>NC_137455.1:67303740-67710196 GCF_964235325.1 Thermobia domestica
TCTTGAAAGTTATTTGCATAGACCCCACACTTCTCTTTAAAGCTAGGTTGTCATGCTGCAAGAATCTTGTAGCTATCATTAAAAAAATCTTACGGTTTACACAGTTACAACTTCCTGAAAGCAAGAAAGATATTTCCATCCATGCAGCATTGCACTCTAATGGACAAATAGTGAATCTTCTAATTTAAAACGTGTATTTTGGAGCGCTTCCCCTCCCCGTCCAAAAGAATCCGTCGTTTCGGAAGCGGCGAAACAATTTTTTTTCCTTTAATGTCAGTGGGAGAGCGATAGCAGGTAGCAAGCAAGACAACCCAGAAAGTTGAACATGGTTTGACTTCTTGCAAGATGAAAAAATTGTTGCATGTCCCTTTCAAAATTATGTTTACATGGAGAAATATTGTAGGGTTGCAAGTTATTTTTCTTTAAATGGCATCTACAAGATTCTTGCAGCTTGGCAACCTAGCTTAAAACTTTGCGCTTTCAACAATCTTCCAACTTATTTCAGCGTGAGAAGCGTACCCTTTCATATTACGCGGCGTTTTGCCATGGATGAAAAATATTGGAGCAGGGTTGCTGTGCAACTGAAGAAACAAAACCTTGTGACTCTTGTCGTGGTGGTTGAAATGAACAGTCGCAGTCAGAGGCAAATATGGGGTCACTTTTTTTTTTTTCGAAGTGGTATCTTGAAGGAAATTTTTCTACTGTTTCCACAATTGATAGACTTGAGCAAAATAGCGACCAAGTTCTGGACATTTAAAATACCACCCCGGTATTCATCTGTTGTGACTGGAAAAACCAGGATAAAGTCCTTTCAGGATAGTGGGTGGCTGAGATCTATCCCAGAATCCCAAGTCAACACTCAACCACTAAGCCCAAGGCTGGTCTGTAGGTACTATTATTATTATTATTATTATTATTATTATTATTATTATTATTATTATTATTATTATTATTATTATTATTATTATTATTATTATTATTATTATAGTATTTCGGGTTTATTCGTTTGTTTTAAGCGTTCCGACTCAAGTGTCCTTAAAGCACAGCTCTAGTCCCTGAATTTATTTTTATTTTATTTATTTATTTAAAGAAACATTCAAACGACTATTCAAGAAATTACAACCATAGAACTGTTAAAGATAATTGTAAAATATATAAAATACGGTATATTTATTAAATATCACATCATGAATTCTCTCTTGCTTTTGCGAAAGTACATTAAGGTATTATTACTAAATATGTAATATTGCTGAAATATTTGATAGTGTATATTCCAATTTTGGGGAACCACAAATTTATAGAATTACAAGCTCATTTGTCCAGTGCTTCCCGAACATTTATTTCTCCCAGTCTTCTATTATATACAAAAAATAATTTATATTGATTTGCACCCTTTTTAACCAACGACCTATGGATGCGACACTTCGGTAGTATTGGTCGTTTCCGATTATTTTTACATGTCATCTTTTACCATATGTTGTGTGTAACAAGTTTGCTTAAAATTATTCCAGGTGTCCTAGGCTAGAACATAACTCTTTCCACACTCTACTCTTTCCTGGCTACACTTGCTTTCTCCCCCAACACCCAAACGGCAGATGGCTACGTATATGTGAAGAGCTCCATTGCTTGTAATGTCTCGCTTGACTATACACAGCGATCTGCCGCGCCGCTTTCTAGCAGGAAGAGGCGGCTGTTTTTGCTTGTCGTGTAAATAAACGGCGACCGCTGCGCATATGTAAAGAGCTTCATTGCTTGCAATGTCTTTCTTTCTACCCTGCACGGCAATTCGCCGTCGCCGTTCACGGTAGTTCGCCGGATAATGAGAAAGGGCTCTTAGGGAACGGTGCAGGGACGGATCAAGGCAAAATTCCCACCCTTGCAAAGTGAGATTTGGCGCTGCTCTAGTCCTAGCCGCCTATATTTTACATTTTATTACAGTGATTTTAATATTTTAAACCCATTTTTCAAAAACGAAAATTAATACTCAGATATATGATATAGGTATATTTAGTACATAAAACTATACATATGGTATCAATTATATCGTGTTTATTATTATTATTATTATTATTATTATTATTATTATTATTATTATTATTATTATTATTATTATTATTATTATTATTATTATTATTATTATTAATGTGCCAATATGTATAAGGTAACCAAGAAAGTTCTGTCGCTTTTTTGCCCACCACTTTCGAATATCGATATGTCACCTAAGATACCTGGAAGATAAAAAATAATCCCCATCAACAGCGATGACCTTCTGCCAACGTTCTGGAAGGCCATGTATTTCATCGTGGTAGAACTTGGTGGGCCGTGAAGCGAAGAAGGTATCAAGTGCATCTTCACCTCTATTAGGAATTTGAATTCGCGTCCTCTAAGATGATTGTCCAAGGAATGGAACAAATGATAATCGGACGGTGCAATGTCCGGGGAGTATGGCGGATACAATAGTGTTTCCATTCCAAGGCATAGAATGATGTCCCGGGTCATCTTACCCCCATGGGGCTTTGTGTTGTCCTGTAACAGGAGGACCCCTTTGCGATTCAGAAGTGCTAGCTCCAGAGTTTTGAGTTTTCTTGAACACGACTCAACTGCTGACAGTACACAATTGCATTGATACTCTGACCAGCTGGTAGCAGTTTCCGATGTACGATGCCGCGAGCAGTCCACCAAACATACAGGAGGACCTTATTCTGGTGCAGTGCTGGTTTCGGTTATTTTGGAACCTTGAGCTTCGTACAAGACCCACTTCTCATCACATGTCAACATCCTGTCCAGAACTGGCTCCTTCCTCGGACGAGACAGCAAACAGGTGTGTGCTCGCGTTGCCTTCTGGCCCGGAGTCAAATCATGTGGGACCCATCGACCCAAGTTGTGGTCCTTTCGAAGTTGAGGAGGTGCCGCCGAATGGTTTCTCCACTCACACTGAATTGTAGTCCCAGTTTTTCACATATCTGGCCACTGTTCGCCTCAATTGCTGCCTGAAGATCTTCATTTTGTAGATATGTTGGTCTTCTGGCACGTGGTGCGTCTTCGAGTGTTTCGTCACCGTCTTTAAACTTGTTAAACCACCGTTGCACTGTCCTCGTAGTCACGACACCATCACCAAAGGCCTGGGATATCTTCCGCCCCGCTGCAGCGGCGTTTGACCCCAGTTTGAAGTCGTACAGCGTACACGCAGTTATGACGCTCTATGGAAGTTCCATGTTCACAAGGTATAACTGAACTACCACAACCAGGTAGTATGTTGGATATACCCACACCAACAACTGACTTTCGCTCTACCTCCATTCCCATTCAACTCACGGTGTGAGAGCCAATTGAACACAAATCTCCACAATAAGCGACGAACTTTGTTGGTTACTATATAAACAAAAACAATATCGAACAGTAATTATTGAATACTACTAATGGTGACATGATTACTGCTATATTGTAAATTGTTTTGTTATGTCAACAACATCAGGAGTCGTTCTACATACTGTATATCCGACTATGTATCAGTCTATTCTAATAACGTGAAATACCAATAAATACATTTCACATATGTTGAACGTCATTTACGCATAGCAATATAAACAACCATTTTTATGTAGTTGAAGTCCATAGCATTCATAAAACGTATCTCATGAAAAGCTACAAAAGGTGAACACACAAGACTGAAGTTTAAGGGGATCTCCTACCATCTCCGCTTAGGTTTCTAACTCTCCATTTGATAACATGTAACATTTAATATGGTAATTTCTAACAAAGTATTGCAGGTAATAACTTGAAATTTTTAATACAAATACACAAGACCCATATAAATCCAACCACGGTCTCCAATTTACGTTACATGCGTTAGATTAATTGCAATATATTCTTCAGTAAGTTTGGCAACAGAGAATAAAATGTATGCTGCAGAGGGGAGAGGGCTGACCATCTGTTTACTTGTTAGCTGCTTTTAAAAGGACGCTCTTACCAGAAAAATCACGTTGTGATTCTCACTTCTCAGTGGTTAGAATGGTCTGGACTGGAAGAGCCCAAAACCTCTTCTTTCTTCCTTTCACGGTTTGTTTGTTTCTTCCACCCCCTGCTGTCACAAGAAGACAACTTGTTTCGGAAAGCACTTTGAATTAGTAGCGAAAAGCCAAACTGAATGACACCACGGACGGATTAAAGGGAGGGGCGGTCACTCCCTCCGAGAACATTTGAATACTTTGAATAATCGGAGTAAGAAACTAGAAATTGCGTAATCTAATAAGAAAAGTTTGTTGAAGTATACAAATCAAGACGCATTTTAAGTGTCACAGCATTGTACTCTCATCCCCTCCCCTCCCAATTCCCTTCTGAAGAAGTTCTCTTTTGTTTCTCTGTTCCATATTAGCCTTTACACTTACACTTTCATTATCCAGTATTGATTTTTACCATACCATCTGCACAGAAGGCGAATAAGGTTTACGAGTCCTTCCTGCCCCCTTTTTTAAAAATTGCTAATTATAATAAAATTTATCGAAAACAATTCATCTCAACGATAAAGACTTATACACATTCATTATTGCAATTTTAAAATAAACTCGCCGCCTGTCGCGTATGCTAGCGATCTAATATATACGAATAGATGAAAAGTTAGTTTGAAGCGTATTGTTTTTCTGTAATTAAGTCCGAATTCATATTTGTTTCTATTGTTGCATCGACAAAAGTGAGTGCTAAATCGATTTAGGCTCATTGGTCTTTGCGAGGTCCCTCAAGATGCAAGGCCGTGGGCAGTCGCCCACCACTTGAAACGCCTCTGCACTAGAGGTCTGCACGTGCTCGGGCCTACAAAGAATGTATCACTTCGGGCCTGGGAGGGGTTCGGGCAGTAGCGTCATTTCAGATTTGGCTTGGGGGGTCAAGACCCCTTGATATATGTAAAATTTCGCGTTTTTCACTGATTTACTACTATGCTATTGATAAAATTATATAAATCTCAAACTCGGGAGGGGGGCAAATGCCTCTCCCTGTCCTCCTAAATGACGCCCCTGGGTTCGGGCTGTGAATTTTTAAATATACAACATATTTCTCGGACTTTTTCGGGCCTAACTTTGTAAATATAGTGTAAAACGATACAAATTGCACCGTTCTTTCTGGAGGACTTTTAAAACACAACTGCAAAATCAAACCTCGAATTGCTGTAAATAAAAATACAATTTTGCATTAATAATTAAGTTTCTGCAATCCGGGCTTATTTCGGGCTCATTTGATTATCACAGAGCCAGATTCTGCAATCCGGGCTAGGGCCTAAATGCTAAGACATATTTTGGACTCGGGTCGGGCCTCACATTGTAAATTCACAGGCCGGGCCCGGGCTGAAAATTCCGGCCCGTGCAGACCTCTGCTCTGCACCCGCACACATTCCTTCCTAGTCCAGAAAATCTCCTCCCCTCCGCATCGTCAATAATGGTAAATTTGTTCCTCGTATATTTGCTTATTATTGTAAGAGAAGTTCAAACCAGAACTCTAAAATTTGTTCGTTCTCTGGGGTAATGTGAGTAATGCAAATTAAGAAAGATATGCGTAATATACAAATGTCAGAAAAACTTGATATCAATTTGATTAACCGTTTACGTAATGTTTATTTTAGAAATAATAAACTTATGCAAGTATATCGAGGCATCTGAAATTTAATGTTAAATAGTGGCGATTGAGCCAGAAGGGGCGTGCACTATTCAGTTAGTCAAAGAACTCATATATGTAGCTTGAAAACTAATACTATTTAAACCAATATTGAATTAGACAAATTTGATCACTCTGGCCACAGAAAAGGCGTCACCTTCTATGGCCCACCCATCGCATGATGGGAATGAAAGACAGAGGAAAAAAAAAGACAAATTTGTAAAAAGTAGGATAACCATAATTGGAAATAGTGTGTGTATTTTTTAAGGAGGAAACCCAGAAGTACATTCTCGACATAATAATAATAATAATAATAATAATAATAATAATAATAATAATAATAATAATAATAATAATAATAATAATAATAATAATAATAATAATAATAATCTTTCTCACTTCAATCATAGGTTGATGCGCAAGAAGGAAATTTTAAAACTTTTCTCTCCCCTGGGAGAGCTGTTTTATAATTTGATAAGGTCTCTTCTTCGTAACTGCATCTATCCCTGATCGGGCCGCGGTGGGTCAGTGGTAGAGCGTTCACCTCTAATGCATGGCGTCCTTAGTTCGATCTCAGCTAACACCAAGTGAACTTTGTGGAGGACAAACACCATGTGTGGGGGTTTTCTCGGGGTTCTCCCGTTTCCTTCCACTTTCTGCATTCCAGCATTTCCTTCTTTTCACAACATCACTAGAGCTCCTTTAACCTACCAGGCATATTAAGTGTGGGACGTAAAACTTATAGATTTTTCTATCCTTGATCTTCCACTTCCTGGTTTTTCTTCTGCCTTTTCCCCTATCAACATGGTGATCCAATCGGAGTGCCGAATAAGATGTCCAAGCATGTGTTTCTTTTTTTTCCTATTATCTTCATGATCTGTCGTCCTTCATTAGCTTCCTTTAGTACGTCTTCATTCCTTTTCCTTATACAGTATTATTATTATTACACAACCACACAAAATAAATAAAAGTTCTGTGCACTGGACCCCAGGGTATTGATTCGATGTATTTTGGTACCCAGAAGCCAAATTTCGAAACTCCAGGACGATTTGACCGTGTCAACTTTGTTTTATGGGCGAAGAACGTAAGTGCTGTTTTACGTTTGCTTATGTTTATCGCCCATTTAAAAAAATATCACGGTCAATCGTCCTGGGGTTTCGAAATTTGGATTCTGGGTACCAAAATATTTTGAATCCATACCCTGGGGTCTGGTGCACAGAACTTTTATTCTTTTTGTGTAGCTGTGTTATTATTATTATTATTATTATTATTATTATTATTATTATTATTATTATTATTATTATTATTATTATTATTATTATTATTATTATTATTATTATTTTCCATGCGTACATTTTCTCGAAAATATCCTCCCCCTAAGAGATGATCAACAATTCATTCCTGAATAGTACTCAGCTTCTTTTCCTACTAATGACTATTTAGGAGTTTTTCCTTAGCTGAATCTCGTTATATTGTGTCTCCATTGTACGTAGAATAGGATTCGATTGCCAGTGTAAGCTCACAACTTCCGAAGTTGAGTCAACATCGTGAAAGAAATGGAGAACTATCCGAATGAAGTGGTAGCGATCTCTGGCCAAGAAAGACGAAAGGATTGTTTGATGTCATTGCACTGATCACGATCTTCTAGGTTGTGAATGTTTACCAGCTGGCATGTCCAGGCCCCTATGGGCTGTATTGCTGAGTTTAGATTTTAGACTAATAAACAGCTGTCTTTAGAAAATAACCTTGTAACACAAATATGATAGTCATGAGTTCCGAACCATCGTGTCAAGTGGTATAAATCTCACTTGGGTGGTAAAATTTGTTATTAGACATTCGTGGAAATCAACTGCTCTGTTAAAATATTTCAGTTTTCTAACATTGTTATGCCTAATTATTATTAAGCATTAATAATTAATTATTATTAAGAAGAAGCTGAAAATCGAGAAACATGGAAGAAATATTTCAAGGTCCAAACTGAAAATTAAGAAGAAACGAAAAAAATCTCATCAGTCCCAGGACCGGCCAAAAGGCAGAATACTTAATAATAATAATAATAAGAAGAAGAATTTTAAAATTTCGTTCTTGATTATAAGAATACATTATACATTATAAAAGTCGTATACAAAGAAATGTATACACCCTAGAAATAGTATATACATATCAACGAAATACCTTACTACTGTCAAACAACATTTGTAATGTGTATACATTTATATTAATTCTATAGACTGTCACGTCTTTTAATCACGTGGCTCCCCAGCTTGCCTCACAACGATGAGCAAACGCCAATGATTTGAGTATTCTAGTAGGGAATCGAACCTAGAATCACGCGAACAGGAGTCAAAAGTTCTAACCACAAGACTATGGAACCCCTTAGTATGACGTTATGCTTGAAATTCAAATGATTCTACCAAAAACAATTATCAACGAAATAGTTTATTACATCTCTAACACATTACATTTATACTGTGCATACATCTATATTAATTACATTATGAAAAGGAGTAGAATGACTATATGCCTGAAATTAAAATGATCCTACAAAAAGCATATATTTCAACGAAATACCTTCCTATTGTCATGTATACGGGTAATTTTATTCGTGGGTGGAAGGAGGAGTCGCCCGAAGTAAGGAAGAAATACAATACTCTCCTATCTGATAATTGAAATCATGAATAAATTTTATTATTATTATTCTTTCTGTATATGTTCATTTTCGAGTTAATCATTCCATATCGGACTCCCGAAGAAAAAAAAAAACTATCGAAACAACTTATTGACCGTGCTGATAGCGACTTCTCCCCGTCACGACACCGTTTTTCAGTTTTGTTAGTGTTAGGAAAAAGAAGAGTGAGAAAGAAGAGTAGCAGAGGGAGGCAGAGAAGAAAGGAAAAAGAGAAAGAATGAAGATAGATAAAGGATTGGAGGAGAAAGGATTACTGGATAATTCAGGAAATAGAGTAATGAACTTGAATGGTTATTAACGAAGGATCAATTCCGAAGTGATCCGGAAATAGACACATGTCCATAAATACGAGCCTGATCTGGGTCCAGGCGACTGCACAAGAGGGAGTTGCCCAAACCCAGCCCAAGCTAGGTGAAAATGGAATTTAATTGGTTGTAAGGTAATCCTGAATGGTAAATATTAACTATCCAGTCTCTGAACTCCATACTCTGAGATCGACCACACATATGAATTAGCTTGGCGAGACTTCTTTTTTGGAAGGAACGAGTACCAAATTCTTTTTCTCTTTGATTCCTTCATTTTGTCACACTTCTTGCAACACAGATATTATAGCACAACGACAGTAGAATTTCCAGTAAGTGCACTTTGCAGTTCGTTTCAAGACTATTCTAAAACTCAAGGGTCACAAAATCACCCTCCCCTCTTTCCCTTTTCGAAGGGATCTTTCGGGGGGAAAGGTGAAAAATGTGGAAACAATTGGATACAATTACTAAGAACATTTTCCTTCTTCCTTCACAAGTCTCTTGTTTATGGTCATTTCGTCTTGTGTGATAAGGCGGACTTCAGAACACAAAATTGCAACGCTCCAGATTCCCTACCCAAATTGTCACGCGGTTCGTATGTCAGTCTTCGAGTTTCTTCAAAGAATGTTACATTATCTGCTATGAGATCTGCAAACGATCTCCATTGTATAACTGCTATCTCGATAGAGGCAGTGGACAAAACTGAGGACAAAGCTGCCCAAAACAAGTTTTTGACAAAAAAAAAAAGGAAGAAACAGAGACAACATTTGTTTTTAGCCAGAAGCGCTCATAAATCACTACCACGTGACGCGAAGACTATTAGGGCTAGAGGTTCAGCAGAGAGCTCTCAATTCCTGGAGAAATTCTATCCTCTACGTTGCCAAGTGTAAACGGAAGTATACATTATAATTAATCTAAATTGATCTGGGGCATTAAATCAAAAACAGAAACCGTGAACATATAGGTATTGCTGTTGGAAAATATCATGGAAAATTTTGAGACGGTAAGTGCAATATCTTGTTAAATATTCACATAGAAATATCTACGTGTTATCTTATTGGGATCCTGAAACACTTGCAAGTGGGTAGACATCCCCTTAATAAAAGGTTTTATCTAGTATTAGAAATCCTCTAATTTTCATAAGTTTGATCCTAGACAGTACTTTCAACAAAGGGCGGACATTTCTAAGAAATCAAAAGTAGTACTGTATATACTGTACCTCCTCCACTACTACTTTAAAAGAGTAATATATATATATATATATATATATATATATATATATATATATATATATATATATATATATATATATATATATATATATATAAAATCCAATAACATTCATTGGCTATAGAAAGTTCATAAAGAACATGGCCCGCTGTAAACAACACGAACTCCGTCTCCACTCTTTATTCTACATGTCATGTCCCCTGATGGATATCTCCTAGTACTATGAAACTCTCTTCTTTCTTGTTAGAATGGAAAAAGATGATGTAATGGACTCTACTTTACGAGAAAATAAACCACAAGTCAGTAGAAAACACGTCATAAAATTTACTTTTTGAGGCTAGTTTGGCACCCCCTGACTGGGGCGCCCTGGGCAGCTGCCCGGCCCTCGGTACGCCCCTGCTACAGTGCATAATCCTGAGACGTTGTACTGAGAGATTTTATTTCATTTCCTTTTGTTTCACATGTTATAGTGAAAAAAGACAGGTGAAATATAATATCATATTTTAATTAAAATTGAAATGCAAGAAGTCAAAAAAGCCGTGGAAAAAATCGTTTTTTTTAAACATATAAAAGGCCTTTTTCTCGAGTTCTTGCGTTTCTAATTTCTCTAATTATTACTAAATATTAATTCCATCCTGGAAATGTCGAAAAGTTCATGTATACCGTCAGAATCTCCGTACTGTACCAAATATGAAGTGGAGTATTACAAAAGGAATATATCGATCAACTGTCCGCTCCTAAGCAAGGTGGCACCTAATAAGGCTTGTACTTGTCTTGAGTGTCTTTGTATTTTTCGTCCTGATGCAAGATCTCGATTATGAAGGACAGGCTCCGAGCCACGACTAGAACTTGAAGGCGGTGCCTCCAAAAGAGATTGATTACAAGACCACTCTACGGGCATCTGCATCACTTGCCTTAAAGCTGGCTGGGGTTGACACTTTCAACGCATACTCAGTAGAGGATCTAGCCCGGGGCCGGGAGGGCCTATCCCCCCAGTTTTTTGGATGATGAATATAATTTAAGTTCTTATTTATATATTTTTGAAAGCTTATAGTAAACTCGCGAGTAGTATAGTAG
The DNA here is from genome assembly GCF_964235325.1 of Thermobia domestica. Lineage (NCBI taxonomy): Eukaryota > Metazoa > Arthropoda > Insecta > Zygentoma > Lepismatidae > Thermobia > Thermobia domestica. The sequence continues at coordinate 67,314,685 of NC_137455.1, forward strand.
TAGTATTATAGTAGTATTTATCATAGTCTGGGGTCTTACTGGCTCCCTCAGTTTTTCCCTTCTAGATCCGCCACTGCGCATACTGTATGTCAGGTTTTCGTCTGTATCTGTTGTTTCTCTTCTTATTAGACACATTGATATGTCCATATCTCATTTGTTTTCAATATGAAAAAGACATGATGAGTTCCGCCTGATTGTTAGATAAAAAAATGATCACCCTTCACGTTATTGTTATTCGATTGGCTTCGTATGCGGGGCACGGTGGCTTAGTGATAGAGGGGACACGGTGATGCTTACCTCTGGTGCGTGGTGTCCCTCGTTCGATCCCCTGCTAAGTAAGTTTGTGGTGGACAACATCATGTCCGTGCGTTTTCTCGGGGTGCTCCATTTCCTTCCACTTACTCATTCCACCAATTCTTCCAGCATTATTGACTTACTTTAATCATCGTCTCCCTTTGCGTAAAGGGCGTAATTGTGGGATGTTAAACTGAAATATTTAATTTCATTTTTCAATCAGCTTCGTATTTGTAGTACATCTAAACAAAACACACTATCAGAAATCTACGAATAAGTTGTTGAATATTAGCAAACTGATCAAGAAACATTTAATTGCAAAACACTTTTCTGCATGTTATTACACTTGTGTCTTTGCTGTAAACATGAAATACTGCAGCGTGACATTCTGATTTCTTGAGTCATGCACATACAGAGGTTGCGTGACTCGAGATTTGTTTTTCTTTTTGTTTCTTTCTTTGAAGACGTGTCTAAATGAGTCTTTTTTTTTTCAGATTTGACCCTGATGACGTCAGTGGGTACTATGGCGATGATTGGTACAACGCAATAGGTGGATCTGGGCAAGTGTGGGAAGTGGAGGTCACGTATGCGGAGGTTGCTTAACAACCAATGTGAAGCGAAGTGTTTCTTTGTGTTGTTTCGTGTGTTGGAGTATGCACAAGATCATCATTGCCGCCCACAATTAAAAACATTTGATTAGCACATCATACAATTTTTCCATGCTCTATATAGCCACAGTTTCATAATAAACGATTTGATTTTGTATTGATATCAATACATAAATGCTTTATTTATTTATTTATTGCAATGTCTATTTTAGTGCAACATAAATGTGGAGTTCTATCTGCAAAATCACAATTTTGGAAGTGTTTTTCGGTCTTCGATCTTCTTTATTTACAAGCTCTAAAATGTGAAGTCATTTTGTCTATTGTAAAGTTCGATCAAATACCATAACTGGAATATACTTAAATAGATCTCCCGATGCAACTGTGAAGTCAATTTACAGTGGATTCACGAACATTAGCAATGGATAGAGAGTGGAAAAACGTCAGAGGTCAGCCATGGTCTATTTTTAAAGGTACTATCCCACCATTTGCCTGATGGAATTGAGGAAAATACCTTTAAGAAAGCAAAGCTAACATAAATCAGAATAATTATCCACCGGATTCGAACCTGAGATCTCCCGGGGAAGAGATCAATACACACCCGGGGAGGTGACAAGGCACTTCGAAAATACTGGAAATTCACAACAGAAATAACACACAGCCTCTGAGCAAGGAACAAGGTTTTTATTAATATCTTGATATTTTAATAAAAAACATTGTTCTTTGTTCAGATACTATGTTATTTCTATCTTGAATTACTAAAGCAAAACTAATATAAATCAATAGTTTTGGGAATACATATTGGAATGATAGAGAGTATGGGACGGCCACTTTCACACCCTTGAAATCATCACTTCTTCCAATTACGAAGCAAGAGCACTAACAACTAGCCATCCAAACGCCCATTTTATCCAGTGAACATTTGGAGCCTAAAAGAACTACAACTCTTATGTGGCCGTGTGCACCACCGAAGTTCAACTGTTGAACGAGGGTCATAATCAAGCTCAGTGAAAATGTCTGTTGCACCAACAACGTTCAAGGTTAAGCCTCGGTCAAATGGTGGGTAAACTTGGTTTTAAGGGGGGCGCGGTGGCTCAGTGGTAGAGTGTTCACCTCCGGTGCTTGGGGTTCCTGGTTCGATCCCGGCTCGCGCCGTGTGGACTTTGTGGTGGACAAACACCGTGCTCGTGGGTTTTCTCGGGGTTCTCCCGTTTACTCCCACTTTCTTCATTCCACTATTTCACTCATTTCTCATTATCACCGTCTCCTTTAGCCTAACCGGCATAACCGTGGGACGTTAAACTTAAAGATTTCATTTCAAACTTGGTTTTAGCTTGAACGGCCGCATTTGGGGGTTTAAACTTCGTTGATCGAAGTCAGTCTGTTTGCATTACATTTCTTTGTATTTTTCCACTAAGAAATTACAATACATTTCTCGTATTCGGAAAAAATGTTTTGCTTGTGGTTTCATTATTTTTCCATTACAATTACGATCACTGAAATTAGACTATTCACAACTCTATGCACACAATCTCGAAAGTCGAAAAGACCGACGTGCGGTATGCTTTTTTCATTTGTTACTTTGTTAAACAAAGATTAGAGACAAAAGACGACAACCAATCAGAGTCGATTTTACAAATTGACCGAAATTTACTTAAACGAGATGTACTGAAATTCGACTTTCAATGGTGCAACAAAAATCCTCGAACCACGTTTAAAGAAAGTTTAATTAATGTTGAACGCGTTTGAGTGAACGCTCGTTTAAGGTGGATCACTAGGTGTTCCCAGTGCTATGCTAAACGCTGCTTAAAAAGTGTGGCGTTGCCAGATAGTGTCAAGTGTTTACTGATGCCAGATAATAAAGGAAGTAATCATGGGATTCTGCGTGGATACTTACTAGAAAAATTCGTTTTCAACTCTTACCGCAATTCCGCTTCTCAGACTGCAACGCTAGAATCCAGGAATTTTCTTATTGTGACTACTACAGTAAACGTACAAATTTGGCAACAACGCATTATGGCGTTCTACGCAAGTTTTGTCTCAAAATCTATTTCCTTAAATGTAAATTAATATTTAAATAAAATATGAAATATAACACGAAAAACGGTCAAACAATATATCTTTTTCGTAATAAGATCGTTACTTTAAAATACTTTACACATACAAATAAACATTTCATAAAACTGAGCACTTCTTGTAAGATCTTAATGCAAGTGCCATCTTGTGTGGTCATTGTAAAACGAATCAAATATTTTCTTTTATTTGTTACATTTTTCGATATCAGGAGAGACAACCAAATGAATCAGTGTCTTGTGCTGTACCTGAAACATTACTCTATCTTATAGTACAATATTTATAATATGTAACGTTTCATTGCGCAGTAGTTAAGACAATGAGCTAAAATGTGTACTGACTTCCGGGTGGTGATCCACCTTAAACTTGGTGATCACGTGAGCCACCGTGCTGTGCGATACCGGTTCTCTGTCTGGGTGCCGTCTGTTGTAGTCAGCTGCTATTGTTCGGTAGCTGCGTTCCCTTGATATAAGGGTGATTTCGATCTTCTGTTCACGTGTCAGACCCATTTTAGATCACCTGGAACAAAGAGAACTGGGTCAGTATCAAGGGAATTTCCCACCTTTGAACATTAATAACTTCTAAACTGCACAAGATAGAAAAAAAAAAAAAAAAGAAAACAAATTACACCACTATATTCCTGAGCTCAAGCTAGTGTTATTTTATGTGTCATACACCCCTCTTCCCATTTAAAAAAATGACTTGAATCAAAAATGGCGGATTTCAAGATGGCAGCCATGAATGACATACACTCCAAAAGTTGCGGCCCCTCATCAAACCTCTGTTCCCATCATCACTTTTTACTTTTCCCGTCGATTTTCAAACTTATGCAGGTGTCCAAGGACTTTTGACTCACCCTGTATTTCAAATTGCCATGTTATTTACTAGCTGAAATATCTGGGTGTTGTGCAGGACCCAAAGAAACAAGAAAATTATATTTATCTTAATTTCTAAGCTCACTGAAGAATCTTTATTTTAAATAGCCTAGGGTTTCTTCCCTACAGTTAGAGCTACAAGTAGAAGTATGCCAAGTCAATGATGTGGATTTATGTATAGTGAAGAGCGTTAAGAGGAGGTTTACATTTATTATTATTATTATTATTATTATTATTATTATTATTATTATTATTATTATTAGGCTAGTTCTGTATTTTTCTTTTCAGGCTTTTCCAGTTTCACTAAGCGAACAAGCAGGAAATACATCTAAATAAGGATAGTTCCAAACTAATGTACTTACCGTGAGTGGAACCCCAACCAAAGTTGTTAATCTTCCCCACTTGCAATCAGAAAGAGATCTATTTAAAGACATGACAACGAGATTGGTAGATGATTTTTTGTCTTCAAGCGTTTACGAGTAGGTGGAGGATAACAAGAAGACAGAAAAATACTTTTAAAAAAGTGAATGAAAATATTGCTTCTGTCCAAAGGGGAAAATCCCGTTTGAAGAAAACAGTAAAAGACAACATTTATCGGTAACATACTCAAGAAGCTGGCAGAATTCCACCAAAGAAGATGAAAAAAAAAAAAAAAATCAGCTCTGAGATGTATATTGGTAAGCAAGGGTAGGATTATTACTGGTTAACTGTTGATAGGAATATGTTTTCATGCAAGAACATACATGACACTTGTTGAGATGCAAGCAGCCAAGATCTGGAGTGAGTCTAATAGGGTGTCCCAAAAATTTCATTATTATTTCTATAACTTACCAACTCCCAAACCAAATGACTCTAGGTATCACAGTTTCTTGCAAAACGTAAACCTGGTTAATAAATATTATATATGATTTAGGTTTATAGCAGCCTCGCAGTTCTTACAAAACAAAAGGTGAGATAGGAAAATGTCAGGCGGCGCACCAAACGGAGCGCTGTGTTTGTCCTACAGGTCTCGTATCATAGGGGTTCCCCCAAAAATTTGAATGTTAAAGCATGTAATTTATATATCATTGAAAAACGAACAACTTAAAAAAAAATGTTTTCATGTGAGGTATTGTTTATGAAATGGTCCATTTTATCTGACTGTTCAAGAATTCATAATTGAATGCCATTCAGTGTTTCTTCCAGACCTTTTTTTGGGGGGGACACTGCCCCCCGGAGCTCTGAGAGTGCCCCACCCGGAGCAAACCAAAATAATATGTCTATAATATAATATTAAATAGAATAGTATCAGTGGTGCCACCCAGAATACTAAGTGCCACCCAGAATACTAAGAAAGAAACACTGCATCTAATTTCATAAACGATGCCCCAGACGAAAAGTGTTGCTTTCGCATGATGCTTTCAATGATGTAAAATAAATAAATAAATAAATAAATAAATAAATAAATAAATAAATAAATAAATAAATAAATAAATAAATAAATAAAAATAAAAAAAATACAAAAAAATACACACTTACCAGTTGAAATTTTCGGATGACCTTACAGTGCCGATTATAGGGGGCCATGAGGCAAGAACAGTGCTTCATTTGATGCACAATGCAATGTGTTATTTAAACTTCGATATACAGTTGTATGATTTCCCCTTCTCTTATTTTAAACTAATTGAAATTCCCGTTCTTTACACGTGGAAGATAAGGTTTATGCAATATATCATATTTGATGGTAAGGAAATCAGTGAAATAAATACAGAAGAAAGATCAATGCCTCTGGCGCTGTCCTTGTCAATATCAGTGAAATATATAAATAACGAAGAAAAACGCCTTTTGCGTTGCCCCTGTCAATATGAGTGTAATGAATAAATAATTAACAAATAGAAACGCCGATGTTGCTCCTATCTATTTCCGGACTAGCTGCCATGTCCCTTCTTGTCTGAACTTGGACTCAAATGTAATTTGGAAGGTCACTAATCATCTTAGCAATCCCCAAAACTATGGATTCGACACTAGAATTGGTCATTTTGGACATACTTTTCATGCTCCTCCAACTCCCATGGTGATGAGGGCTAAAGTTGGACTTGACCGGTAGTGATGAGCAAATGCAAGACCAAGACCAAGGCCCGGGTGGTCTTGGTCTTAGTCTTGGTCTTGCACATCCAGTCTTTGTCTTGGTCTTGCACTGGAACCTTTGGTCTTGATCTTGCACACCCAGTCTTGGTTTTGGTCTTGCTTGCAAGAGTCTTGCAAGTCTTGTTTTTAACAAATCTTATGCTTTTCATAGGTAAATTTTACTCTGGATATAAGGGAAAATAAATTCTACAATGCGCCAATAGTAACAGAAATACAATGTATGTTTATAAATTTCAATATAATATAGTTTACCTTCGTATAAGTATGACAATAGTGTACAACATAGACCATGGCCTTTATTTATTTATTTATTTATTTATTCAATAGATACCCACGCTTCACTATTTTAAAAGTTAAGTCGCTACGTTTCGTACATCTTTTTCTATAATTTTTAACAGATTCAATACTCCACTAGTTCCCAAACTGGAGAGGAAAATCAAGACGGCACAGATTACTGAAATACAATGAATTGCAAAATTATTTTTACACTCTGAAGACGTCAATTTTTTTTTTTTTTTTTTTTCAATCACGATTAGCTCATCTTTGTATGGAACGAACTTCCAATTAAATACTGAGATTTTGTTTTACTGATCCTAATATGTACTCTATGGGGCAGAAACATGGACATTACGCAAAATCGATGAAAAAATGAAGGCTTTCGAAACGTGGGCATGGAGAAAAAAGGAGGGAATTAGCTGGGTTGAACGGAAAACGATTGAGGTGTTAGAAATAGTAGCAGTAGGGGAGAAAAGATGAATTTTAAATGCAATTAAGAGGAGGAAAAGGAACTGGTTGAAACTTTAGCTCAGGAGGAACTGTATGATGAGGGACGTGCTAGAGGGTATGGTGGAAGGAAAGAGAGGCAGGGGGAAAGGGGACTGTGATTAAAGAAAAGTATTAAAACAGAAAATTGCTAGATCAAGACGAAGAGAGAAGTGACCTGTTGCAGCAAGTGACCTATCAATAATGGCAGAATAGATATGATGATGATGGTGTTTTAGCAATATTGGCCAAAAAGAGAAAGAAAAATTAAAATAATAATGATTATAATCAAACCTATTAATATTTCAGAATAATTTGAGTAAAAACTGAAAACCAAACTGTCCGTATCTTTTGTATAAACTCAAATTATAAATATATTTCTGACCTATATTAGAAATACAAAATAACGGAATCATAATCCAAGTTATTTGAAATAACTGTACAAAATCACTCTCATTTGTGAATATGGATTATTTATTGTTGTATAATGTATATCGCTTAATCCTCGATGTGGCGTATACCTAAGGAGGCTAAAAGTTACATTGTTAACGTATAAGCATCCGCCCATGAAATCAAACTTGCGGTCATATACTAAGTTTTCGTCAATGTCATGAAAATGTTATTTCTATATTAATTTTATGATCACACATCAAAAATTTCCAACGGAAGCTTAAGCCTCGAAGCCAAGGCCATATACATGTAGTCGGCACCTATGGTATACGGAATGTTCAACACTATATTTGTCTTTAGTTTTAGAAGAACAGCGCTAATGTTTTGAAATGAAATGAAATATCTAGATTAACGTCACACGATTATTAACCAAGGCTAAAGAAGATGGTGATGAGAAATGAATGAAATGATAGAATGAAGAAAGTAGGAGGAAACGGAAAACTCCCACGCACACGGTGTTTGTCCATCAAAAAAAGTTCACATGGCGCAAGCTGGAATCGAACCACAGATCCCATGCAACAGAGATGAAATCTCCACCACTGAGCCACCGCGGCCATAAAATGTTTTAGTTTACTTTTCGCTTATCTGCTTCTTATGCACACAACCATTCTTCTTATGATTTCCGAAAAAAACTGTCATGAGCTGTCTAAATGAATCAAATTATGACCAAAGTAAATCAAGCACTGAAGTTCTTATACCTTGTAACAATTCATAGAATTATGCTCTCGGTCATCTTTTAAATACCGTTCGAATTTATTGTCATTTTCTGTGCACCAGTAAGTAACGAAAGGAACACCAAAAATACACAGAGTTTGCACATTTACATACTCTTGTTGCTTTTTAATTTCGCATTCAGTTCCTTACTGGACATTTGTGGCGTTTCGTCAGCAGACTGCCCCAAGAAAGCAACTAAAGGGTGAAAAATACAGTGGAGTCCCGGTAATCTGAATACGCTGAACATTCAGTTAATGCAAACAAGTTTAGGAAGAATTTTTGTGGCCAAAATATGCAGTTTTAGGAAATCAATAACTAAAAAGATGGAAATGGGTACACGTTTTCGTAGAAAACAAAGTAAACTTTCTTTAAATATAAAGATAATAATACTCCTAATGGAAGGATTTGTAACTACGTACTGTATGTGGAAAAATAAAAGCATCAAGTTTTTCCAACATTGTTAACATTTTTCCAGTGGAGTACATATGCTGTAGTCAGAAAATACTATACTCTATAGGTATTACAACACTATAGACTCGTTCACTCGCTTCAATCCGCGATTTTTCTGGCTAATCCGAACAATCACGTAATCCGAACAGGATTCGGTCCCAATTAGTTCGGATTAGCGGAACTCCAATGTAAATACCTCTTTCGTCGTATTTATCTCAGGATGAGCCTACAAACTTTACCAGCTCGAAGGTCAAAGTTTTAAGCTTACTTCGGATAACACACATCTGTAGAATAATGTCTGATTTCCCGATAAGTAATCCCCGTTGTTTAAAAACGCAGGAATACATCGTAATCTAACACCAATAACACATTTCTTTGTGTGCAACAAGCTTTTTGATTAGAATGACACGTGTGTGGCTTGAAAACGAGTAAACTACAGAAAGCGCGAAGAAACAATTCAGAAAACGATATACTGTAGCTATATGCTACAAGGGTAGATCAACTCACACGGATTGCATAAACTACTAGGAACACATTCACTCCCGCAGCATTTTTACTGAAGCCAAGAAATTCAAGTGAAAGATGTAATGATTTCCCCTTCCTTTTCACATTCTATATAAAAAAGTCAAGTAGAACCGGTAGTTGTGCAAGACTCTTGCGCAAGAGTCTTGGTCTTGGTCTTGGTCTTGGTCTTGCATCGGGATTCCTGGTCTTGGTCTTGGTCTTGCATGCAAGACTCTTGCAAAAACTACAAGACCAAGACTTTTGCGCTCATCACTATTGACCGGCGTCAGAAGTGTTACTATACACTCCAGCGACCCTGAAAACTATGAATTTGAAACTAATATCCGGAATGCTGGGTATGTATCACCCCATTTATGCATATATTTTGACTCCCAATAATTTCCTCCCTGCCGAAATTCCAAAAAGGGGTTTGTACGGGGTTAGATCTGGTGAAGCTGAAGACTTATCCCTGTACCAAATTTGGTAGCTCTAGGTTACTTCTTTGTATGCGAAAAGCTGATGAGAAATATACAGAGATATTCTTTTTATGTTATTATAAATGAGTGGTAACAACCACAAAAATGAGTGGTAACAACCACAAAACAGATTCTACGCAGTAATAGGTTACCGCATACAGTAATGATTTCAGAGGATTTCCTTTGAAGATTTTACGTACACAGGGAATTAAGTAGAACTGCGAAAAAAAAAAAAAAAACTGGTAACCCACGTTGAGCACGATCGGAGATGTATCCCAGGGCTAATTAGTCCCTTCCAGGCCACCCCATGAAATAATCAATGATCGGTTACAGGTTTTTCACTACGCTTTCCCTAACTTTTGTTTTAGGAGAGGGGGAGTTTTAGTGAATAAATTAAAAGCAATGAAGAATGCCACCCCCCCAAAAGAAATAATATATCAGAAAACGAACCAAATTGTATCTAAAATCATTATTTATTAAAATAATAATGCTTTGTAGACTTAGAGGACACAAATTTGGTTGCACATATTTATGTCTTCATAATTGTCAGACATTCAAATTTCTGCCCTGCATGAAACATGTTGAAAACAACTATTAGTTCTTGTAATAACACTCTCCTAATATCATTTGCCACAGCTTATAAATTATTGACCATCTTTATTGTTTTCAAGTTGTACACTAAAATTCAAATAAGTAGCACTGTCACATGTACACCAGATGAAGGAGTTTGGTTTGTATGGGGTGATATTTTATCAATTAATATTGAAACCGGAGGTGGTGGTACATTTCTACGATTTCCGGTTTTAATAGAAAAATTAAAGTGGAGATGGAATGGCGCTTAATTAATTGCAGAAAACTGCTACTTGCTATATGTTACTATTTTTACTCCATATCAATCAACACTAAAACCGGAAGTGGTTGATTTCTGCCACTTCCGTCTGTTCTTAGAACGATAAATCAATTCCATCTCTCACTGTTTTTGTTATATGTAAATCAATATTGAAACCGGAAGTTGTATTGGATTTCTATCACTTCCTGTATTAGTAGAGAGTTAAGGATGAAGATGAAAGTATTTTGGGGACGCGTAATTGATTCAGGAAAGCCACCTGTGGTTATCTATTAACGTTTTTGCTCTATACTGATCAACGTTAAAACCGGAAATGGTTTATTTCCACCACTTTCTGTTTGAATATTCCCTCCATCAACAAACTCGTTCCAAACTTTTGACGTTGTGTTCCGGACGGACACACAGATAGACAGTAAACACACACACACACATACACACACAACTCTTGAATTACCCGACCGATCTTCATCAAATTTGCCACGACATAAATGAGGTTCGGACTTGGTAGTCTAGGCTCTGTCCATAAGAGCTGTAGAAAAGTCGGGGATGACAGCAGATCTCTTCAGAACCTGTTAGAGGGTGATCAATTAATGAAAAAAAATCGAAAGTAACACTTCCGCAGCCGGGGCCTTCATTGTGAAATTCAATATTCAAAATGGCGCCCGCGCGCAAGTACCAAATTATATTTGAACTGAATTATCTTCTCACAGAAACAAGTTAGAAACTTCGTTCTTATTCCAAATTAAAGATAATTGATAGTAGAAGTAAGAAAACTGGATATATTGTTTACATGTTTCCGCCATATTTAAAAATAACGGTTATTTGGGCCACAAATTAGGTTTTTTCGTTTCTCTTTTTTCATTTCATGACAAATAACTATGAAGTTATTAAAAATATGAAAACGCAGCCAAAACTAATTAAAGGAGCATAATCTTGGCTTTCTATCGTTACCAATATCTTTAGTAGATCTTAAAAAATGACGTAGCTATTTAAATTTAAGTGGCGCAGGGTGTAGCGTTTTTTGAACTGTTTAATAAATTACCTGTAAAACACTCACTACGCGAGGGCTATTACTTTTTAACAAATTAAAAATGGTCCATTCATTTTATCGATAAATTAAAGGTAATAGGTTGCTGTGTCGTAGGAAGTGAAATAATAATGTTATTGCATTTGTCAAATATTATCATTAACATGTTTGTTCATATAATATGTAGCTAATGTTGCAGACTCTAATGTGGACAGTGGAATAATAAAAATCCATAGTTGGCACCAATATCCTAGACAATAACTATAGAAAACCTGTTTGGCATCTCCCTATCCCGAGACACCTCTTCCTCTGCATCCGTATTAGACGTAAAAGCCTGCATCGTTTGCCAGAATCATGACGAATCTTCATGTAAAACAATGTCGTCTTTTCGAGGGAGAGAAGATATTATAGCTGCGGCTGAAATTCGCAAGAATGGTGTTCTGAAAAGACTTAAGGATTTTCAGCGAGGTGTAGAATTTGTATAGCATTGTAATGACGCATTCTATATGTTATATTCAAATAAGAATGTGTTGTTACGGAAGAAAAAGAAAGGAGAACGTAGTGAAACTGAGGAGCTGGATCAACGTTCAATAAAATCTCAATCTGAGCCAATGGCAAAGAAAATGAGAGTAGATATTCCAGTTCGACAATCACCATCTTCAAACAAGAAAGCAAGAAATGTTTTATGTGTAGTATGTGGGAAAGAGAAACACAACGGAATTAAACAAAAGTACAGAATATGTGAATCAAATCGTGCAACTACATTTTTATCCCCAACTATGTTCTTTAAAGATGACGGATTTACGAGAACTTGTGACTTGGAGGATGAATTACCTGTTTTCGGTGCAGATCTCTATTATCATAAGGCCTGTCTTGAGCACTATCTTCTGAACTTCAATAAACATTCTCAGAAATCAGATAGCACAACTAACGAGTCGAAGAAAACTAATAAAAGTGGAGTGCTTAATAAAGTGGCACCAATTATCGAGAAACTATTGGATGAGGGTGTGGACTGACATTGTCGGAAATTCGAGACTTCATTAATGGAAACAGTGAACTGACTTTCAATAACAACGAACTTAAACTTTGGAGAAAAAGTAAGTTTTTCGAAGCCTTCGAAAATAAATAAACCGATTCTTGGTTTTAACTCATTATTTAGTGCCAAAGAAGTAGCTGACAAACTGAGGTCGATTAACATACTTACGACTGCAGCGAAAGAAGTACGAACGGCTCTTCTTCACACAAATTTCGGTATTGAAGGAGAATTTGAGGACAGTCAGCAACTTCGTAAGTCCTGGCCAACAACTAGAATTCCTCAACCTTTTTTGGATTTCCTAGCAGAAGTGCTACAAGTGGCCAAGCTGAACATCATATCTGGGACGCAAGCGAAGATCTACATATCACTGACGAAGACAGTGAAAACGATCTTGAAGAATTTTCCGACCAACAAAATCTAAATTTTCAGAATCTATTGAAGTCAATCTTCCAGACTTTATTCTATAATATATATCGTAGTAGGAAAGCAACCCCATGCATTTGATGGTGGCACATTCAATTCATGAGAAATGCAAAATCAGACAACTGATCTCAACTGAATAAATTAGGTGTGTCAGTTGGCTATAAAGATATCATGCAAGCACGAAGTAACCTTGCACAATATACACTAAAGACCTGTTTCTCCATCTTGTCTTTTTCAAGCCACTTTCAGGAGGATAGTTTCACGGTAGGAGCTGTGGACAATTTCGACCTTGAAGAAGCTACTCTGTCAGGAATCCGTGATAGCCATGATACAGTCATGGTGCTTTTCCGGGAAGTGCCAACAAAAGTCCCATCAAAACCGAAATTGTCAAAGTCAGTATTAGCAAGACCTGCAGTCATCTTCGATCCTTCCTTCCATCTCAGCAATTGAAGAAATAAGATAGGAAGGTACAACCTATATCGATTCAAAACACGCTGACAGTTTCTCCCGAACTGTATGATTTGGACATCGATAATGTGCGTCAGAAGGAGTTTACTCAAGACATAATGCATGCTGCATACGAGCTAGAAAGTAAAGAATCCACTCTAACGCGGGGTACTGTGAATGCGATAATAACGGATTCAGATGTTTCCAAGAAACAGGTTGGCTTTCTTCCAGTAACGGAATACAGTTACTGCCGTATCCAGTAACGGAATATAATAGTGTATATAGAGCAATGAAAAAAAAAACTTCCAGAGCCTACTTATACACTTAAACCAATCTTGAATGCCTGTAGTATGTGACGAAGGGGTGTATCACATTGCTGCCGAAATTCAACTTAGGAGCAATGAATTTTCAAACATTGTCCTCATGCTAGGATCATTCCACATGACCTTCTTGTCTGCACAGGAAAGTACATTTCTGGTAGTGGTTTGGAGTCTCTTTTCATAGAAAATTTTTGGGCCCAAAGTAACTGAGAGTATTCTAAAGGGAACTATCTACGTTAGGGCAGTGAGAGGTATATTATGATTGCATATGTGTTTATGCTAAAGGGAAGGCTTTCTTGGAAGAAGGTGAATATTATACGTCTGCCATCCAGCAGTTCGTTGACACTATGACTATTATGAAAGAAAGACAAGCTTAACGTGCTCTTATCAGTTCATGGAGTTGGTCAGTAATTCAGATGAAATATCCAAGCTTTGCAGAACTTTTCAGAGAAACTCAGGTCAATCTCAGGGCAATGCCGCTGCCTTGAACAGTTTTTACATCTTTTATTTCTGTTGAAAAGCCTTATAAGAGCTGACGGAGAAGGATACTGGCCGCTGCATCTGTATATAGTACAGCAGTTGCTTCCGGTATTCATGAGATTCAATCGAATCAATTTCCTGTGGAGCGCGCCCCTCTATCTTGAACAAATTAGAAATTTGGAGACTCAACACCCGGAAATAAATGCTCAGTTCATGAATGGTCATTTCGTAGTCAGAAGAACGAACAATGTATTTAGCGCATTTGGTGCTGATACGATACTTGAACAGTTTATAAATAGATTAAGAAACCATCGGAAGAAATTATGGGTCAGAAGCAACTATGAATTATATTACGGAGTGGGAACTGTCGTACCACGAAGTTCTTTCGACATGACAAATCTTCAGTCAGATTCTTGGTATATCCCAAACAGACCACGAGTTCCTTGGTAATGTACTTGAAGTTCGTAACTCTGGTAACAGAATGGTAGAATTTTATGAAGCGCAGGGAAAACCCGTACAAAGTTCACAGTCCTGTGAAGTTGTACCATTTCATGTCGCATGAAGTTGTACCAGATTCTAATGCAGAAGAAATCCTGAATTACCTGACACGTAGCTATGAAGCTTATGTGGCATTCCGAAACGAGCGATTTTTGTACAAAACTCCGTTGTCGAAGACCATTCACAGACGAAACTTCCACTGTTTCGTCAAGCAAATAAAGTAGTCTACTTTGTCTACTTTGCAAAAGTTGTTGGGACCGTCTGAGTACGTCTCCAAAGGAAATTCAACAATGAATACAGCAACTATTGCTGATGTTATGAACCAACTTCGTAAAACTCGAGTGAAAGGTTTACAAACATTTGCTGATCTGTTTGATGTATTCTTCAAGATGTGCACAATGTTTAAACACGCACCCGCAGGGATTTTATGTGACTAATCACTTCGGTCAAAAATGTGCAAAGACAGCAAAGGGTAACCGCCTCACCTATACTACTAACTAATCTGTCACGTACACATTCCTACCGGTGCAAATGGAGAGATTTTTGGCTTTCTTGGAAAACAAAATTGAAATTCAAGATGTCTTAAAAGACTAACTTCTGCACAAAAGCAAAGTTTATAGTCTTTGAATGTATCTGAGTGAATTACTGCTTGAAAATGGTGCAACTCCTGCTATATCTGTCACTGCCTCTTCAATTGTTCCAAAAATTACATGAGTGTTTCATGCTGAGTGTCAGTGACTTTACATTATGCTCTAAAAAGAAATATGTAAATATTCTCTAAAGCACAGCTAAAGTCATATATTCGTAAGAATTTTGAAAGTGTAGAAAACCTTAGTTAAATATTACTAGCTCTCACAAGCACACATGATATTACCATCAAATTAAAGTAAATTCTCGTGACATCAAAGTCTGCAAAATAAAAAAATTAAAATAATTACATTAGCTACATATTATATGAACAAACATGTTAATAATAATATTTGACAAACGCAATAACATTATTATTTCGCTTCCTACGACACAGCAACCTATTACCTTTAATTTATCGATAAAATGAATGGACTATTTTAATTTGTTAAAAAGTAATAGCCCCCGCGTAGTGAGTGTTTTTCCGGTAATTTATTAAACAGTCCAAAAAACGCTACACCCTGAGCCACCTAAATTTAAATAGCTACGTCATTTTTAAAGATCTTCTAAAGATATTGGTAACGATAGAAAGCCAAGATTATGCTCCTTTAATTAGTTTTGGCTGCGTTTTCATATTTTTAATAACTTCATAGTTATTTGTCATGAAATGAAAAAAGAGAAACGAAAAAACCTAATTTGTGGCCCAAATAACCGTTATTTTTAAATATGGCGGCAACATGTAAACAATATAGCCAGTTTTCTTACTTCTACTATCAATTATCTTTAATTTGGAATAAGAACGAAGTTTCTAACTTGTTTCTGTGAGAAGATAATTCAGTTCAAATATAATTTGGTACTTGCGCGCGGGCGCCATTTTGAATATTGAATTTCACAATGAAGGCCCCGGTTGCGGAAGTGTTACCTTCGATTTTTTTCATTAATTGATCACCCTCTAACAGGTTCTGAAGAGATCTGTTGTCATCCCCGACTTTTCTACAGCTCTTATGGACAGAGCCTGGATTATGGGATAGTTTCTATCGTTTCACTTTGACGGTGCACTTAGCGGACGGAGAGGAGGAGATATATGAAAATGATCGAAAATGACCGATATTAGTGTCGAATTCATAATTTCCAGGTTGCTGAGACAAACAGTGACACTTCCGATGCTGTTTAAATCCAAATTCAGCCCTTTATGTCTAAAATAAAACGTATTCTCCTCGTGCGAACAACGGGTGTTCTGCTAGTATCTTTATAAAGGAGATTTTGATAAACCGAACTCTTTAAAAATTGGAAGAAACTTCACTTTTCAGTAGACTATTAAAATTACTTGAGACACAAACAATTGTTCAACGCAGGATCTGAAAATCTGAGAAAGGGTTCATAAACCGTAAGATACGAGGATTTAGGGAAAATATAGGACCATAAAGAGTGATTTATACTTGAATCCTTTTTCTCATGAGTCCCAAATATAAAATGTCGAGGTCCCATTTTGGATTCTTCGGAGTTCGGAAAACTAAGCCCGAGAGATGCGTAGGTTTCGATTATTCCATTACTCATGTGGTTCGGAGCCCACGTCAAGCTGTAAGTCCACGTCTCATGTAGCCTCGCTACTGAAAGAGACACTAAACTGAAAATCAAATCAAATCGAATATTCCATTAATCTTACCGTGTCAAGAACAGAATTTAGCTGAATTATTGAAAAAGGAAGATAGAAAGATACGCCTGCATCAGACTTTTTTTTTTTTTAAAAAAAAAAGAAAAGATGAAAGTAACGTCAGTATTCATACAAGAAGCATATTTATTATATCAGCAATGAACTATTAAAGCAATAAAACGTTCTGTGCATTTGGAATGTTTCCAACTAAACAGCGTCATCGCAGTTCCTGTGAACTGAAGATTTTCCACATTAAACAATTTGATTTGCCTGGGGCATTTTTTCCACTAGCCTATGTTTCGAAATAACATTCACAACTTCACGCCCACTATAACGCATAGTACTTGGCAATTATTTACTCCACTTGGTTGAGCAATATTTTCTATAACGGTTCCGGACTTCCCGTTTTAATGTATCCCCCCTCACTCTTTCTTGATTTCTGTTTAACATATACAAGAAAACATGTCTATTACTGAGTATCGGAAATTATATTTAAAAAAAATAATTATAATAAAAAATAATTATATTAAATAATTACCAACATTTTCGAAAGGAAATGAATAGGGATGGGTACGAGCGAGTTCGAGCGAGTTTTCATTGAAACTCGACTCGACTCGAAAGAGACATCTTTGAGCTCGACTCGAGAACTCGGCTCGAAAAATTTTCTCCAACTCGACTCGAATTTGACTCGAGTGTCGAGTCGAGTGGAGCCAAAACGAGCCAAATGCTGTGTGTAGTTTCAAGTACTTTCTTCAAGTACCCTTCATAGACAATATAATTATTACCAATGATACTACTACTACTATAACATTATTATTATTATTATTATTATTATTATTATTATTATTATTATTATTATTATTATTACTAAAAACTAGTTGACTGCTGACCTGGGTAGTCGTGAAATCTAGGAGGCAAGGACATCGTTCACGAGGTTCTGGGTTTAAGTTCCGGAGGAGCAAGTAGCCGGGCTCGAACCAAAAATCGTTAAAAGTTAGAGGGCGCCGGCCACGCATGTTCAAAACTGCTTGGTTCGGGCTTAGGGTTTTCAACGGCTCGAGCGGATCGGCTTACAGCTCATTCCCTATCAAGCTGAGCCAAAAGTTCACCCACCCAAACCGACACGAGCCGAAACAAACCAAGCTGATGGCTCACCGCAACCGAGCCAGCTCGAGACGATAGCTCACCTGAGCCGAGTTGGTGCCTCATCTCAACCAAGCCATCTCGAGCTGTTCGCGCAGTTGAACCGAGCTAAGCCCGTTAACATCCCTACACGGGTTGGGCTTCTGCTTCGGCTCAAAACTTTCACTGTGCAGGTCTCAGCCTTGGTGGTGAGACATACAGTATATACATATATTAGTGCTCACGACATTTGAGGGTGTCTCTTTATAAAAATCCATTGTCATCTTGTTAATCGAGACGAGGCGAAATGCAAGCAATGGGTGATATCAATAAAACGGAGAAGTTACTCATTACGCCCAATTTTGAAGTAGTTACTCGCATTGGTATCAATAAAAAGAGAACTGAGCACTAGTCGTCTCGGCTGACCTCGAAGAAGCCCCGCCCCTCTAGAGTAACCACACCTCTATTCTCGAGCCGAATAACTACTCCGCGTTTGATATCAATAAAAATCAAAGACTCTTCTGTGATGCTAGTAACTTCTCCAAATTTGTGGAGCAAGCTAAATAGGTGACTCCGTGCGAAAAATGGCAGAGTATATGATTGTTTTACTACGTAGAAAAACTTTTTATAAACTGCATAGAAATGTTGGAAATGGAGATTACAAAAAGCACTATAAGTTTATGAAAGAAAATGTAGAGTGGTTAGCACAACATTTTTTACGGAGAATCAACCGAAATTCGGGGTGGTGGACTACGTAATGAAGAAAAGATGGGGGTTTTCTTCAAGGGCGCCGATCCTGTGGGAGTCAGGGGACCCGGGCCCCCCAAAGCCCATGTGGGCCCTATTGTATTTATGAATATACAATATTTGGCATAATTAGAGTGCAATTTGTCTTAAAATCCTGATTTATATACCTTCTGCATCTGAATCCCCCCCCCCCCCAATTTACAGATAAATCGGTGCCCTTGGTTTTCTTGCGTTACGTGAGTGATCCGGGATTCCAGGTCGGAATGTCAGGGGATTTTGGTGTGGCTCAAAGTACTGTGCCTATGACTACCTAAAAATGGATTGTTTCCGGAAGTGTGCGTAATATGCAAACAGCAAAGGCAGAGTGGCAAGAACAATATACATTTCCGGGTGCTATCGGAGCACTTGACTTTACACAAGTGGCATTAAAGAAACCTAGTGTTTTGGAGAGTAATACGTTAATAGGAAGAGCTATTTCGTGGCTAAGCGGTTAGCGTACATACCTTTGGCATAGGAGACCCGCGTTCGATTCCCGGCAGGAGCTCATGTGGTTCGGATTCCACGTTAATCAGTGGGTTCTGTCTCATATAGGCACGCTACTGAAAAGAATGTTAAACTAATAATCAACTCAACTCAACGTTGATAGAAAGGGTGTATATATGAGAATGTATTTTGTTTATGTCAAGGCGAAAGGGGACACGTATGGTGCGGAAAACGCAATCAGATGGACGTGATTTATGACGTGAGTGGCTGGACTTTTTCAAAAAGAAAACAAAGGAGGCAAGTGTCTGGTTTCGTTCTTAAAGCCAAACAATCTACAAAGACCTTGGACAACACGTGATATGCGCTTGTCGTGTTAATCTTGATATTGCTGGATTCCAATCAACATCCATCAGCTCAAATAGGTTCATTCCCATGGTTTCAGTATTACTTTCTTCTTTCCCGTTTTTTTATTTATTTTTTCTTCTTTTTTATTTTTGTTTTATTCTCGCTCGAATATTAAAGATTCTCTTTTGAATTTGTCTCAGTCGTAGATGTATTTGATATTTCGTTGCATTTCACTGTAATTACCTTCAAAGTTTTGGCTTTCCTTCGTTTACTTTCTGGTAGCTGTGACTTTGTTAGTACCACTGGAAACTCTTTTACAATATCCACAAATGCACTTTGATTGAAGCTATCGTTGCTACTTGCCCGTTTCATGGCTTTTAAGATACTACGCCATAGGTTAAAAACAACGAAATGACTGCGCGATGAATGGGAGAAATGAGTAACCACTTCTTTTATTGATACGACTCAGTGCTACGTGGAGAGGAAGCGCGAGTAAACGTTCATAAATCTGGAGCAGACTAGACCTGAGTAGTGGCTTGTTTTATTGATACGAAATTGAGGGAGGAGATTACTCCAGTAACTACAGCTGGAGTAATCTCCTCCCTCAATTTCGTATCAATAAAACAAGCCACTACTTAGGTCTAGTCTGCTCCAGATTTATGAACGTTTACTCGCGCTTCCTCTGCACGTAGCACTGAGTCATATCAATAAAAGAAGTGGGTACTCATTTCTCCCATTCATCGCGCAGTCATTTCGTTGTTTTTAACCTATGGCGTAGTATCTTAAAAGCCATGAAACTGGCAAGTAGCAACGACAGCTTCAATCAAAGTGCATTTATGGATATTGTAAAAGAGTTTCCAGTGGTACTTTCAAAGTCACAGCTACCAGAAAGTAAACGAAGGAAAGCCGAAACTTTGAAAGTAATTACAGTGAAATGCAACGAAATATCAAATACATCTACGACTGAGACACAAATTCAAAAGAGAATCTTTAATATTCGAGCGAGAATAAAACAAAAATAAAAAAGGAGAAAAAATAAAAAAAAACGGGAAAGAAGAAAGTAATACTGAAACGATGGGAATGAACCTATTTGAGCTGATGGATTTTGATTGGAATCCAGCAATATCAAGATTAACGCGACAAGCGCATTTCACGTGTTGTCCAAGGTCTTTGTAGATTGTTTGGCTTTAAGAACGAAATCAGACACTTCGCTCCTTTGTTTTCTTTTTAAAAAAGTCCAGCCACCCACGTCATAAATCACGTCCATCTGATTGCGTTTTCCACACCATACGTGTCCCCTTTCGCCTTGACATAAACAAAATACATTCTCATATATACACCCTTTCTATCAACGTTGAGTTGAGTTGATTATTAGTTTAACGTCCTTTTCAGTAGTGTGCCTATATGAGACAGAACCCACTGATTAACGTGGAATCCGAACCACATGAGCTCCTGCCGGGAATCGAACGCGGGTCTCCTATGCCAAAGGCATGTACGCTAACCGCTTAGCCACGAAATAGCTCTTCCTATTAACGTATTACTCTCCAAAATACTAGGTTTCTTTAATGCCACTTGTGTGTAGTCAAGTGCTCCGATAGCACCCGTAAATGTATATTGTTCTTGCCACTCTGCCTTTGCTGTTTGCATATTACGCACACTTCCGGAAACAATCCATTTTCAGGTAGTCATAGACAGTACTTTGAGCCACACCAGAATCCCCTGACATTCCGACCTGGAATCCCGGATCACTCACGTAACGTAAGAAAACCAAGGGCACCGATTTCTCTGTAAATTGGGGGGGGGGGGGCATTCAGATGCAGAAGGTATATATATCAGGATTTTAAGACAAATTGCACTCTAATTATGCCAAATATTGTATATTCATAAATACAATAGGGGGCCCACATGAGCTTTGGGGGGCCCGGGCCCCCACAGGATCGGCGCCCTTGAAGAAAACCCGCATCTTTTCATCATTACGTAGTCCACCACCCGGAATTTCGGTTGATTCTCCTTAAAAAATGTTGTGCTAACCACTCTACATTTTCTTTCATAAACTTATAATGCTTTTTGTAATCTCCATTTCCAACATTTCTATGCAGTTTATAAGTTTTTCTACGTAGTAAAACAATCATATACTCTGCCATATTTCGCACGGAGTCACCTATTTAGCTTGCTCCACAAATTTGGAGAAGTTACTAGCATCACAGAAGAGTCTTTGATTTTTATTGATATCAAACGCGCAGTAGTTACTCGGCTCGAGAATAGAGGTGTGGTTACTTCAAAAGGGCGGGGCTTCTTCGAGGTCAGCCGAGACGACTAGTGCTCAGTTCTCTTTTTATTGATACCAATGCGAGTAACTACTTCAAAATTGGGCGTAATGAGTAACTTCTCCGTTTTATTGATATCACCCAATGGGTGATATCAATAAAAATAAGTAACTACTCCTGAGAAGTCCTGCTCGAGAATCGGAGTAACTACACCTGGAGTAATCTCCTCCCTCAATTTTGTATCAATAAAACAAGCCACTACTCAGGTCTAGTCTGCTCCAGATTTATGAACGTTTTCTCGCGCTTCCTCTGCACGTAGCACTGAGTCGTATCAATAAAAGAAGTAGTTATTCATTTCTCCCTTCCGTCGCGTGATCATTTCGTTGTTTTTAACTTATGGCGTAATATCCTAAACGCCATGGGAGGGACAAGTAGCAACGACAGTTTCAATTAAAATGCATTTGTGGATATTATAAAAGTTCCAGTGGTACTTTCAAAGTCACAGTTACCAGAAAGTAAACGAAGGAAAGCCGAAGCTTTGAAGGCAATTACAGTGAAATGCAACGAAATATCAAATACATCTACAAATGAGACACAAATCCAAAAGAGAATCTTTAATATCCGAGCGAGCATTAAGAAAAAAAAACTAATTTGAAAAAGAAAACGGGAAATAAGAAAGTAATACTGAAACCACGGGAATGAACTTCTTGGAACTGATGGATGTTGATTGGAATCCAGCAATATCAAGATTAGCACGACAAGTGCATATCACGTGTTGTCCAAGGTCTTTGTAGATTGTTTGGCTTTAAGAACGAAATCAGACACTTGGTCCTTTTGTTTCCTTTTTTAAATAGTCCAGCCAGTCACGTCATAAAGCACATCCATCTGATTGCGTTTTCCACACCATACATGTCCCCTTTCGCCTTGGCATAAAAAATATATATATTCTCATGTATACACCCTTCCTATCAGCGTTGAGTTGAGTTGGTTTTGAGTTTAATGTCTTTTTCAGTAGCGAGGCTATATAAGACGAGACCCACTGATTAACTTGGAATCCGAACCATATGAACTCCAGCCGGGAATCAAACGCGGGTCTCTCATACCAAAGGCATGTACGCTATCCGCTTAGCCACGAAGGAGCTCTTCCTATTAGCGTACTCGTCTCCAAAATACTAGGTTTCTTTATTGCCACGTGTTTCTAGTCAAGTGCTCCGATAGCACCCGGAAATGTATATTGTTCTTGCCACTCTGCCTTTGCTGTTTGAATATTACACACACCTCCGGAAACAATCAATTTTCAGATTTCGCAATAATCGCATCCATTACACTTGTAGTAGTCATAGACACAGTACTTTGAGCCACAACAGAATCCCGTGACATTCAATTCAGACCTGGAATCCCGGATCACTCACGTAAAGCAAGAAAACCCGCATCTTTTCGTCATTACGTAGTGCACCACCCCAAATTTCCGTTGATTCTCCTAAAAAATGTTGTGCTAACTACTTTACATTTTCTTTCATGAACCTATGTTTTTTTGTAATCTCCATTTGCAACATTTCTATGCAATTTATAAGTTTTACTACATAGCAAAACAATCATATACTCTGCCATATTTTGCATGGAGTCACCTATTTAGCTTACTCCACAAATTTGGAGAAGTTACTAGCATCACAGAAGAGTCTTGATTTTTATTGATATCAAACGCGGAGTAGTTATTCGGCTCGAGAATAGAGGTGTGGTTACTTCAAAAGGGCGGGGCTTCTCCGAGGTCAGCCGAGACGACTAGTGCTCAGTTCTCTTTTTATTGATACCAATGCGAGTAACTACTTCAAAATTGGGCGTAATGAGTAACTTCTCCGTTTTATTGATATCACCCAATGTCTCACCTCGTGAGCAACACTAAAAATATTCCACATTACTGCTTACATTTCTCATAGCTTTCGCTTTCCAGTCTAATCAGGCAATGATTTCAAAACGAGTTAAAAGGAGCCAAACGAGCAAGCCATTTTTCTAACTCGACTCGACTCGAAACTCGACCTCAAAATAGTGATTCAGCTAGGAACTCGACTCGAGAAAATTGCCTTAGAGTCGACTCGAAACTCGACTGGAATTCGCTTCGAGTCTCGAGTCGAGTCGAGTTTTAGCTCGACTCGTGCCCATACTTAGAAATGAAATAATGTAATTTAACACCTTTAATTATATGGAGCCAGGATGTTCTCTCGAATTTCGAACTTAGAGTTATGTCTAACAAATGAAGTGTCTCGTAACGAATATGTAGAAGTATTCTATAAAAGTGCAGTGCACATATTAACCCCTTGCATACCAGTAACATCCATGTGGATGTCATGAGAACATATCCCTTATTAAGGATAGTATTAATCCTGAAGATGATGAAATTTTTTAGTGGATGCAAGGCAAATCTTAGTTGTATTACGTATTTCTTCTTAGGTAACAACACCTTACTGACAGAAAAGACAAAAAATGTGTTGCCTCAGTATAAGGGTGCATTCAATTAATACACATGTGTTTGTTTTGACGATAAACAATTAGCAACTTCGAGATCTATTTCGAGATCAGAAAAGGATCAACTTTGTGTTTGATCTCCGGTCAGTGTTGCCAACCTGAAGCAGCATAAAATCCCTTCAGAACATCAGAATTTCCCATTTTCAGTTCAAGTGTTTCACAATGCAAATAATTATTTTTATTAGTAATGTGAATGTTCTCTTCACACATGCACAATAACTATGTCATATATAACGATCTAGACAATCTTTTAACAGTAAATGAAACCAGTAGTACAGCACGCACATAGGAGAATGACACTTGGAACTCAAGGGATTAATATTCAGAATTTACTGTACTTATGATTTGGAAAGAAGAAAGTTAAAGAAATTGCTTGTTGGTTGGTTGGCTTGGAGCGCAACGTCCCTTTCAGTATCGAGGCTATGTGAAACGTAGACCTACAATTTAAGGTGAAATCCGATCCGTACCAAAACATTCAAATTCCAATGCTTTCTCAAAGGGAATTGCTGTTTGGCGTTATAGCTGGAAAGAAGACTTATTCTAAGACATATTTTAACTCTAGATGAAGGATGTAAAACTCAATATCTCAAGTGGGCTAAATAATATTCATTGTATGATAGTGCGGGTCTCAACCAAGTAAGAAAAAGTGAGAAAATGTATAAACTTTTACCTAATATGTAATTTAAAAAAATGGACAAAAGAAAATCCATGTAGCAGATGGATACCTATTGTTTCTTTTCGAACACTTAGCATCTTTTTCCTGCAACCAGATTGCGGATCTTTGGAGACAAGATACAATATACTGCAAAACAAACAGTACTGAAATTTGCGTACGGATGGCACTCAGGTCAATGTGGCATGAGCTGTGAGCGCTACATGACGCTTAGTTGTGTGTGGACTAGCGTAGTATTCAATTGCTGCGAAGGTAATATTACTCACAACAGAGGAGAAAGGCTTTTGGTCGAGCACTATTTCCGCTCATACATTGTGGGACAGCATTTCACTGCAGATGAGCGCACACATCTACTGTATTGCTCTGGAGCTATGGCATATTAAGATGAAGATTTCATCAGTTACATATGGTTCAGTGATGAAAGCTATGTGTACCTTGATCGATACATCAATCGACAGTTGATTATCGACCGATTCTTGTATAATTTTCGCGGTTTTTTCCGCACAAAAATCTATCATTACAAGAACAATGGATACAGCAAGACGGAGCTACTACCCACACTGGAAGTGAGTCACTTGTCCTTCTACCCATGAAAGTTTGTACATCTGTGACTTCTCGTGAAATGGATTTTCCATATCCTTCCTACACTTCTGATTTCGCACCTACGTTTGGGCGGGGCATGCTGAAGGAAACAACTTTCCGAACAGATAACTCGCTACCACTTTACCGGAATTAAGATAGAAGATTCGGTCATTTGTTTTGTCGTTCCAGCAACATGTGTTCACTAACACGTTCATCGATCTAGAGGACCGCTATGAAGAACGTGTGCAAAGTAATGATCAACATTTTGAACATATGTGCATACGCAATTTCTTTTAAATTTACAATATTGTGTTGAATAACATTTAGTTGGTGTCCATTTGACATTTTTTATGTTTCATTATGTTGTACAGTAAACAAACAAATAAATAGATGTCAAGGATATAATTTCAGTACTGTTTGTTTTGCCGCATACTGTACTTGCAGTAGAGATTTTCAGAACAGGGGTAAGATGAATCTGTTAACCTGGATCTCACTGGAAATTTATTCCTTTTCGCAAGTGAATATATATATATATATATATATATATATATATATATATATATATATATATATATATATATATATATATATATATATATATATATATATATATATATATATATATTTACACTGATACGTACTACCGGACATACAAATCACGTACGATGCAAATTTGAGAGTTTATGGGAACCACGCTGAGAAGTACCCTATGTGTAAAATTTATGGATACCCACTTTACTGAATTTTTTATTTAGAGCTGAGTAGTTTCTATTAATTCCATCTTTTTTATGGACTGACACTTTCTTACTGTCGGTTAATGGGGGAAGGGAGGACAGAAAACATTTTTGATAGATCTGACATCACTGAATCTTTCTTTTACTCGCAATTTAGTCTTCAAACGCTGAAGCTTCTCGGCAGACGTTTTGTACAAAACAGGCTCTTTTAAATTTATTTTTACTTATCACAAGTTGGAAAGTGTGTCGAGATTTCCAATGATTTTATCTGATCGATCATGCAAGTGCGTAACAATTATATCTTTTCCCTTTTCCTTTTAAAACTTTTTTTTGTTATATTGTCCATGTGAACCGAAGGCTACGAGTTTGCTGCTTGCTCTAGATCAATTTATAATTACAAACATCTAGTGACAACCATATAAACATTTTAAGAATCGACTCCTGGAATTCGAGAAATTTTAACAAATGGTTCGGTCGAACCGGCTGAATGACACTACTGATTGCAGTTATGGAAAATTCTGACCTAGAATTTTAAGAGAAATGCAGCGATGAAGTCTATGTTGTCATATGTTTATATTTGTAGGACATAATGAAATGGCACATTGGTATGAGTGGGCTATTAATATGTTTTTGTTTTTTATCCTGTAGGGATGCACACGAGACAAGATTTGAGGCTGTCTCGTCTCGAAAATGTGCTGTAAAAGCGATGTCTCGACTCGAAAAATGTATATTTCTCTATTGGAAGAGCTTTGTCCCGACTCGAATTTTGTGAGAAAAATTCTGTCTCGACTCGTCTCGTGCGCATCCCTATTATCCTGGTGAAAAATTCACGACTATCCGCGGCGTCAGGAATGAATGGAATAAAGTAGTGTGAGAGTACAGTATTAACATATTTATTCTCATACTAACAAAGAAACTCAATAAACATAATGCCATCTGATGGTATTAATTGCACACATATATACACAAACACACACAGAAAGAACTACAAAGAGAATTGATTAAACTCGTTCCTCAAATCAAACAAGATATATTCATCAT
Organism: Thermobia domestica; assembly: GCF_964235325.1. Classification (NCBI taxonomy): domain Eukaryota; kingdom Metazoa; phylum Arthropoda; class Insecta; order Zygentoma; family Lepismatidae; genus Thermobia; species Thermobia domestica. The sequence continues at coordinate 67,341,891 of NC_137455.1, forward strand.
TACATTCGCGTATAAACTCATACAAGACTGACGGATGCTGCAGTTAATGTTATGTCGAAAATAATTGAGTTTGTTTCTCATGAAATGTTGCGCCAAAATGTGTAAATCAATTCACCACATTCCCATTTAGAATATTTTTTGCTCTATACAAATTCACCGATTTCAAGTCAGGCTGATTATACCTTTCATAAATATATCTAACACGTTCTCACTAGCGTACATTAGGTTTTCCGGACTTGCATCGTTTCAAAAAGATGCGACTGTTAATAAATCTCGGAACCAGTGAACACATACCAATGTGCCATTTTATTATGTCTTACAAATCTAAACGTACGACAACCTAGACTTCACCACTGCTTTCCTCTTAAAATTCTACCCCAATTTGACATATTACATGACCTCCCTTCCTATTTGAAACATGGAACGAGATACCTATAAGATGGTCGTCTTCAAGATAGAAACCATGACAAGCCTACCCTCTGATAGATGTCTAGTTCCTCCTGCTGTATATTAATATGGTTTGTTTTCCATTGGTTTACCCGTTTTACAAAACACTGCAATTTTCAGACTTGAAACACATGGTTCTGGTATATTCTGATCAATCACGTTTTTGGCCACTACGCCCGTCTTTATGGATGGAAGCACTTTAAATTTTGCTTGCGCTCGTTTCTTGATATTCCCCATTTAGTTGCCAAGTTCGGTCAACGAAATTGATTTCGAACTAGCAAGGTTTACTTGTGAGAGTTGAAAGAAATTTACTTGTAGTCCAGCGGCATTCTAGGGAGGGACAGCAGTGTTCTAAAAGGGTCTTGCAATCCTGATTCCTGAGTCCTCTGTAGTTGTACCTATGAGAACGAGCGAGAATCAAGACAATCCAGAAAGACAATGTTGCACAATGGAAGTTCACATATGGTGAAATAGTTCTTCCGCTGTACTATTCGTCAACTATACTTTCCACCTATAAGAATAGTTTGTCCTATTCTTTGCATATAATGTCCTATCTATCCTTGATTCCTTATCCAGGTCCGTTACATCATGTCCGTTATATATATATATATATATATATATATATATATATATATATATATATATATATATAGGTTTTCAACTGAAGCTTTGAAAGCAATAGACTGGAATAGTGATGTCGTCATTTCCTTCCCGTTACCATGGTGATCGCCATGTTTTTTTCTATACAAACGCGTGAAGCTAATGGAGCTAAAGGGCTTATTTCTTAAAGCTCCACATCCCTAAGTAATAAGGTAGAAATCGAATAGTTAATGTAAGCACAAGTATCATGTAATCCACCATAGGAAGCAATTATACGCAATATAAACTCCCAAATGTATAGATCGACAAACTGTCGGCACAGAGAAAGATGTAAAAATATATGATTTTTTAAAAAGAAAAAAGTCTTTTAGAATAATGTTAATTATATTGGGGCATTTATACCTCTAATGTCTACTGTTTATAATGGGAGTGCACAATATTATTTCTAAGTATACATTACAAAAGAAAGAAAAGGCTAGCATTTAGAAATATTCAATCCAGACCATCAGTGGATATAGGTAACATCTTTTTTTTTATATTCTCTATCAACTTAAAAAAAATAGAAAACGTACAATAATTACACATCCAATTATGAATGGTTCAGTATATATTTTAAACAACTGTTAAACAATAATCCTCTTCAAATTTGCAATAATTAACACATTTCTTTTCTAATTACTTTTTCTAGCCTTTTTTTCAGTTTCAATCATTATACATATTTAAAAAGAAACATAAGTATTTGTTTCACTCTAATGTTTGCAGTTCCGAAATATTTCATCACTGTTTTCGTTTTGCACGTAGGTTCTTTAGGTATTTAGGCTACTTGTTTAGAAAATAAAATGGCGATCACCATGGCAACGAGAAGGATGTGACGTCACACTATTTCAGTCTTCAATAAGGGAAGAATTTGTCTTACACTCTTTTATCATTCCATTATTACAGTGACATTAATTCAATTACAACAAAGTTTAAAAAATACTACAGGGCTCGTCCGGGATTTGAACCCGGGACCTCTCGCACCCGAAGCGAGAATCATACCCCTAGACCAACGAGCCATGTTAAGCTACTGCTTTACATATGTGTATACTATGAAAGGGATATTCGACCTGCAAAGCAACTACGCATGCGTATTAATATGTATAGGAGTTTCACACCTGCCTTGTGAATGAAGATCGTTTCACTCTTTCCTTCGTGGTTTCAGAGTGCTCGTTACTTATCGTGTTATCCTCCATTTAGAAGGTTAGAGCCAGTGTTGGGCAAACTTCAATGGAATTAACAATTAACAATTAATCTGTAAATTTAATTGCTAATTTCAATTATAAATTTAAACAAATAATTGTTAGTTAGTAATTGCAGCTAGCCATTTATCACTGAGAATCAATTGGAACTAATCAATCAATTGAAAATAATCGCTGTGGAAAGCAATTGCAATTAAATTCAGTCATTCAATTTCAATTGAATGTAATTTACCATTAGTTCAATTGCAATTAATTTCCACAGCAACCACTTTCAATTGATTGATTAATTACAATTGATTTTCATTAATTAATGACCAACATTGTAGTTGTGTATAGCACAGCTGTGTTCAAATATACACATGTACATAAACGAAATGTACAACTGTTTGACGGTTAACCTTTTCTACACCGCTAGACCGATTTTGAAGATTTTTGGTACATGAATGAATCCTGGCCAGATTTAGGTTTTTGTTACATTAGTTTTCTGGAAGGACTTATCTTAAAAGAGGGAGGAGAATTCAAGCATTTATGCCAAAAATACAGTATCTCAAGAGCCCTTCAAGTTAGAAGATAAAACTCGGTGTAATAAAAGAGGGAGACTCATATTCCAGCAATTTTGAATATTTCCGTTTTAAGGAGGCAGAGTGACTTTTCTACAGAAATAATAATGAATATAGCGATGTTTAGCGGCCAATTCCTCCTTGACCGCTATACTGAATTCGATTACTTTTGTTATATAGTAGACCATGGCCTAAGTGAGGGTTTTATCATTTTATCTACAGAGGGGAAGAAGGGATAAGGGGCTGGATGGGAAGAGGTGACAAGTAAACACAATCAAAAACAACCGATATTAGTGTTTACTTCATAGTTTCCGGGATCGCTGAGATGGATCGTGACACTTCCAATTCCGTTCAGCCCCATCAGGGAGGAAAGGGGTATTCTTACCACTACAATTTCATTGAAATGCTTATCTAAGGGGAGAAGGGGTTCAAATACTTTCTATATACATATTCTTTTAGTGCGAAGAATAAGCATTTCAGATACTAATAGTATAAAAGAACACTCATCCGCTAAAGCAGAGATCGCCAAACTGTCGATCGAGATCTACTAGTAGCTCGCGGGGACATTTTCGGTAGATCGCATTAACGCTTTGGTTGGTTAACCTTGATTCCTCCACTGAGCTGACGTTAACGACAGGGGGTGCTGACGACAACAACTGCTTGTTTCTCCCTCGCAACTGCCATTGTCAGTCTCATTCTAACAGTTGATTGTATGTGCGTGGGGTTGTTCACGTTATGTTTTTGGTGGGTTATATAATAGACATTTGCTAACGTGATAGTTTGACTTCATATTTACTAGAAAGGGTGGAGCTTAGAAAAACATGATTTTTGACAACAAGTCACATGTCTCAGAGAGCAACCTTTGCGACGGTCTATGCCGTAAGTATCATTTCAGATTTTGCTAGTGGAGGCAAGAGTGTTCAGTGACAAGAATTTCACGTTTTTCTTTAGTATATTACTGCACAATTTATTTCTTCTTCTTCTTTTTTTTTAAATTTGTTTCCCCTAGTACTGGAAATGGTAGAAATCAACATTTTCGGGTTTCAATGTTTATTCCCATGGAAATAAATGGTAACTTCTAGCGACAAGTAATTATTTAAAATCGATTCGGCGTCTCAAGAAAACATCCCATCACAACCTGTAATAATCTACGGAAACAGGAATTGGTTAAAATTCACTAGGACCTCTAATTTCAACATTAATTTACATTGAACAAAAATGGTAGAAAAAGTCGGAAAACGGTTTTTGGCAATCGATTCAGCCTCCCAAGAATAGGGTACATTTCCTTCGTTAAACCTCTTTTTAAACTACAGCAATGCTAAAAATTAATTATATAATATCGACTAAACACAGCGTTATACTTTGTACTATGTATTTAAATATTAATCAGTGTCATAAGAAACACTATCAGTATAAAGCTAATTTCAAGACCACATCTTCTATTACAAACTATGTTTCACAAACTTCTAGAATGTTTCAACATTGTTCTTCTCTAAAAGAAGGCATGTGCACCAGAACTATAGCAGATTCTGCCCTAACACCTCTGTTCAAACCAGATGTGGTAGAAATAAGCCACTTCCGGTTTCAACTTTGATTGTCATAGAATAAGAACGGTAATAGATAGCGACAAACGGTTTCGCTAATAGATAGCGACAAGCTGTTTCTAACAATCGATTCAGCGTCTAAAGAGAACATACCATCACCATCCACAGTACTCTGCCAAAACCGAAAGTAGTTGAAATTTACTATTACTTTCACTTTCAATACTTATTTCCAATAGAACAAAGACGTTTCTAAGGGATTTCAAAAAAAAAAAAAAAAAAGTTTTTCTGAGAGATTCAGGGTTCCAGCAATGAGTCTTGTCTCGATGTTTACCTATATTTAAACCGGAAGTAGTGAACATTTACGATGTTTTGGTTACAATACCAATCGCATAATGAATTAAACACAAGTAGATAGCCATAAGCATTTTTTAATAAAAATTTTGTACCACAAGATTTACCTCTGATTTTACTCCTTTATTGCAACAGAAGGTGATAAGACTTTAAGTAGAAATTTCTGGTTCAATGTTAATCACCTATAAGAAACTGTTTCTTGTTTGAATTACCGATTTTCAACCATAGTGGTCACAGGTGAAAACCGGAAAGGGTTTATTTGTACCACTTCCGGTTTGAATATTACCTGCCTCAACGAACTCGATTCCTAACACTTGGCCTTCTAAATCCTGGCAAAAATTGACGGTGATCCATCAAGTAGTTCTTGAGATATTTTGTTTTCCATACGGACGGACACACACTTTTTTTTTTTTTAGACTTCCAACCAATGCTATTTGTAAGTATCGGAAGTCTTATTCAGCAGCTATGTCCGTCTGTCTGCCTGTTGACAGACATCAGAGGAAAAATAGCGAGAGGCAGTCTTTTGGAACCTATTCAGGGTCCCAAGAATATGTTTCATATTTGTCAACTCTCTACTTAAACCAGAAGTGGTACGAACTAACAATTTCCGGTTTCTATTTGTATCGCTATAGAACATTAACTGTAACAAATAGCGGCAAGATTTTTTTGTGGAATCGATTCAGCATCTCAAGGGAATATACTAACTTCATCCCTATCTTTCTAGTAAAACCGGAAGTGGTAGAAATCTACAACTATTTTCGGTTTTAATGTTGATATGTCGGAGCCAAAACTGTAAGAGTGAGCGGGGGCACGGTGGCTCAGTGGTAGAGCGTTCACCTCCGGTGCTTGGGGTCCCTGATTCGATCCCAGCTCGCGCCGTGTGGACTTAGTGGTGAACAAACAGCGTATTTGTGGTTTTTCTCGGGGTTCTCCCGTTTCCTCCTACTTTCTTCATTCCACCATTTCACTCATCTCTCATCATCACCGTCTCCTTTAGCCTAACCAGCATAAACGTGGGTCATAAAACTTAAAGATTTCATTTCATTTCATTTTTATAAGAGTGAGCTACAAACCGCTTTCTAAAATCAATTAAGCATCTCAAGAACAGGCCGGTAGCCAGCCCAAAAATATAGGGGGAGCCGGCTGAAGTTAGGGGGGCCCGATTCAACCATTTTATAGTTCATCACCATATTATAGTTCATTTGTAAGCCTACTGTAAACATTTTAGGGGGGCAACAAAAATTTAGAGGGTGGCCCCCCTAGACTCCCCTGGATACGTGCCTGCTCAAGAATATGATATATCTACTCTGTTAGCCCTATATTCGAACCAGAAGCGGTAAAAATTAACCATTTAAAGTTCCATCATTGATCGCCATACAACAAATACTGGTGGAAAGCACCGATTTTTTTTTTTTTTTTTTTTTTTTTTAAAGAATCGATCCAGCATCTCTGGGAAAGATATCGTCTTCATCAGCTTCTCTCTACTAAAACAGGAAATGTAGTACCTGCCCCCCTCCAAAGCTTGTTCACTCCCAACAAAAATTTCTGGGTGCACGCATGTTCAAACTAACGATATTATAACCATTTGTCCAAAACTTATCGAACGTCCCGTGTAGATCTTTTTTACTACTATAAAGTTTAACATCTAACTCCTTTTCTCATTTCTTTTTACCCGTTCCCTCTTTACAATAGGCTCTAAATACCATTTGGAATCTACTAGTTTTTAAACTTGTTTCCTTTCACAGGAATATACAAAATATTGAAATATGTAACAGTTTGAAATATTGTATATCTTGTTTACTGATTAAGTTATTATTGAATGGCGAAATAACGGTTGAACTTTATGACGTCAACGACTCTTGTTTTCCATCTTTTGTGCAATAGTGATGACCTCACAGATATTTATTGGTGGACATCTGATCAACACATGAATTCCTACCAGGCCTTCTATACTACGAACAGATTAATGAGAGGGCGTTTTTCTTCAGAAAGTGTACAACTTGCCAATGCTATCAATTATGATTGTTACGAGTGTTTGCTGTGGTCAAGGATTTTGCGTATAAAATTACATGACCTTTGTAGAGCTTGTTTTAAAAAGTTTATCAATTTTGTTTTACAACTTGCGAAATTTTCTAATTAATTTTTACAACTATTTCCCAAATATTAAAGATGAATGAAAAATATTGATATTTTTATTAAAGTCAAAAAGATGGTTGTTATATATATAATAAATGAAGATGTTTTTTTTTTTTTTTTTTTTTTTTTTTTGACTATCATGTAGATAGGCAGGACTTGAATTATGCGTCAACAAAGTAAACTGAAGGCGTGTGCGCTAACTATAAACAAAATACAATAAACCTTGCAAAATTCACGTTTTTGGCATAGAAAGAAGAAATTTTAGTTTCTAATTTCAAAATATGCCTTTTATTGAAACGATTGCACTTGATTTACGTATGTCATCCCCATTCCCAATTTAGATAAAAAAAAAAAAAAAAACATTCTGAAAGAACTGGAAGTTCCCTTTTTCTAGTCTAGTCTAGTCTTATTCGCAGTTTAGGATACAAGGATATTTATTTATACAAAATTCCATGTTGAATGTGTAATACTAATAGAAATTCGGTTTGCTTTTATTTAATTTAACAACGTTCGACTGTTATGCCTGCTAGGCTAAAGGAGACGTGGACCTACTGATTATAGTGGAATCCGAACCACTTTGGTCGTTTAACTGTACCCCCACCGGATTTCGAACCCGGGGCCACGCAAACAGAAGTCAAGCGTGCTAGCCACTAGACCAAGTGAGGGTTCTTAATAGAAATCCGGTGACGGAAAAAAATCAAGTACGCGTTTTCTTCATTTGTAGTCATATTTCTCTAAATTTCACCTTATCTTAAGAGTCTTCATCCCGGCGAAATTAAAATACCGCTAATTTTACAGTAATTATGTGATATCTTCAAGTAGATAAAAGATAATCGAAATGTGGAACAAGAGCGCCCTAGACAATATCATTTTACATGAGAAACCGTTATCACGACTCACTTATCTGCTTTCGATTTCGAGCCATTTTGAAAATCGGCATTTATTTTCGCGTTTATAAACAGCTGAAAACGTAAAGCCACTAGGTGACTTGTGATAACGGTACGTCACACAAAATAATATTGTCTAGGGCGCTCTTGTTCCACATTTCAATTAATCTTTATATATTTGAAGATATCACATAATTACTGTAAAATTAGCGGTATTTTAATTTCGTCAGGATGGAGACTCTTAAGATGCAATAACAATATACGTAGCTCCAATTTACTCGACTTAGGCGTTTGTTTATGTACGTACTTTTCCCAGATGTCTGAACTTTTCTTAACCAATTTTGACATGGCGATTCGAGAGCGCGCGCAGAGTGTTGTAAGGGATCGCATGTCCCGCTCGAACATACCGTTGAGGAATAATGACCGATAAACGGGTTGCCCATAGACTTAATGTTGGAAAAACATTTGGTGCGAGGAATTCTCATTGTAATCAATGGAAAATAGAATCTTCAGCATTAGAAATTCGGCGAAGTCATTTTTGCCAACACAATTTTTCAAAGCTATTATGCTTTTCGCTGATAAGCCAAATTTATCTATTTCCATGTCGTGTTCTTTCACGAAAATAATTTATACACTCAAAAATTCTATGAATGATCAATAATGTTCGATCGCTTCGCTCCAAATATGCAATTATTACATACCTAACTTGGAGACCTAGTGATGAAAGTATCATGAGTCAGTGAGTGAAGTTACTCTCCTATATATACAGAACAGATTTCCTTTGCTTCGAATAGAGATGCGTACAAAGCTACTTGCCAAATTCCTTCAGGCCTAGCCAAGCGAGAAAGATAACTCAGTTCTTTGAATTTAATCGTTGTGTTGAAGTCACTTCGGGATGACCGAGAAACACTAAATTGGGAATAAGAAAATGACATTTGATGTAGTAGTTTTTTCTTTTCTTCTCATGAAAGTGACATTCATAAGATATTATGCATGGCTTTAGTTTTTAGAAATAAAATTTACTAAACTTCAAATTATAGACATGACTAGGTTTGTAAAAATAGTCTTAATACTAATAATAAATTTGTACTGTGAATACCTCCAAATTTCCCTTCCCGTTCGTTTCTTTGGTACAAAGGATTCTCGGTGGAAGATCTTACGGTTCAACTATTTCTCATACAGCTTCGGTGCTGGAAAGGGACCTTGGCTAAACTTTCACAAACCAATGAACAAATAATATTGTACCAATGTTTTTTGGTTCCAACAATATTGTTGCATTTAGTGCAGCCCATGAAACGAGACAAGAGGAGAGATAAAGTTTCCTGGTCTTTTCTCGTAAATTTTAGTCCATTGATTGATTGATTTTGAGTTTTACGTTCCGTTCAGCAGCGAGGCTATATGAGACGTGGACCTACTGATTAACGTGGGGTCCGAACCACATGACCCTCCCGCCGGGAATCGAAGCCAGGTCTCCCGCACCAAAGGCGCGTACGCTAACCGCTTAACCACGGAGCTCATTTCGTTTCAATTCCCGAAGAAACGTTTCTTGTTTCGTTTTGTAAATTCTTGTACAGTCCGCAGCAAAAAACCTGCAACATGAGCATCTAAGTTTATTGTGAAACGACGAAGTCTTTTGTTCCAAAATAAGTGTGCAAGGGAGGACGCCGAGGTTTCTTCTAGCGTGATTCGTGCCACTTAGACGTTACACCAGCCATACACTGACGTATTTTTCAGTCGTAGCCATAAAATTTCATGCGCTAGTCTTGTTAGCAGCTGTCAATACGTTAGTGTATGGGACCTGGCGTACGTTTACGTACCGAATTTTTATACGCTTGAAAAGTCTGGCTGCTTTTAACTTCGAGCGTAAATACGGCGCGTAAAAACGGCTCAGATGAAAGGGTTTTCGAGCAGCAGGTGGTCTCTTGCCCTTTCCACGGCCTTCTCCCTGGTCTGGTCTTATTGTTTTCAGAAGAGAAAACCCGTTCTTGAGTTGTCCTCGCGAATCGTTGCTGAGGTTTGCTGGTAGACTCACCAGAAATCTTCATTCCAATCGAGTTTCAGTCTTTCTATACAATACATGATTTCGGCTAAATTAATATTTTCTATTGCACAAAACGAGACATTATTTCCTAATTAAAATTCATAATTAATTTTCAGTACATAGAGGAAAAGGTATTTAAATCCAATACTTTCTAATTAGAATTCGCAAATGATGAGAGCTCCTCCCTGGCTATATGGTCAGCGTAAGCTTCTCTGGCGCAGGACATCCTGTTCGATTCTCGACAGAAGCTCACGCAGTTTGGATCTCACTTCTCATATAGCCTCGCTAACTGAGAGGTCGTTAAATTCAAACCCAATCCAATCGAACATAATGTCTTTCGACTACGAATTTAACATTAAATTTAATATTTGACAATTAGTCCCCCCCCCCACACACACACACAGAGAGAGAGGTCAAGATGGTTATAAAAATGAAGTCACACCTTTAGAGTTGCTCATATTCTGATATTAAAAAAAGAAGTATAACATGACTTTTAATAGCATGAGACCAATTCCCGCCAAACTAAAAATGTCATGCTATTCAGAAAAGAGAGAGAAAGCAAGAGAAGGGAAAGAAGGTTAGGGGAACCAACAGTAGAGTACGCAGGAATTTTTTCGGGAGCGGTCCAAACTCAATTTGAGGGTATTTTATATTAAAATTCCTAAAATTGTCCCTAAAATTAGGCTAAATTTACACAAAAGTCGAAATTTTGGGGGGGTCCGGACCCCCAGGACCCACCCCCTGCGTACGTCCCTGGCAACAAACATAAAATGTTACTTCCAGACATACTTTCTTGTTCACTTGGTTCTCTCCGGTCGAATATGAATAAAAATGTCCCCAGTAGCAAAGATAAATTACATTTCACTCTTATGAAGAACACTCCTTCACCAAACAATGTTCAAATTCAGCTTTCTGATATTTTGTTTTGTTCCACGCTACCCGTACAATATTTTTGAAAGAAATCACTACCAGCATAGAGGCTACAGGTACTTACTAGGTATATTTAAGAATAAAAAGTAATAATCCTGACCTTCAACAAGATACTGTATTATCTCGATATCTGCCTGATAAAACAGCAAAAAATTGCGTTTGACTATCGAAATTCGGTGAAAATTTTTTGCTATTTCGACCACCTGCTGCTTGTTATTTTAAGTACCTTCTCAATTTTACAAGAACTTGTAACAAAATAGGTTCAGAAAGTCACTATTTTTTTCCCGTGATCTTAACATTGCTCGTGAAAAAGAAAATGTGTGAAACCGCAATACATGGCCTAATGTTTCTTTCTTTGTGAATTATTTCAAACCTCAGATTGTACACCTTGTCTCAAAAAGGTTGAGCGCATTCTTTATTGGTGTTTTGAGGCAAAAATTTTCTAAGTCCAGCTTCGGGTATCTTCGGGAAAAAGTAAGCCAGGTTCGAACCTCCAAGCCAGCCTTTGCAATCGGGAAAAAGTTTGCAGATGTGTTTTTCTTCTTTTAAATATAATAAGACTTGTTACCAAGTGTTTAAAAAAGCAACATTGATTGAAATACTTAATGATACAATATTTCGAAACCTTTTTTTTTTAATGTTAGCACATGCTTGTTTGTCATTTAGCTCTCCATACGTAATGGAACATTTAAATACGTTAAGGAATCTTTCCATATGTAAAAGAATGCTCAAAGTTAAGAAATAGAACATAATTATCGCCTGAGTACTAAAATAAAAGTCAAAGTAGAACAGAAACAGCGCTTGTAATGGATATGAATGTCAAAATTATCTTGAGATCCGTTATACATCGCTAGAAGGTTGTGTTAGCTCATTGGTAAGCTGTCGGATTTCAAATCATAAGGTTGAGGGTTCGAATTCCGTCTAGGCTAATCCTTTTTTTAAAATTATATTTTCCGCAATGCATGAAAAATTATATAAAATAATTACATTAGAATACATAAGTTGTGTATATATAACATAATCATTGCAGAACATAGTAATTATTATGTTTAAAATATAACATCTGGGATAATTTTCACAGTAGGTCGGTATTATATATGAGGATGTAAATACAAGTTAAGAAAATCATTTAATAGCAATAAATAAGTTATGTAGTGTATTTATTTGCATCTATTTGTCATACAGATGTAACTTCTCAATATTCTCATTACAGCATGTCATTTACATTCGTGAAATACAATATATTCCTACGGATATAGAAAGTGTATAAACAGAGTATCCAAAGTCGTATCCTGCTTCAAGACACATAACTTTTCCCGATCCCCTTAACGTCACGGGAAGAAACACAAATTCTCTTTAGAACGGAATGTCGTTACTTAGAGTCTCATTCGAATACGTTGAATATGCTTTTGTATATTCATCTCTCTCTCTCTTTCGCTTTGTTTATGTGTGTGTGTGTGTGTGTGTGTGTGTGTTGCGGAATATCCCAAGTTGAATACAACATTTGCCAAGTATATGAGCATCATCGTCATCGAATACCAGAAATTGAAAATCGTGTTTCTTCAGATTGGGTTTGTGTGTTCATGTTAGCTCACTGGTAGAGTACGGACTTGCCAATAAAGAGGTCTTGAGTTCAAAACCTACAGCTAATTATCATTCTTTTGTTGGTAGGATTGCACAGAAATCGGATACAAGGAGTGGTTTACTTCTAGAAATATTTTCAGAAGCGTTTAGGTAGCCCTGAAAAGGGCTGTTTTCGGGAGTTAAGGCGGGGACATTAATATTGTGTCCAAGACCCTTCTGAATTTATTACACGCTCCATTCTTCTGGGCATGGAATCTATTACATGGGTGACAAATCTATCTCCTTCCCCTACCTCCAGCCATGCTTCGGAAACAAGATGCCACAGGTCATCCTGAGTTCTTGGTGGATCTGCCTCAGGCCAACTTTCCCTTAGAGTACGCTTCACTTCTGCCCACATATTTTCCATGAGATTGAGGTCTGCTCCACGAGCGGCCAGTCGATTAAATCAATCTCAGGGTGCCCTGCGAACCATTCCTGAATCACACGGGAAGTATGTATTGGCGACTGGTATAGCTGGAACTGAATTACACCATCAGGCTGAAATACTCGAACAGATAGCACCATGATATTATTGATAATGTCTAAGTACTGAGCATTGTCCAGATGTCCTTCAATTCTATGAAGCTGTCCTGCTCCGCGACTGGAAATCCAACCCCAACATAAAATAGATACATGGCCACTGCGATTGCAAGCAGCCACATATCCATGGTCATATCGGGTGCCTCTCGGACGATACACAAAACTGCGTCCCTCCTTTGATGTGAATATGGATTCATCTGAGAAAACTACGTTTTCCCAATTGAGACCCACATTCGCCTGTACAAACGCGAGACGGTAAATTTTGTGGTCGCCGGAGAGTTTTTCCTTCACGGCAGCAACACGGCCACGTAACCCAGCATGACGAAGCCTTCGCAGAGCTGTATGCTTACTACCAGGAAAGAGAGGAACCTCCCTTAGCTGTCTAGACGTCCTTAGTGGGTCTAACCGGGCTTCGTTTACTAATCTCGCATCTTGGGCTTCGGTTGACACATGCGGACGACCAGGAGATCGTAAATTATCAGTCTGACCTGTAGCACCATATTTCCGAATCCATCGCCTTCCTGTAGAGGCCGGGACACCTACTCGCCTGCTAGCTGCAGTTGCAGAATAACCTTCCAACTCCCATAAAGTAATTACTGCTGTACGTCTATCCATAGTTACCAATGTTCTGAGCTGTGAGAAGGAAGCAATAGGTAAAAGCTAGTACCTGACGTGTGATTGGTTACTTGCACGACACGCCTATTGTGGGGAACAGCGTTGCCAGATCTAGCATAATGATGCTAGATCTAGCATAATTTGCATGTCTCTAGCATCTAGCATCTTGCTTTTAGCATCCTGCCCAAATCTAGCACAATTTCAGCAAGTTTGTCAAAAAGCCGTAAAACCTGGAGATGAGAAAGAAGTTGGTCGTGGGAAGAAAAAGAACGGCAGAAATGTATCCTCTTCCATTGATTCATACAGTCGGTAAACCATACAGGCAGTCTTATTTTTCGAAGTAAGTTCGAAACGTCTTTGGGCTTTTTTGTGGCTCCACCCAGGGTTTTCTAATCCTTTAACTCCGACGCATGGGCGGAGCTATGGGGGCCATTCTCCCCCCAACTTTTTGACAACTTCACCATCTTTATTTCTGACTTCATGATCATATTTATTCCTGAAATGACAGCTCCGAGACCGACCAAAAATCTGCCCCCCCCCCCCCCCAGCAGACGATTCCCAACTCCGCTTATGCTGCGAAGTAATTTTCTTTCAAAATATGTAAACAAAAACTTTGCATTCATTTATACGACATATACGCCATTGAATCTGGCAACGACTGCATTAATTTAGTTGAGTTAAAATTTTGGTGCGTGAAGTATTGACTTCTATCCATGCATTCTTGCTCTCTGTGTATTTTAAGTTACGTTATCGTAACTCAACTTCGTTTTTTTAAACTCCTGAATTAGTAATTATGAGGATCTAGCATAATTTGACCGAATCTGGCATAAGTTCGATCAGGTTTTGGAATAATTCCGAGCTGTGAGTCTGGCAACGCTGGTGGGGAACGACTTGGTCAACGACTCGCGAAAGAAATCTGAAAATGGTGCGCCGTAATAATAATATTAAAAACAGTTTTTATAAAGGAATATTAATACATACGAAAAGCTGTTTAAAGAATGAATTGTTATACTGACTTTACACGTATAAAAACATATACCATATACCAAACAGATTGAGCGATATGATGATAGCTGTTTTGAGACAAACACTTTCGAAGTCCAACTTCGGGTATCTTCGGAAAACAGTAAACTAAAGCTGCTGGTTCGAACCTCCAAAGCCAACCTTAGTAATCCGGAAACGATGTACAGATATGTTTTTCCTTCTGTTAAATATAATAAGACATGTTGAAATGGTATTAAGTGTAGAAAAAAGTAACATTGAAATACTTAATGATACAATATTTCGAGACTATGTATTCACACTCTCGTTTCGTCATTGTGATTTCCATACGGAAAAGAGCATTTACGTATGAGCTCAGTTATATTTCAGAAGCAGCTTCCGAAAAGCGGTCATATTAGCTCAGTGGTACACCACCGAGCGCTTAAATCGTGAGTTCGATACCCGTTCAGGTGAAATTCTTTTATGATATTCTACTTTCCTCAATGCATGAAAATTATGTAAAATAGTTACATTACAATTCATCAGTTGTATATATCAGTTGAATATATATATTCATATCATCAGTTGTATATATCAGTTGAATATATATATTCATATCATTTCACGACATAAGTAATTCTTATCTTTAAAATATAACATCTGAGGTATTGACAGAACGTCGGTGTGTTATGTGTGAATATTGAATACAAATTTAAAAAATCGTGTAATAGCAATAAATAAGTTATGTAATGTATTTATTTGCAGCTACTTTCATCGCAGATAACTTCTCAATATTCGCATTACAGCATTTAGGTAGAGCATATCGAAAATCGGATCGTGGTCCAAGGCAAAAAACTAGCTAGCCCCAAACTGTCACGCAAGATATTCGCGAATCGCAAAAGTAAAGTGAAGAGATTGAGAGCGGCAATTCCTTAATCGCTCTCTCTCAACTCTCTCTTATCTGCATTTATACACATAAAAGTGTATGTATGTATGTTCCAACATAACTCATGTATGCCTAGAGCAGGGTTTCTCAACCTGGGAGTCGCGGCCCCTAGGGGATCGCGAAGATAGGCGGAAGAGATAAATATAGTTAGAATCTAATACCAGAAATTATTTTTAAATATTATTTTTAATTTTGTTCTGATAAGCATACTTTTATTTTTTATACACATTGTAAAGAACAATAAAAAATAAGTCTACTGAACATTTTCAAAGGGTGTAGAATTCGTGTTACTATTCGGTTCAAAGTCTCTTGTCGTCGCGAATTCTGTCGAGAAATTTGAAGCTTAAAATATACAAAACGATAATCATGCCTGTTGTTCTGTATGGTTGCGAAACATGGTCGCTTACTCTGAGGGAAGAACATAGACTGAAAGTATTTGAGAACAAGATCCTTAGACGAATATTCGGACCCAAGAGGAACGGGAATGGGGAATGGCGGAAACTTCATAACGAGGAACTACATAATTTATACGGTTTACCCAACATTGTTAGGGTCGTCAAGTCTAGAAGGCTTAGGTGGGCAGGTCATGTAGCTACAATGGAAGAAAGTAGAAACGCTTTCAAAATCTTGACTGGAAGACCGATCGGAAAACGACCATTAGGAAGACCTAGGTGCAGATGGGAGGACAATATTAAGATGGATCTCGCTGAGATAAGAATACAAAGTAAAAACTGGATCCAATTGGCTAAGGATAGAAGTCAGTGTAGAGCTTTTGTGAACGCGGCATTGAACCTCCGGGTTCCATAGGCCATAGAGTTAGTTAGTTAGTAGAGTTGTTTAAAAATGAATTTAAATCAAAGAGGTATGATATAAAACTAATGAGAGCTGTATATAGAAATACTAGAAAAATACACATGCAACAAAACCTGCACATTGAAATACAATTAAAATTAAAACCTAATGAGATACCTAAGCATGGTGTAATTTCACTAGTGCAGCAATGTCCGGTTCAATCTTCATGACGAACATTATCAAACCATTTTCAACTGATAAGTGATTTCTTATCTTTGTTTTAATGTTTACCATAAAAAAAAACACACTTTCGCACAAGTACGATATAGCAAATGGAATTATTACTTTTAAAGCAGCAATCCCCAGACCAGGATATTCTTCTCTCCTTATCAGGCAGAACTTGTCCAAGTCTTCGTTACAAAAAAAACAGTTGCAAAGACTTGTCGCATGATCATTCTATTATTTGGTCAAGAAGTTGTGGGCTTAGATCGAATACGTTAATGGCCTCTTCAATGAAGGAGTTTAACATCCATCTTGAACCAGCACCTTCGTCATTGGGAATATAGATATTACAGTTACTGTATCCACTGTCAGTGCCGGGCGCCGAGAAAAGGGGCCACACATTTCGGAGGAAGTGTGTTACTCATGTTAGGAAAGTACATGTGCACATGTGTAAAATAGAAGGAAAAACGTAATAAAATGTGCTGAAAATTAAGGAAAGTAGGGTTTATTTTGAAAATGTTATTGAGCTTCGTGCCAACCATGGTGGCGCTTCGTAGCTAGTCTGTCGACGTCACTCATATATACGGTGACATCGTACTATACTCTCGCTCCGGGCACTGATTTTCCATGGCACTGTTCACTATAAACAAAAAAATGGATTCTACTATTATAGAAATAGGTATGTTAAAAATCCCACACAAGCTTATTATAAAACAAATTATAAAACGGTCGCTGGCAAGAGAGTGTGATAAAAGGGGATCGTGACAGAATTAGATTGAGAACCACTGGTCTAGAGTAATTTTAACCACGTTTCTTATAGTTTCAAAAAGATTGCTGTCGGGTTACCTATGGTGAATGGGAGGGGGATACATATAAAAGATTGCTAGAAAATGATCGATATTAGATTCATAGTTTTCGGGGTCGCTTAGATTAATAGTGAGACTTTCAATTTCGCTTAACTCCGATTAAGCTCTCATTAGTAGGGATGGGCACGAACGACTTTTCTTTGAAACTCGACTCGACTCGAAACAGACATCTTTGAGGTCTACTCTTGGACTCGGCGCGAAAAATATCTTCCAACTCGACTCGGATTAGAGTCAAGTCGAACCAAAACGAGCCAAATCCTGTGTGTAGTCCTACCTAGACAATACATAGACAATAATTATTCTATCATCAATTATACTACTATTACTACAAATAATAATAATAATAATAATAATAATAATAATAATAATAATAATAATAATTATTATTATTATTATTATTATTATTATTATTATTATTATTATTATTATTATTATTATTATTATTATTATTATTATTATTATTATTATTATTATTATTATTATAACACCGTGTACAAACATGAACAATAGATGGTTAGTAAAGGAATACTAAAAGCTAGTTGACTGCCGACGTCGGTAGTCATGAACTCTACAAGGCAAAGACATCGTTCATTACTCTAAGCTGTAAGCGTCGGTGGACTACAGATGGTCAACTATTGACCTCTCGCCAGAAATTGGTGGCCCCGCAGCGACGATCCGTGGTGGCCCAAGTTCCATTTTGAAAACTTTACCACCAGCAGCAGAGACGCGATGAAACGCCAACGAACCACAAAATTACTCTCCCAAAATATGTCAAAATGCTTATATGTGTGATTTGTTTATATTTAGGTGAATCAAAAAAACACAAAACAAATACCCGGGGTGGACGCAAACTATCAATATTACGATTACTAGGCACGTGTTCTCCTGACTTCCCCACGGAAACGATCATAAAAAGCTTGGTTGTTTAAGGATAAATCATTGACGTCTTAATTTAGCCAACCAGAGAAACCCCTACATCTCGAGTTCTAGAAGGTGATACCGCGAACCGTTTCAGATTTATTGCTTCCTGGTGGAGTACTATCCATGAGCAAAATTTGAGCATAATAGCCGACATGCATCTTCGGTGCCTCTTATCTTTAGTACAATTTTAACCAGAGATGGTGTGGGTCAATGAAAATTTGATCCACAACCCACCATGACCCACTATCACCCACCACCCAAATGCCCCATTGGCCCACTCTGACCCATCAACCATCGTGATCCACTCTGACCCACCACCAACTATGAACCACTCTGAACCATTGCGACCAACTCCGACCCACCAAAACCCATCGACATCAACTCTGACCGATGGCCCACGTCCTCCCCTCCATTGACTAAAGAGGTTACACTTGTAATAAAACAAGACTGTGAAATTATCACTTATCGGAGTTTGAATTTCTACCGTCAATGGCTCAAGCACCTCTCTGTTACAATACTGGTGGGTCTGACCTTTACGATATATAATGGCAAAGTGTTTCTCATCTTCCAAATTAAAATGAATTTAAATTTATCATATATAATTATTTCTTTGTTGCCTTACAGACACATTTCAGTAGAAAATAGGGTGAAATTTGAAAGTTTCAAATCAAGGAAAAGTAGACCAACGTAAAAAAAAAAAAAAAAAAAAAAAAAGAGAGAGAGAGAGAGAGAAACTAATTTTCTATTTAATTAAGCATGCCGTACTAATTGAAAATGCCCATGTAATTAAGTTTAGAATACAAATTTTATGGCCGTTTTTCTCTAACTTTATGGCTTGATTGCCTTATGCTCGGAACGCTCCATACATTAAACACCAGCTTCAGCAATTATAAATAGAAAGCAGTGGGTATAAAATTAAAAAAGAACTTTAGTTTGCATTACTCAATTTTTTTCTCAACTAATATCAATCGTTTTCGATTATTTTTACAAATCAACCCACTACCAATTTCCAATATATAGAAAATGCACCCCCGTCCCCCCGCTCATAAAAGATAATTTTAAAAAATGCCAGGACATATTTGCTTTATTTTTAATAAAGAGTTATATGTTGAATTTCAGCTCTCAGTTGAACGGCTTGTAAGATACTAAATTTTTCGCAAAAATTCGGACTTCTACTCCCCCTAAGGATATGTATTATAATGAAAGTGACAAGCGTATGGTAACTTCCCAGTTGGGAATGGAGCCTGATTATATACCAAACGTCAATTCATTTGACTTTGCAATTTGACCGTGATGATTACGCAGACATAGTTACTTTCAATTTTTTATGATACATATCCTTATTTCATATGTTACAGATGATTCAAAAATATTTTTTCAAGCAGTTAGCTCCTCTAGAATCTCACAGGCTGCATCCCAAAATCCAACTCCTACTATCCTATGACAATCCAAAAGTGACTGAACTTTTTTTATTAGGAACAAATGACAAAAGAAAAATGGAGATCTTGAAAGTAAAATGTAGAAAAGCTCGGTGCCCCCAATAACTACATATTTCTCCACCCCTTCATCCCGAACTTAAAAATAAAACTTAATTCGAATATGGTTAATTAGTGAATTTATTACAGTTAAATTCCACTCACTACATGCTACAGCTACAACTATGTAACAAAAAATAACAACTGTGAAACATGTTCTGAATTACTATTAGATTTCTTACGCTATTATCTATTATATAAAAGAGAACGCACAAATCCTTTGTGAACTCATCACGCTAATACGGCTGAACCAATTTCTTTCATTTTTGGGGGGTTATTAGGATTTGGACCCTAGATGGTTTTTATCATATCACTTTAATTTTTAATTACCAGTGTCTTGAGATAATTGACCATTCAAGTGTCCATAACGTACAAATCACTTTGTTAGTTCATCATAGGTATAAAAATAAACGTATTTATATGCAACCCGCATGACCGTGTCACTCGGCGGGTTAACATAAATGACAGGCGCTATAATGTTAACATTTACTGCAATTTGAAAGCGAAAAAGTAAAAATTATCTAAGTAACAAAGTTTATTGCGTTCCGGGGTGACCGCAGCGAAGCGGGGTGAACGCTGCTAGTTAAACATATTAGAATAGTAAAAGAGGATTGATCGTGAAATAGTATATTTGCTCTTGATTTATAACTTTTTTCATACGGAAAAAATTAAAATATTATTCAAGTTTTAAACTTTGCACTCTGCAAATATGTTGCCCTCTAGGCAATGGGACTAATGTGAAATGTGGATTAATGTGGACTAATGGGAAATGCTGCACTGTTAGCAGCGCTGAAAACTTACGATTCGATTCTAATATCGAATGATTTCGATATCTTTATGTCGCTACGTAACCACCCTGGGTGCTAATGGAAGCTTAATTGGACTTGAATTGAAAGTAGAACTATTCACCTAAGCGACCACGAAACTATAGATTCGATACTAATATCGACCCGTTTCTAGCATTTTTGATATGTATCCCGACAGTACTCTTTTTCCAGACTGTAAGAAATATAGTTAAAATTGCTCTAGATATATCAGAATTATGTTGAAATACACACATAAATCCACTTTTATATTCTGTATAAATAGAGAGTGAGCGAGCGAGCGAGCGAGCGAGAGAGAGCGACTCAAGGCATCACCACCTCCACATTGCAAAAGCATATATCAGGAATTGAATTGAAAATCTATGTAAAGACTTTCTGCTGTGGCATGCTTCATAAAGACAATTCCAGTCTGCTCACGTGACCTTTGGGGTTCATGAATTTTTTTTGCGAGCGTTCCGACTTTGGATTCTCTGTTTATACCTTCTGTTTATGCATCGAATAACTTTTCAAGAACATAAATGACATTCTGTATTATGAATGTTGAGAATTACCCTCTATATGACAAATAGTTGCAAATAAATACACTACATGATTTATTTATTGCTATTGAACGAGTTTCTTAACTTGTATTTACATCCTCATACCGACCTACTGTGAAAATCATCTCAGATGTTATATTTTAAACATAATAATTACTATGTTCTGCAATGATTATGTTATATATACACAACTTATGTATTCTAATGTAATTATTTTATATAATTTTTCATGCATTGCGGAAAATATAATTTTAAAAAAAGGATTAGCCTAGACGGGATTCGAACCCTCAACCTCATGATTTGAAATCCGACAGCTTACCAATGAGCTAACACAACCTTCTAGCGATGGATAATGGATCTCAAGATAATTATGACATTCATTTCCATTACAAACGCCGTTTCTGTTCTACTTTGACTTTTATTTTAGTACTCAGGCGATAATTATGTTCTATTTCTTAACTTTGAGCATTCTTTTACATATGGAAAGATTCCTTAACGTATTTAAATGTTCCATTACGTATGGAGAGCTAAAAGACAAACAAGCATGTGCTGACATTGAAAAAAAAAGTTTCGAAATATTGTATCATTAAGTATTTCAATCAATGTTGCTTTTTTAAACACTTGGTAACAAGTCTTATTATATTTAAAAGAAGAAAAACACATCTGCAAACTTTTTCCCGATTGCAAAGGCTGGCTTGGAGGTTCGAACCTGGCTTACTTTTTCCCGAAGATACCCGAAGCTGGACTTAGAAAATTATTGCCTCAAAACACCAGTAAAGAATGCGCTCAACCTTTTTGAGACAAGGTGTACATATATTTAAATTTAATAGACCTAATAATCCTATTTCACCATTAATGCTGACATACTAAGTCTAAATAGCACAATCATTGTACTGCTCGCTTTAGTGTGCTTGCTTTTCAGCCTAAAAGTTCTAGTTCAATCCAAGGTACCAGCTATGTTGAATATTTTTCAACATTTTATTATATCTCGTCATGATGGGGACTGTACCAACACTTATTTGAAAAACTTAAGTAGACTCAAAACAGAACATACCTAACACCAAAATTGAAATTACACCCATTTGCAGGAAACAGGATTACACTCATAATAGTTCATGTTAACTTGTAGTATGCCATTAAAGCATTTCTCAACTTTTGTGGTGTGGTTACTATCAATTCTTCCCAGATAAACGCTAACTTAAGGTGTATTACCACAAAATATTAAATAACAATGAATATCTGACACTTAAATAATTTCTTTCACGAACAACTCAATCATTTTACTGAGCTCCTCTGTGGCTAAACGGTTAGCGTGCGTGTCTTTGGCGTGGGAGATCCAGGTTCGCTTCCCGGTGAGAGCTCATGTGGTGCGGATTCCATGTTAATCAGTAGGTCTCGTCTCATATAGCCTCGCTGCTGAAAGGGACGTTAAATTCAAAATCAACTCAACTTAATCGTTTTATTATGTTTATAAGTAGCATGTCCATCAGTGTCAGGAGAATTTATATAATAATTGACACAACTTCTTACTTAATAGTGTTATTTTAGTGTCATTTTTACTACTAGAGCTTCGAAATTAATTGACATTTAATTGTTTTCAGTTTCGTATAGCATACAAGTTTGTTTACATTTTTCTTTTTACTTTCTGCTTAATTCCTTATAACTACGCTTTCTTACAGTGAAATATGTCTTATTCAATGAATACAAGAACTATGAGTACCGGTATTAAAAACATACAATTCGACGGATCTTTACACTGAGAAAAATAAAAATTTAAAATAAAACAAATCTGTTTATTTTCTGAACCAGTAAATGGAAACTCTCCGACATAGATTGCTTCAAATCATTGGTTCATAAGTTGTGAAACAAATGTAATAATAATAATAATAATAATAATAATAATAATAATAATAATAATAATAATAATAATAATAAATTTAAACGAACGAATGGATTTGGTTCAAAGTGTCTTTAATGAGTTAACAGTTTCAACTTTATTTGAAAAAGAAATCTGAACTAAGATTGGGTAGCTCAGTTAATTTTAATAAGCAGTTGGATGTTTGTACCAACATGTAGTGAAATTTAAACAAACCAGTCGTTCAGAATAGTTTAACTTTGTTTGAAAAAAACCTAATCTGAGTTGAATTGGAGAATAGAGTGTTGTGAATAGCTAATGTTTGGACCGAATTTGACTAAGTTCGAAATTAAATAAATTAAGGTCTATATTGTGGTAAAGCTTCGTGATATGCCAAATATCATAGCTACGCCAAATTCATGAAACAGCTATAATCATTTGTAACAACTCCACATTTTATTATTTGCAGTTTCTTATGTTCCCATATAACATACACGTGCAAACCTTTTTTTAAAGACAAATTTAATATTTAGTATACTAAATAACTATAATAATTTTAATCAAGCGTTAAATTTATCTTACTTCCCGTAATCAATTGTAGTTGCGCAAAAACACAGATCTATTCGCTTGCAATGGAAAGTACCAGTGACGGCAATTGGGTATGAACACTAAAAAGGGAGACAAAACACTACTAATAGTAAGGGGCATGTAATTAGGTTATAGTGTAAAGCCAAAAAAGTGGGGGCAGCAATTACCTGCACGCCCCTAATCGCCGATGGACAGCACATTTGTTAATAATATTCCTAATTTAAGTGAATTTTAAGACTTTGTTGAGGAATAATTTTAATAGTATTTAATTAGATCTATACGCTTTTATTTGAATCACTTCACTTCAGATTTACAATTAGTTTCAGTATATTTTCATTAACTGTTAATCATCCAACGATGCGTTCAAACGTAGAATATTCACTAATAGTCATTACATTGGCCAAAAACTTAAATTAATTTGTTTACAATTAACTAAATTATTTTTTTTTTAAAAAAACACCAAATTTGTTATATTTAATTTGAACATGTGGTTTGGTCCAGTCATTTGAATCAATCATTTTTTAATTTAAAAGTTGGTTTACACCGATCAAAAGTGTCTGCTTACTGTGTCAAAAGCTTTTCAGTAGACCTTACATTGAATGCTGTAAATTTCTTATATCTTATACACTAACATGAGAGGCGGACATAGGGCGTATTGTGAAATTATATACTCAGAAAAAATGTATGTGGCGTACTTAAAAACGTAGGTTACATGTGTAAATCATGTAGTTTTAGGACTTAACGTACAGCAAATGTATAACTGAAAAAAGTACATTTTATACATACTTTCCGCATACATGTTTCGAATAAACGTACTTTCTGTACGAACGAAAGAACTGTATATAGGTGGTCAGGATCTCACATACCGATATACGCATGTAACATACAACTGGCGTATGTAACATACGTATACGTATGTGATATATGGAAGACTGTTAGATGTCATACATCCTGCAACGGCATGATGTAACATCTAAGCGGGGAAAGTCTGTAGCATATGGATAACGTATACTCCGTGCAGATTTCTGTAGTAAACATAATGATTCCGTATAATTGTACAATATACCGCTGTCCGGATAACGAACTATTCTCAGTGTATTAATTAATAAGAATTTGCGTCCTGTGTAAGAGAATATTAAAAGTTCGAAAAATTATATATATATATATATATATATATATATATATATATATATATATATATATATATATATATATATATATATATATATATATTACAATAATGAGGAATATCACAGTCGAATCGATAAGTGTTATTAAACAATACATATATTTAGAAGGTGGATGAAAAACAGAGCCGTAGCTAGAGATTTCGGCGCCAGGGGCGAAGTAGAATTCGGCGCCCCTACACTCACCTTATCAAGCTTCCTTCCTTTATTTATTTATTTATTTATTTATTTATTTATTTACAAATAAGAGAAACAGCTGTTCTTGTTATGCTACGTTGAATTTTTATCATGCTGCTTGCACAGACTATTGCAACAACTGAAAGTGATCATTCTCTATTCTTTTACAAATAAAAGCTGTTTTCAAGAGGCTTATTTTGGACTTTTTGTTAAACTTACCAAATTGCCTTTGCTGTACACAAATCCACTTTGAGAAAAGTTATAAAAATTTACAACTTTTTACGTTTCATACTATATATAAGAAATAAAATTTTAATACTTTAGAAACTATGTGATTTAAAAATGTTCGAAATGGGTAACAGCATCAATTTCCAGTAATAATTGTAAACTTTTGTATTTTATTCTGTATGTGACCACATAAAGATTTTAATTTTGATCGTTTTACGTTCAAAAATATTTTGTGAAATGTAACGGAAACTCTGAAGAGAGAGTATTTGCGAATTTCTTAATATTGATCGATGGAGGTAAAGAATATGTTTAATGTTCGTACTTGAAATCCAATATGTAGTTTGGCTACTACATACACTATGTGATCAAAATTATCCGGACACCCAAAAAACATACGTTTTTCATATGGTACATTGTGCTGCCACCTACTGCCAGGTACTCATTATCAGCGACCTCAGTAGTCATTAGACATCGTGAGAAAGGAGAATGGAGCGCTCCGCGGAACTCACGGACTTCGAACGTGGTCAGGTGATTGGGTGTCACTTGTGTCAGATGTCTGTACGCGAAATTTCCACACTCCTAACCATCCCTAGGTCCACTGTGTCAGATGTGATAGTGCAGTAGAAACGTGAAGGGACACGTACAGCACAAAAACGTACAGGCCGACCTCGTCTGTTGACTGACAGAGACCGTCAACTGTTGAAGAGAGTCGTAAAGTGTAATAGACAGACATCTATCCAGACCATCACACAGGAAATCCAAACTGCATCAGGATCCACTCCAAGTACTATGACAGTTATGCGTGAGATGAGAAAACTTGGTTTTCATGGTCGAGCGGCTGCTCAAAAGCCACACATCACGCAGGTAAATACCTCGCTTGGTGTAAGGAGCGTAAACATTGGACGATTGAACAGTGGAAAAACGTTGTGTGGAGTGACGAATCACGGTATACAATGTGGCCATCCGATGGCAGGGTGTGGGTATGGCGAATGCCCGGTAAACGTCATCTGTCAGCACGTATAGTGCCAACAGTAAAATTCGGAGGTGATGATGTTATTGTGTGGTCGTGTTTTTCTTGGAGGGGCTTGCACCCCTTGTTGTTTTGCGTGACACTCTCACAGCGCAGACCTACATTGATGTTTTAAGCACCTTCTTGCTTCCCACTGTTAAAGAGCAATTCGGGGATGGCGATTGCATCTTTCAACACGATCGAGCACCTGT
This sequence comes from Thermobia domestica, assembly GCF_964235325.1. NCBI lineage: Eukaryota > Metazoa > Arthropoda > Insecta > Zygentoma > Lepismatidae > Thermobia > Thermobia domestica. The sequence continues at coordinate 67,368,285 of NC_137455.1, forward strand.
TCATACTGCATGGCCTGTGGCGGAGTGGTTACACAACCACAACATCCCTGTGATGGACTGGCCTGCACAGAGTCCTGACTTGAATCCTATAGAACACCTTTGGGAGTTTTGGAACGCCGACCGTGCCAGGCCTCACCAACCTACATCGATACCTCTCCTCAGTTCAGTACTCCGTGAAGAATGGGCTGCCATTCCCCAAGAAACCTTCCAGCACTGATTGAAAGTATGCCTGCAAGGATGGAAGCTGTTATCAAGGCTAAGGGTGGGCCAACACCATATTGAATTCCAGCAGTACCGATGGAGGACGCCACGAACTTCTAAGTCATTTTCAGCCGGGTGTCCGGATACTTTTGATCACATAGTGTGTGTGTGTGTATTTTGTATGTATGTAGATAAATAAAAAATATCACACAACTAGATACGTAAGCACAAAAAAGAATCCTGGCGATACAAGTAGTTAATGGAGAAATGATCCCAATAAATTTCTTTACATTGGAAGCATTTCATGTCAATGAAATAAAAAAAAAATAAAATAAAAAAAACACTGGTAGCGATCAGTCTTTGAAAAAGACGAAATTCGTGGAGTAAAGTTCTGACCCATTAAGACCCTATTCTACAACTGTTTCAAATTCAAGAACGTTATTATTCTCCTTGTTTACCTTCATTTTTAATATTCCCGCGCAAACAACAACTTGTGTGTCTCTTCACTCCTTTCATTTTTCATACCTTTATTCTCACCGTCATGATTAAAACGATTGGTTAGAAAAACGTGATTAACTAACCAAACTCATCATCATCAAAATGCCGAATACGTACGTATTTAAGACTGTGACCGTTTCTGATTTTGAAAACGCTCTTGTTTACACTGTAAGTCATTACTTGGCAGCATGTATGTCACATCGTCATTAAGAAATCATATATAATAGCTTTTTTTTTTTAAAGTAATAAGTAAAAACTTGTTCTAACTCTTATTGAAACATTTGGATTGCGGGCGTAGTGAACAAGAAAATTTTTAACAACTCTATTTTCATTTCCAATACTTTCCTTTCTTCTTGCTTCTTCGGCACCCTCTTGCTATTAGCGCCTGGGACAACCGCCCCGCTGGCCCCCCAACTTAGCTACGACTCTGATGAGAACTATTCTAAATATAAAGCAATCTATTCTACAGTTGCTAAATGGATAAGGGATAACACAAGCACTTATATATTTAAAAATTAGTTGTATTAAAAGATATTTTAACTTCCAAAAACTTCTTATTATGAGCAAATGAACTATCCAATGTAATGTAGCATGGTGCATTAATATCGTCACTCTTAGAACAAATGCTATGCTTCAAAGATTGTGAAAGAAAACAGGAGAGTGAATTAATAGCCGCATTTCATATTAGTAAAATACAACAATACAATCGATATTGTTTTCATTTGGTTATGTTATATCCCAGATTAAGTGTTAATTCGTTTTCTAAATATAAAATATTAATTATTCTAGATATTCTTTGTAACTTTTAAATAGCTTGTCAAGTCACACTTCGATATTAAAACTTGGTTTGTTTGTACTTGGAGACGGTTGACTTTCCTTCTTTTTGTTGACCCTTTCATTAAGGACTAGATTCTACAAGAGCAGCAGATGTGCTGAGCATATATTACCCAATAGCAGTGCGCGAATTAGGTTGTGTATATTTGAAGGGGGATAAAATAGTTCCTAACAGGAGATAGTTGATTGCTTTGTGAGGGACCAATGTTTCAATTTGTTGCTTTTGGAAGGGATTAAAACAAAATAGAAGGAAATTTCGTTCCGGGATTCGCACCCTGCCCTAAAGGCATGAGTGGCACAAGCTGGATGGTAGGCCCTGGTTCCATGAAATATGTTACGCCACAGAGGGTAGATTTATTCATTTATTTATTCGAGAAATCTAACAAATTTAGTGAGAAAATTTATTAAATTGAATTACTGCTTTCACAAAATCATGGATTTAGCTTTTGTTTTTCTTTCTTTCTTTCTTTCTTTCTTTCTTTTTTTTTAAATCTGTCTGATTTAACTTTGTTAAAACATTCTATGGGAATTTTCACATTCCGATACTATGAAAAGAAATAAAAAGTACTCCTACATTGAATATCACTTGCTAGTCCAAATATTTCTATTGTTTTGTTCTTTCTTTTTATTCGTTTCCGTTATAAATATTATTAGCATAATGTTTATAGGACCTGTATTTAAAACATAGATCTGTCCTATTCAAACAACTTGAGCAAACTGGAAAACGACCGCGGGCTGAAACAACAGGCAAAAGGAAGAGCGAAAACTGACCGCTTCTTTTTCTTCTTCTTTTACGCGCCTATTTTTACGCTAGGTGTATGGGCCAACTTACGGACCGAAATTTACGACATCATTTTACGGACCGAAAATGCGCGCTGAAAATACGCTAGTGTATGTTGGCCTTCACACCAGCCATACACTGACGTATTTTTCAGTCGTAGCCATAAAATTTCATGCGCTAGTCTTGTTAGCAGCTGTCAATACGTTAGTGTATGGGACCTGGCGTACGTTTACGTACCGAATTTTTATACGCTTGAAAAGTCTGGCTGCTTTTAACTTCGAGCGTAAATACGGCGCGTAAAAACGGCTCAGATAAAAGGGTTTTCGAGCAGCAGGTGGTCTCTTGACCTTTCCACGGCCTTCTCCCTGGTCTGGTCTTATTGTTTTCAGAAGAGAAAGCCTGTTCTTGTGTTGTCCTCGCGAATCGTTGCTGAGGTTTGCTGGTAGACTCACCAGAAATCATCATTCCGATCTAGTTTCAGTCTTTCCATTCCAAATACGATTTCGGCTAAACTAATATTTCCTATTGCACGAAACGATACATTATTTCCTAATTAAAATTTATAATTAATTTTGAGTGCACAGAGAAAAAGGTATTTAAATCCAATACTTTCTAATTAGAATTCGCAAATGAGAGCTCCTCCGTGGCTATATGGTCAGCGTAAGCTTCTCCGGCGCAGGGCATCCTGTTCGATTCTCGGCAGAAGCTCGCGCAGTTTGGATCTCACTTCTCATGGCGTGGGAGATCCAGGTTCGCTTCCCGGTGGGAGCTCATGTGGTTCGGATTCCACGTTAATCAGTAGGTCTCGTCTCATATAGCCTCGCTGCTGAAAGGGACGTTAAATTCAAAATCAACTCAACTTAATCGTTTTATTATGTTTATAAGTAGCATGTCCATCAGTGTCAGGAGAGTTTATATAATAATTGACACAACTTCTTACTTAATAGTGTTATTTTAGTGTCATTTTTACTACTAGAGCTTCGAAATTAATTGATATTTAATTGTTTTCAGTTTCGTATAACATACAAGTTTGTTTACATTTTTCTTTTTACTTTCTGCTTAATTCCTTATAACTACGCTTTCTAACAGTGAAATATGTCTTATTCAATGAATACAAGAACTATGAGTATTAAAAACATACAATTCGATGGATCTTTACACTGAGAAAAATGAAAATTTAAAATAAAACAAATCTGCTTATTTTCTCAACCAGTAAATGAAAACTCTTCCGACATAGATTGCTTCAAATCATTGGTTCATAAGTTGTGAAACAAATGTAATACTACTACTACTACTACTACTACTACTACTACTACTACTACTACTACTACTACTACTACTACTACTACTACTACTACTACTACTACTACTACTACTACTACTACTACTACTACTACTACTAATAATAATAATAATAATAATAATAATAATAAATTTAAACGAACGAATGGATTTGGTTCAGTGTCTTTAATGAGTTAGCAGTTTAAACTTCATTTGAAAAAGAAATCTGAACTAAGATTGGGTAGCTCAGTTAATTTTAATAAGCAGTTGGATGTTTGTACCAACATGTAGTGAAATTTAAACAAACCAGTCGTTCAGAATAGTTTAACTTTGTTTGAAAATAACCTAATCTGAGCTGAATTGGAGAATAGAGTGTTGTGAATAGCTAATGTTTGGACCGAATTTGACTAAGTTCGAAATTAAACAAATTAAAGTCTATATTATGGTAAAGCTTCGTGATAATATGCCAAATATCATAGCTACGCCAAATTCATGAAACAGCTATAATCATTTGTAACAATTCCACATTTTATTATTGCAGTTTCTTATGTTCCCATATAACATACACATGCAAATCTTTTTTTTTTTAAGACAAGTTTAATATTTAGTATACTAAATAACTATAATAATTCTAATCAAGCGTTAAATTTCTTACTTTCCGTAATCAATTGTAGTTGCGCAAAAACACAGATCTATTCACTTGCAATGGATAATAAAATGGTGACGGCAATTGGGTATGAACACTAAAAAGCGGGACAAAACACTACTAATAGTAAGAGGGCATGTAATTAGGTTATAGTGTAAAGCCAAAAAGGTGGGGGCAGCAGTTACCTTCACGCCCCTAATCGCCGATGGACAGCACATTTGTTAATAATATTCCTAATTTAAGTGAATTTTAAGACTTTATTGAGGAATAATTTTAGTAGTATTTAATTAGATCTATACGCTTTTATTTGAATCACTTCACTTCAGATTTACAATTAGTTTCATTATATTTTCATTAACTGTTAATCATCCAACGATGCGTTCAAACCTAGAATATTCACTAATAGTCATTACATTGGCCAACAACTTAAATTAATTTGTTTACATTTAACTAAATTATTTTTTAAAAAACACCAAATTTGTTATATTTAATTTGAACATGTGGTTTGGTCCAGTCATTTTAATCAATCATTTTTTAATTTAAAAGTTGGTTTACATCGATCACAAGTGTCTGCTTACTGTGTCAAAAGCTTTTCAGTAGACCTTACATTGAATGCTGTAAATTTCTTATACACTAACATGAGGCGGACATAGGGAGTATTGTGAAATTATATACTGAGAAAAAATGTATGTGGCGTACTTAAAAACGTAGGTTACATGTGTAAATCATGTAGTTTTAGGACTTAACGTACAGCAAATGTATAACTGAAAAAAATACATTTTATACATACTTTCCGCATACATGTTTCGAATAAACGTACTTTCTGTACGAACGAAAGAACTGTATATAGGTGGTCAGGATCTCACATACAGATATACGCATGTAGCATACAACTGGCGTATGTAACATACGTATACGTATGTGATATATGAAAGACTGTTAGATGTCATACATCCTGCAACGGCATGATGTAACATCTAAGCGGGAAAAGTCTGTAGCATATGGATAACGTATGCTCCGTGCAGGTTTCTGTAGTAAACATAATGATTCCGTATAATTGTACAATATACCGCTGTCCGGATAACAGACTTTTCTCAGTGTATTAATTAATAAGAATTTTCGTCCGGTGAAAGAGAATATTAAAAGTTCGAAAAATTATATATATATATATATATATTACAATAATGAGGAATATCACAGTCGAATCGATAAGTGTTAGTAAACAATACAAATGTTTAGAACAGCGTTTCCCAACCGGTGTGCCGCGGCACACTGGTGTGCCGCGAATGGGCCGCTGGTGTGCCGCGAGAAAATCGAAAGAAATTATTAACTCTATAGGAACAAAATTGCAAGACATAGGGAAAAATGTATATGAACCTCTACTATATATCTACAATTTTAAGTTTCATACTGTGTTACTTTTCTGTACATGTTTCATGTTGGAAAGCGTATTTATCATTGTCATGACCATTACTGCTTCTTTATTGTTGCAGACTTTTGTAACTTGAAATTTTAACATATCATTCAATAAATTCAACAAAGCAAACATGCATACAAATTACCTACATTTGTGTTTTAAAACTATAGGAGATTTGTTTATTTGTTCGTTATTTAGTGACCATCCCTTTTAAAGGTTAGGTCCAGTTTTCGAAAGAGAAAGTGGGTTTTTAAAAACCCGAGTCCTACATTTCATTGCTATTGTTTTCTATTTTAAAATTAGAATGAAAAATAAGCATAATGATTTACCAGGGGGGAAAATCAGTGATCGAGCTTTCTTCTCTGTAAGAAGATCAGTAATCACATTAAAATACCACGGTATTTTACATTTACAAATAATAATAGTAATATATATATATATATATATATATATATATATATATATATATATATATATATATATATATATATATATATATATATATATATATATATATATATATATAATATGGGTGTGCCGCGAGAATTCCAAGTTACACCTGTAGTGTGCCGCAAGTTGAAAAAGGTTGGGAAACGCTGGTTTAGAAGGTGGATGAAAAACAGAGCCGTAGCTAGAGATTTCGGCGCCCCTACACTCACCTTATCAAGCCTCCTTCCTTCCTTCCTTCCTTCCTTTATTTATTTATTTATTTACAAATAAGAGAAACAGCTGTTCTTGTTATGCTATGTTGAATTTTTATCATGCTGCTTCCACAGACTATTGCAACAACCAAAAGTGATCATTCTCTATTCTTTTACAAATAAAAGCTGTTTTCAAGAGACTTATTTTGGACTTTCTGCTAAACTTACAAAACTGCCTTTGCTGTACACAAATCCACTTTGAGAAAAGTTATAAAAATTTGCAACTTTTTACCTTTCATACTATATATAAGAAATGAAATTTTAATACGTTAGAAACTATGTGATTTTAAAATGTTCGAAATGGGTAACAGCATCAATTTCCAGTAATAATTGTAAACTTTTGTAATTTTATTCTGTATGTGACCACATAAAGAAGATTTTAATTTTGATCGTTTTACGGTCAAAAATATTTTGTGAAATGTAACGGAAACTCTGAAGAGAGAGTATTTGCGAATTTCTTAATATTGATCGATGGAGGTAAAGAATATGTTTAATGTTCGTACTTGAAATCCAAAATGTAGTTTGGCTACTACATACACTGTGATCAAAGGTATCCGGACACCCAAAAAACATACGTTTTTCATATTAGGTACATTGAGCTGCCACCTACTGCCAGGTACTCATTATCAGTGACCTTAGTAGTCATTAGACATCGTGAGAAAGGAGAATGGAGCGCTCCGCCTAACTCACGGACTTCGAACGTGTCAGGTGATTGGGTGTCACTTGTATCAGAAGCATAGATGTTCATTTTACTTCGACCTCACTCACCCTCGCCCTCGCAGTAGCAGTTGGCCCTCGCCCTCGTTCACCCTCGCCCTCGCGAATGGAATTGTCCATTGCCCTCGCGCGCCCTCACCCTCGCTGTTGAAACTTGTCCTCGCCCTCGCGCACCCTCGCCCTCGCCCTCGAGCACCCTCACCCTCGCCCCCGAAGCTTGTCCTCGTCCTCGCGCACCCTCACCCTCGCCATCGAAGCTTGTCCTCGTCCTCGCGCACCCTCGCCCTCGCTGCCGAAACTTGTCCTCGCCCTCGCGCACCCTCGCCCTCGCGCACCCTCGCCCTCTTCGTCGAAGCTTTTCCTCGCCCTCACGCACCCTCACCCTCGCCATCGAAGCTTGTCCTCGCCCTCACGCACCCTCCACCCTCGCTTGCGAAGCTTCTCCTCGCCCTCGCACACCCTCGCCCTTTTCGTCGAAGCTTTTCCTCGCCCTCGCGCACCCTCGCCCTCGCGATAGGAGTTGTCCATTATCCTCGCTCGCCCTCGCCTTCGTGCTCAAAACTTTTCCTCGCCTTCGCGCACCCTCGCTCTCATATCATTGAGGGCGAGGGTAATTGAGAGTGAGGAGGCCTCGAGAGGGCCTCCTTCGTGAGGATCAGAGCATCAATTATTCAACCTATTTGTTGAATTATTTCCTTATCGTCAGTAGCGGATCCAGTGGTTGCGATCGGGGCGATCGCTCCCCCCCCAGAAGAAGAAACTTTTTTATTTTATATATACAAATAAAACGCATCCCAGAGTTTGGAGCTCTTAAAAGTAACTCTAAGTAGCAGTATTACAACCCACCACCCCCACCAGAAGTCCGTCCTGGATCCGCCCTTGCTTAACATACGTCCTAAAGAAAGGAAAACTGTGGAACACCTAAAATGGAACAACTGTTACAATGGAGATCTCGGTCGATAGTGACGTTTACATCATTTATCAACAGTATCCAATGCCTTTACTTCAAAATGTTCCTTGAACTACGATGCAAGCATAAGTATTCAGCCACACAAGGGCGGCTCTCATGAGGGTGAGGGTGAAATCAAGGTTTGATGAGTGGCGGTGACTGTCGCGGACTATCTGTCAGAATTTGACAGTCAACACGTTGGCCATCCCTAATATATGTAGCGTAACTGAGGAATTTGAAAAAATTCAAAGGGAAAGATCTAAAGAGCTTAATTTTGAAACTCCGTCAGCAAACAAATAAAATACTTCAGAACACTCATTTTCATTCTATGAACCTTAATACATACAAAAACTTTATATTTCCAAATGAAACTATATAGCGACATTAATGGGTCAATTCAAGAGAGTGAGGAGGGGTAACTGTCCCCCTTTGCCCCCTAATCGCCGCCCATGCTATGATGTGTGGCACATTTGTGCGAAATTAATAATAATATGATTAAACTGTTTACCCCCAACAAAATCCTGCTCGTTTTGCTGAAGTGGCTTTTCCTAAGTTTTATATGTTTCATATATCCTACAGTATTTTTCAGGCCTTTTTTTAAATTTGTCCAAATTTATATTTCTCCTTTTACCACACAATAGTTCAATACTTGCACTATAATATTTACAATCAGTATATCATCCTGTAACGTATTTTATTCCTAATAAAAATCATTGAACAACACAACATACAAACCCTATCTCACTGGCTTGCACGCGAACCTTTGGTGAATGGGGTCCTGGGGACAATTCCGAGTATGAGAACATTGAACGACAGTGGATCGAATTCCGCGTTAAACCTATAGGTCTACTTCTCATATAGCCTCGCCGACGAAAGAGGACGCTAAACGGCAATCAGTTAACAGTTGCAAATTTCGGCTGCATAAATAACTTATGTCTTGTGGAACTTATTAAATTTATTTTGTTAAAGCAGCTCTTTTAACAAAATTTCAGTATTAACGTGTCAGATATTTCTATTTAAGGACAAGAAAAAACATATTATTTATTTTGTAACTAAATGATAGCTCTACCCACGTAGATTATAAAAGCAGAAATAATGAAAATCGATACAATAGTGACTGACATTATTTTAACAAATATCGATTCAGATAATAGTTTGGGCTGTCACAAAACTATGAAAAGTTAAAAATTCCGATTAATTGTAACAACTTCATCAGTGTTAGACATTGGAGGAGGATGTATGCTATTAATCAGCCCATTTCATGGGCATCCAAACTCACGAGCCCAACGCTTGCTAGCTCGGCATTCGCGCTCAACCGTTCTCGGGTTCAATAATTAAGCGCTACCCCGAGCGCCAATGAAATAAGTCAGCGCGAGTCCAATTGAGGGAAGTGAGCCCGAGCACGATTCCCAAAGGAATAAATGAGCGAGAGCCCAGTTGAAAAAAATGAGCCCGAGTCCGAGAGAGTCCAGAGCAAAATGGCCATCTATGAACTAAAGTCATTCCATCAAGTCTTTCTCCATCTGATCTACTGCATTCTGATGGTTCTCTCATTGATTGTGTTTGTTCAGATATCAGCGCTCTTGCTGCTGAATGACGTGAGTGACTGTCTGTCTGTCTACCAACACTCTTTAAACATGACAGTGTAGTAGACACTTCTTATCTAAAACGTCTCCAACACAGGGAGGGCAACAATGAGGCACACTTACTTCTTAATGTAGCGCTATTTCTACCCGGAAACTTTCATGGGAAAAATCAAATATTATTCTTATTTGCATTATTATTTTTAATAATTATGTACGTACACACGAGAAATTGTCTACTGGAATTAATTGAAAGGAAAAATACGATTAATGTATAACCTTGCTATGACACTAACTTTTCATCTAGGGGACATGGCAGATGATATTTTAAATTTTGTCTCTCTCCAAAAGAGGTCAAACAGCAAACTCCAAAACAGTTGCTTTCAAGAAAGCTTTTCCTCCTCCCTCGCGTGCCCTCGTTCTCCTGAAGGAAGTTATCTCTAGCTATCGTGCACCCTCGCTCCCGCAGTAACACTTGGCCCTCACCCTCGTTCACCCTCGCCCTCTTCGTCGAAGCTTGTCCTCGCTCTCGCGCATCCTCACCCTCGCTGCCGAAACTTGTCCTCGCCCTCGCGCACCCTTGCCCTCTTCGTCGAAGCTTTTCCTCGCCTTCGCTCACCCTCACCCTAGCCATCGAACCTTGTCCTCGCCCTCGCGCACCCTCGCCCTCTTCGTCGAAGCTTTTCCCCGCCCTCGCGCACCCTCACCCTCGCCATCGAAGCTTGTCCTCGCCCTCGCGGCCAAAACTTGTCCTCGCCCTCGCACACCCTCACCCTCGCCATCGAAGCTTGTCCTCGCCCTCGCGGCCAAAACTTGTCCCCGCCCTCGCGTCACTGTGGGCGAGGGAACTTGAGGGTGAGGATGCCCTCGAGAGGGCCACCCTCGCGAGGGTGAACATCTCAGGTCAGAAGTCTGTACGCGAGATTTCCACACTCTTAAACATCCCTAGGTCCACTGTGTCTGATGTGATAGTGAAGTAGAAACGTGAAGGAACACGTACAGCACAAAGGCGTACAGGCCGACCTCGTCTGTTGACTGACAGAGACCGTCGACTGTTGAAGAGAGTCGTAAAGTGTAATAGACAGACATCTATCCAGACCATCACACAGGAATTCCAAACTGCATCAGGATCCACTCCAAGTACTATGACAGTTAGGCGTGAGGTGAGAAAACTTGGATTTCATGGTCGAGTGGCTGCTAAAGCCACACATCACGCAGGTAAATACCTCGCTTGGTGTAAGGATCGTAAACATTGGATGATTGAACAGTGGAAAAACGTTGTGTGGACTGACGAATCACGGTACATAATGTGGCCATCCGATGGCAGGGTGTGAGTATGGCGAATGCCCGGTAAACGTCATCTGTCAGCACGTGTAGTGCCAACAGTAAAATTCGGAGGTGATGATATTGTGTGGTCGTGTTTTTCTTGGAGGGGGCTTGCATCCCTTATTGTTTTGTGTGGCACTCTCACAGCGCACGCCTACGTTGATGTTTTAAGCACCTTCTTGCTTCCCACTGTTGAAGAGCAATTCGGGGATGGCGATTGCATCTTTCAACACGATCGAGCATCTGTTCATACTGCATGGCCTGTGGCGGAGTGGTTACACAACCACAACATCCCTGTGATAGACTGGCCTGCACAGAGTCCTGACTTGAATCCTATAGAACACATTTGGGGTGTTTCGGAACGCCGACTGTGCCAGGCCTCACCAACCTACATCGATACCTCTCCTCAGTTCAGTACTCCGTGAAGAATGGGCTGCAATTCCCCAAGAAACCTTCAAGCACTGATTGAAAGTATGCCTGCAAGGGTGGAAGCTGTTATCAAGGCTAAGGGTGTGCCAACGCCATATTGAATTCCAGCAGTACTGATGGAGGACGCCACGAACTTCTAAGTCATTTTCATCCGGGTGTCCGGATACTTTTGATCACATAGTGTATGTTTAAAATTATAGTACTTACTTAATTTCTTAATGACTGAAAATTCTGAATTTAAGGTTACTTTTATTAATAAAATATTAAAATACACACACACACACACACACATATATATATATATATATATATATATATATATATATATATATATATATATATATATATATATGTGTGTGTGTATTTTGTATGTATGTACATAAATAAAAATATATCACACAACTAGATACGCAAGCACAAAAAAGAATCCTGGCGATACAAGTAGTTAATGGAGAAATGATCCCAATAAATTTCTTTAAATTGGAAGCATTTCATATGTCAATGAAATAAAAAAAAATAAAAAAAAACACTGGTAGCAATCAGTCTTTGAAAAAGAGGAAATTCGTGGAGTAAAATTCTGACCCATTAAGCACCTATTCTACAACTGTTTCAAATTCAAGAACGTTATTATTCTCCATGTTTACCTTCATTTTTAATATTCCTGCGGAAACAACAACTTGTGTGTCTCTTCACTCCTTTCATTTTTCATACCTTTATTCTCACCGTCACGATTAAAACGATTGGTTAGAAAAACGTGATTAACTAACCAAATTCATCATCATCAAAATGCCGAATACGTACGTATTTAAGACTGTGACCGTTTCTGATTTTGAAAACGCTCTTGTTTACACTGTAAGTCATTACTTGGCAGCATGTATGTCACATCGTCATTAAGAAATCATATATAATAGCTTTTTTTTTAAGTAATAAGTAAAAACTTCTTCTAACTCTAATTGAAACATTTGGATTGCGGGCGTAGCGAGCAAGAAAATTTTTAACAAATCTATTTTTATTTCCAATACTTTCCTTTCTTCTTGCTTCTTCGGCACCCTCTTGCTATCAGCGTCCGGGGCAACCGACCCGCTGGCCCCCCAACTTAGCTACGACTCTGATTAGAACTATTCTAAATATAAAGCAATCTATTCTACAGTTGCTAAATGGATAAGGGATAACACAAGCACTTATATATTTAAAAATTAGTTGTATTTAAGGTAAAGTATTTTTTATCTTAAACAGATATTTTAACTTCCAAAAACTTCTTATTATGAGCAAATGTACTATCCAATGTAATGTAGCATGGTGCATTAATATCGTCACTGTTAGAACAAATGCTATGCTTCAAACATTGTGAAAGAAAACAGGAGAGTGAATTAGTTGCCGCATTTCATATTAGTAAAGTACAACAATACAATTGATATTGTTTTCATTTGGTTATGTTATATCCCAGATTAAGTGTTAATTCGTTTTCTAAATATAAAATTTTAATTATTCTAGATATTCTTTGTAACTTTTAAATAGCTTGTCAAGTCACACTTCGAAATTAAAACTTGGTTTGTTTTTACTTGGAGACGGTTGACTTTACTTCTTTTTGTTGACCCTTTCATTAAGGACTAGATTCTACAAGAGCAGCAGATGTGCTGAGCATATATTACCCAATAGCAGTGTGCGAATTAGGTTATGTATATTTGAAGGGGGATAAAATAGTTCCTAACAGGAGATAGTAGATTGCTTTGTGAGGGACCAATGTTTCAATTTGTTGCTTTTGGAAGGAATTAAAACAAAATAGAAGGAAATTCCGCCCCGGGATTCGCACCCTGCCCTAAAGGCATGAGTGGCACAAGCTGGATGGTAGGCCCTGGTTCCATGAGATATGTTACGCCACAGAGGGTAGATTTATTTATTTATTCGAGAAATCTAACAAATTTAGTGAGAAAATTTATTAAATTGAATTACTGCTTTCGCAAAATCATGGATTTAGCTTTTGTTTTTCTTTCGTTCTTTCTTTCTTTCTTTCTTTTTTTTTTAAATCTGTCTGATTTAACTTTGTTAAAACATTTTATGGGAATTTTCACATTCCGATACTATGAAAAGAAATAAAAAGTACTCTTACATTGAATATCACTTGCTAGTCCAAATGTTTCTATTGTTTTGTTCTTTCTTTTTATTCGTTTCCTTATAGCATAATTTTATAGGACCTGCATTTAAAACATAGATCTGTCCTGTTCAAACAACTTGAGCAAACTGGAAAACGACCGCGTGCTGAAACAACAGGCAAAAGGAAGAGCGAAAACTGACCGCTTCTTTTTCTTCTTCTTTTACGCGCCTATTTTTACGCTAGGTGTATGGGCCAACTTACGGACCGAAATTTACGACATCATTTTACGGACCGAAAATGCGCGCTGAAAATACGCTAGTGTATGTTGGCCTTTATGTTGATTCCCTGCGCTGTTAGGCGTAGATTCCCAATAAACATACATGCTCATGTTGCAGGTTTTTTGCTGCGGACTGTACAAAATTAAACTTTGATTTTTCTTAATTTCATCAAGAAGTTATTAGAATCATTCCGTATCACGAGAGGCCCACGAAGTATAACGATACGTGTATTTTTCTACTTGTATTTCAACATCTTTGGGCAGAATGTACTACAAATTGATGCACAAGCTATCTAAGAAAAGGAAGAAGAAATATATAAAATAGAAAAAAGGATATATAAATGTAATTGTTTTGCTGTTGATATACGTTGCTGTTTTGAGTTAAAATAGAGATTCGTTGTCATAGCAACGAAATATAAATAACATATAATTCCAGAACCATCTTGTAAAAGGCTATACGCAAAAATCTTTAAGATGTGTATTTATTGTAGTGATTATGTGCCATAATAAAAAGGGAAATATTAGAATGCCATGTGAAATGTTTTGTGGTGTTTTAGTAGCCTTATTTATATACATATATTAACTGAGGACCTTTATATACGTGTCGTCTTATAAATTTTTGGTGGTCCTCGCCGCAGGATTGCCGTTATAGAAGGGTGTGATATAACAACATTTAAACCATATTTATTATTGGCATATATTGTGTAATGACTTGTGTATCTCTAAATACTGATAAAACTCTTCTTTATAATCAATTTACCAATCAATTTACCAATGTGTAGTTTTTATACTATGAATTATATAACAGTAAAACAGAGCTTGAGAACTAAGACTTGTTTGAACTAAAGCCTGTGACAAACATCTTGGCATTTCAGCTAAACGAATAAAACACAAGCTCTGACGCGACGTTGCCAAGTGGTAAAGAGGTGTGGCTATGGCTAAGCAGACAAACTACAGCGCGATCAGGTGAGAGGGAATAGACGTGGATGTGTGCAAAATAAACGTGGCAATACCGCTGGCCTCTCATTTGCTGGCAGCATTTAAAGGGAACTTGGAGCGCTGCCTTCAAATGCCAAGATGTTTGTCACGCCGTTTAGTGTTGCCCTCGAGGATTGAAAAATTCCTCGTCTCCTCTCGAATTTGAGAATGTACTTTAGTTTCAAATACTCGAATTTGAGTATTTTTCGAAACGACATGACAATTTTCTCCTTGCGTGGGCAATATTAGTTGCATTGGTATGATGAAATTGCATACGAAATTCATCAAAATGGAGATTGGAAGCATTGATGTATAGTCATGTCTAAAATGATTGTCGCATATGTATAACTGTCTTCTTGTAAGAATATAACTTGATAATGATTTTGCAGGGTACTTTTAATACTGATACTATGTGTATAATGGGGAAATGTATATTCGTGGTAAATTTCTTTGGAAAAGAATTGTAAATACGAAAATTAGAATGAGTAAAACAGAATGTTGCTAAATAGGCAACAAAGTTTTATTTTCGTTTTATTGTTCTTATTAACTGCTCTTTTGACATGAAATTTGCCACATATATGTCTTTGCCGATTATACACATACTAACATTATAAGGAATACCGGGCGAATTCGTTATCAAATTATATTAATACAACAAAATATTTATAGACATGCGACAATAATTTTGGACATGAGTGTACATCATATGATATATTTTACTATGTCAAATACGCCTTCTGATTGCGTATTGAAAGTGACAAAAACCAGAATACTTAAATGTGTTGCTAAATTAAATAAACAATTTTATCGCACAAAATACTACGTAGTAAACACCAAGATAAATATGTAAAAGAGCGTCATTTCTTGGTAAACAACAAATAAATCAAGAATCCAAAGAAAGATTTTCAACAAAGCGATCTGTATTCTTTCTATTTCACCTTATTATTACTCCTGTTATTAGTTTGTCGTAGTTTAATAGTAATTCCGTAAATACAAAAATGTAAATTTGTTAAAATCTAGTAAATTGTTAGTATTTTAGTATTATATTTTTAATATATAAATTGCCAAATCTTAAGTAGGCCCGATATATTCTTTCAAACCTGTGGCTTTAAAAAACCCTTTTCACTATTTATATAAAATGAAAATATTTAAGCATTTTTTTTTTTTTAACTTTTCTTGCAAGAGTTGGTAGAATCTCATCATAATTACACACACATATATAGACTGATTGATTTTGTAAGGTAAGATGCGTTTTATTTGATATTACTGAAGCCTCTTCTGACATTTTCTAAAGAAAATCAGTGAGCTTTAAAAGTCAAAATTATGTTTGAGACATACTCTTAGAGCTGTGATTTGTAGTGTATTTGTACAATATTATTGAGAAAATAGGTATATGTAATGAAATTACATGCTGAATTTAAGATACGTGTAAACGGACGCCAATCATACAATAGATAACAACAACCTTCATTAACTTATCAATTTTTCTTTTTCTTTCTTTTCTTTTCTTTTTTTTTTTTTTTTTGAGTGATAATATTCAGAATAATTCTGTCCTATTTAAGAAATGTCAAAACCTGACAGAAAGATAAAATGAACCGTGAATGCTAGTGCACATTTTGTTTCCCTTTATATACATTTTTCTTATGCCAATGTTACCTTAATTTTCTTCTATTCTAATCAACCCTGTCACAGTTCATTATTTTATGCTTCTATCAGGCCCGTAGCCTGCCCAAAATGTAGGGGGGGCGGCAGAAGTTAGGGGGGCCCGGGGATAGTTTATCATCGTATTATAGTTCATTTGCAAGCCTACCGTGAAAATTTTAGGGAGGTCAGCGAAAATTTAGGGGAGCGGCCCCCCTAGACCCCCTGGATACGGGCCTGGCTTCTATATCTGGAGTCATAATAAAATTATCTTATTTTTAATGAATTTGGTTTACTAGAACTCCTTTATATATTTCATACCCGTCCGTCCATCCATGTGTGCCCATTCATCCGTCCGAGAGATAAAAAATGTGTGTTAGTTCTTCCGGGAAACACAAATTCTCAAGAATTAATTGATGGATGACCATTAATATTGACCAGGATGTAGAGAGTCAAACGTTGACAGTCTAGTTACTTGATGGAGGTGATGTTAAAACTGGAAGTGGTAATCAATCATTTCCGATTTTAACGTTGATCACTGTAGAGCAACGGTAATAGATAGCGAGAAGTGATTTCCTGTTATCGATTAAGCTTCCCATTTAGCTCTATCTTTAACTCTCTACCAAAACTGGAAGTGATAGAAATCCGTTACATTGTGAGCGTGAAATGGAGTAAGTTGATTCTATTTTTGAGGAGAATCCTGGCCGTCGAAGGGATAATGGACTTTACTTGTAAATCACTAAGAAGGTCACTGTATTATGGAACATCCTGTATATGAATTCAAGTTACTGAGAATTCACCATGGGTAATGGCATTATTGTTGGGATTACACTGTATATAGTGAAACACATTGCACTTGTTGTTGCGTAAAACAGAAGGCTATTTATTCTGTATGACGTTAAAGCCACCATTTATTTATTTTTTTAAAAGCCACCATTTTTATTGTGTTTTTATATATGTTTATTTTATAGTTTCTTTTTACTTTTACCATTTTTTAAAATATGGGTGTCTTACCTCAGTTGCACGTTTTGATCAGTTTTCTTTTTCAATTTTTTTATTGAACATATATAACTTACAATATAGATAAGATAGATAGCTATTAGGTCTATAAATTACCGCATAGAATATATTTTTTAAAAAACCGGCGACATTTTGACGCCGAAAAAGAAAGCTAGAAATATAAAAGGCCCCATTACTTTCAACAGCTTAGGGAGCCATCAAACCTAAATCCGGCACTGGGTCAAAATCTTTGAGTTTTACATCCCACGGTTATGCTGGTTAGGCTAAAGGAGACGGTGATGATGAGAAATGAATGAAATGGCGGAATGAAGAAAGTGGGAGGAAACGGGAAAACCCCGAAAAAAACCACGAGCACGGTGTTTGTCCACCACAAAATCCGCACGGCGCGAGCTGGGATCGAGTCAGGGACCCCAAGCACCGGAGGTGAACGCTCTACCACTGAGCCACTGTGTCCCCTGCACTGGGTCAAGTACACGTACAAACGGTATGGGTCAACAGTATACAAATATAGCTGCACCCGAAAACGTCTGACCCTCCGCTTGTCCCCACCCCAAAGAAAGCTAGTGCTGGTGTTGAAGCTGGTGTTGTAATTGGTCTGTGTCACAGAAATTGTGCTAAATTTTGGCGCATGTCTGCTACTACTTTAAGTCCATCGCACTTTGGATTAAAGTGTTAAAATGATAGTTGTTAAATCAACCACCTGACATGATAAGAAATCAGTTTTGTAACACGCTATTGGTACTGTGTTACTTATAGTTGCCAAACAATTATTTTTTTACAAGTACGTTTTCTTTCTTATTAAACAGACATAATTCTTATGAGAGTTAATAAAGTGTGTCATAAATTATTTATAAATGGTTACGAAGAACGACATATAGTCGGTAATTAAGAGTAAAATAGTAAAGAAAGAACAACAGATGGCAGAACTTCTAGTAATGTAAATGTATTTGGAAAACAAATGCTCACAAAACTATCTTCGTGAAAAATTACAGAAAACATACGTTGTACATTACTTGTTATAAATGTCAAATATATTGTATAAAGCTTTGCTCATAGGAAAAAATAAGAACTAATGCAAATTCTTAATGCCAGATACTGTATATTTATTATATACTTGGACAGCAATGTGCACTTTAAAATTACGCTATAGGTGTAAATTTCTTATACATAGATTTTCAAAATGGCTGTGACGCCTTATCTAAATCATTGTTCTTAGCAAGTGAAAGATATCGCTGACCACTAGCGAATAATACAGTTATTAATATTAATATCTCATGCTAGTTCGGGTGTAAATAATCGTGTTCCTATTTCGGTGTTTCTTAGTTTAATCACCTAGTTCTGTAACACCATGACGGTGTTACGTTCACACTGCCCAACACCATTTCTGCGTCAAATCGATGATACCAGGCCTGTGTTAACCATAACCCTGGACCTTTGTTGTTGAAATAATACGCTGGAGTGGTAGTCGTGATGGGACCAATGGCTTGTGTTAAAATGAAGTTGTTTCCTTTTTTTTTGCTATACAGGCTGTTCATTGTTGGAGTCTCCTATTAATTGTTTTATACTTTTTGTTGTACTCTATTGCACATATTCATTATTGATATTGTCAGTAGGATAATTTTGTACAGTACATTCCACGGGTATTAGTGCTGAAATCTTTGCTGGCTTTATCGAATTACACGTGCTCAGTAATTGAAAGAGGCCCTCATAATTGATGCTTACTGGATATGGTAATAGGACTTTTGAACTCATTGCTATCTTTTGAAAAACGAAGGCTGGTTCTACTTGTCCGGTTGTGTGAATAGGAGAGTACGAGATTCCTCAACTGACTTATGAAGAGCCACTACACCACCACCAAAATAATAATAATAAAAAAAGAGTCTGATTTGTCAGTGTCAGAAACACAAAAAGGATGCTTGACTATCCTCTAATGAAGGGTTTCTCAACCTGGGAGTTGCGGCCCTAGGTGGGTCGCAAGAGGGTTTTCTGGGGTCACGAAGATAAGCGGAAGAGCTAAATATAATTATAATCTAATGCCTGAAAATATTTTTTAAATATTATTTTGAATTTTATTCTGATAGCATATTTTTATTTTTATACATACTGTTAGCAACAACAAAAAATCGATCTACTAAATATTTTCAACAGATGCAGAGTTGTTTAAAAATCAATTTAAATGAAAAAGGTACGGTATGAAATTAATGATAACTGCATATTGAAATACCAGAAAAATACAAATGCAACAAAACCTGCATATTGAAATACAGTGGAGTCTCGTTAATTCGAACTTGGATAATTCGAAATATTGGATAATTCGAACAGAAGTCCATTCCCCTTGAAAACTGTATTGAAAACAATAGCAAAAAATCGTGGATAAATCGAACTTTTGAACCTAAGTTTTGGATAATTCGAAGTAAATACAGTTGAAAATTTTTAATGTTGAACAGATGTAAACAGAGAAATACAGTTTTAACGTGTTTTCAGGTATCCAGATGCAGCCATAGGGAAGAGTAATACAAAAGATAAATAGAAAATCTATGTAAAGATGAAGGTGAGTTGGGGAAGAAGTAAAGGTAGAGAACGTGTGCCAATCTCATCTTCTTGCAGAATGGGTTGAAAATTTAGGATGAATTATTGATAAAGTCAACCAAATGTTATTAATACCGTATTCCAAGCAATACATGAAATTCAAGATTTATTGACAGTACAGAAACAATCAAATTTAAGCAAATGAGGTTTACGACTTCTTAAAAGTGAGAACAGAATATTCAAATTGTTACAGGTGTTTAATTGTTTGGGCTATTCAATATATGTTGTAGTGTTGTACGTAAATATATTTTCTATTGTACACGTAGTTTGAATTATGTGGAGTCAATATCATTTGTTAGTTTGCGATATTCGATCACGCAAATAATAAGCTGCTTTAAAGGTAAAGTCTACACCATATGAATATGTTTTTGATGTACAGTACTTTGGTTTGTTTGTTGTTATATATGTGAAAATGAATGTTGTTGGATAATTCGAATTTTGGATAATTCGAAGTTTTTTCGTGTCCCCTTGGACTTCGAATTAAAAAGAGTCCACTGTACAATTAAAATCGAAAGCTAATGAAATACCTGAACATGGTGTGATTTCACTAGTGTGGCAATGTCCGGTTCAATCTTCGTGACGAACACTACCAAGTCATGTTCAACTGATAAGCGATTTCTTGTCTTCATTTTAATGCTTACCATGGAAGAAAAACAAGTTTCGCACAGGTATGACGTAGCAAATGGAACTATTACTTTTAAAGCAGTAGATACCAGACTAGGATATTCTTCTCTCCTTTTCAGCCAGAACTTGTCGAAGTCTTCGTTACAGAAAACCGGTTGCAAGGACTTGTCGCACTATAAGTCTATTAGTTGGTCAAGAAATTGTGGGCTTAGATCAGCTACCGTGATGGCCTTTTCAATGAAGGGCTTTAATATCCATCTTGAACCAGCACTTTCATCGTAATGAATAACTATTACTGTTAATGCATCCACTATATACAAGAAATAGATTCAACTATTATAGAAATAAATGGATATCGTGAGATCTCCGCAATAGGTATATTAAAAATCCCACACAAGCTTATTACAAACCAGAAATTATAATGGGGTCACTGGTAAGTGGAAATGATAAGATGAGGGTCGCTAGCAAGTAGATGTAATAAAATGGGGGTCATGATAGGAATTAGTTTGAGAGCCACTGCTTTAATGAACTGTGAATACCAAAGTATGTAGAGAAATAACAGTCTTACAGCAAACGGCATTTATTCCGAAGTTGGGTGTCCGCTTTCGCCGCGTTATCTCCTTTCCACATTTTCTGCAATTTGTTAGTAGATTCATTAATCCGTGCTCTTCACAAACTTTTAAAAGATTTTGCTCGTTATCAACGTATTGCTTCACAAATGTTAAAACTATTAGTTCATTGCCCTTGTACATTCGCCATGTTGACAACATAAATGCACGTTACTTTCCCACAATGCAACTGTTCGGTTACCTTGCGCCAAGTAGTTCCATCTGCTCGCTTATAGTCCCGTGTTTATAACCGCTTATATATAGCAAATAAACAGATTTTTCGAGACCCTTATATATTATCAAGCACACAAACGATTAAATTATCCATATCTTTCCTGTAAATTTTAAAAATTTTCATGGAAACGGACGCCCAACTTTGGAACTTAACCCCAGCGAACTAACAAGAGGGCAAATCAACAATTGTGTTTTCCAACAAGAGGTTATGGTCACGACGACCTCCTAACTTTTTATGTTCCGGAAATTTAAAAGGAAAAGTGTACACTAACAATTCGCATATCCGGGATGAATTAAAAGAAAATGTCAGAACATTATCCACAGCATAATTATGGAAGAATTGCAGTGTTTATCAATATGATACGAAGTGCCAGAAGCATCAATACCTTGAAAGGAACGGGAGTGACTTGCAGCACTTCTTATGACACGTGACATTATATACCAAACCTTTATTGTAATTGATAGTTGTGGCAGTCTTGGGTTACAGTTTCATGGCGTTTGCGATGGTACGATAAACTTCAGTTTTTAAAAATTCTAAGAGTACAGCACGTGAAGAAATATTTCTTTTATCAGAGATAAAGAAAATGCAGTGAAAAACTTTTCTCTTCTTCTTCTTTTCCTTTAACATAAGAAATTACTGTATTGTTGCCAGGTAAACTTGTATGTCAGTACAATCTACGCAGCTATAAAAAAAACAATCTTTTTAAGTAATTCGTTTCTAGGCGTACTTGTGTTTGTTTTCGATGCAAGATTACGACGGTGCTGCAAAAGATAAATGCAAACATGATATTCAGGCAAACAAGGTGTGATGGGAACTTGAGCGCCCCAAGGTCACAGGAACTGAATCCACTTTATCCGACGAGAGGTTATCCAATCTAAGGAACGCTTTTTCCTGTAAACACACGTATGAATTTACAACTACAGATCCATCCAGGTTCTTACATGTTATTTTTTTTATTCATAAGAGATTTTGTTTTTAAAGATGATATGCGGATGATAATGAACCTTCACTATCAGGATTTTCTTTCTTCTCCTCCTCCTCCTCCTCCTCCTTCTTCTTCTTTTTTTTTTTACTATGTTGAAGGCCTTTCTAATGAAGAATTTTGTAAACAAATTTTAAAGATAAAAATATTTACTCTTTTTACTTAGAGCATAGAGCATGCTTATAAGCAACATCCCCAAAGTGTAGGGTTACCTATATGACACGCTTTAAAGAGATATTTCTCGATTTCACAGGAAAATTATATGAACTCACTCACTCACTCACTGACATACACCCCAAAATGTTTAGGCACTTTTGGCAGGATTAGAGTGATGAAATTTAGCATGATCATAGCCTTCCGAGACTAACCCACGGGAAAATTACCAAAAGTGAATATTTTTGTTTTGAGGGGATCTAAAGGGGAAATAAAAATCTCCATGTTATTTAAATAGGCATTTTCTTGGGATACAAAAGTTCTATTAGGTAGTTGAAATAGGAAAAGAAATTTGAAATTTGGTAGGCTAGGCTAAAGGAGACGGTGATGATGAGAAATGAATGAAATGCTGGAATGAAGAAAGTAGGAGGAAACTGGAGAACTAAGAGGAAACCCACGAGCACGGTGTTTGTTTACCACAAGGTTCACTTGGCACGAGCTGGGATTGAACTAGGGACCCCATGCACCAGAGGTGAACGCTCTATCACTGCACCACCGCGGCCCCTAAGAGTTTCGAGTAGAGTCAAAGGTAATTTTCTCGAGTGGAGTTTGATAAATTGCTTTCGCTCGCCCAGCTCGTTTTAACTCGTTTTGAAATCGTGACCTGATTAGGCTGAACGTGAAACCATAAGATTTGAAGCAGTAATGTCGAATACTTTCAGTGTTGCTCACGAGAGGGGACACTGCTCGCATCTCGTCTCGTCGAGATAAAGAGACGACATAAATTTTTATAACGAGACAGCCTCAAATGTCGTGAGCACCAATATAAGTATATACTGTAGTTCTTACCATCAAAGCTGACATCTACACAGTCGAATTGTTGAGCCCAAGGAGTAGTGTTGCCACGAGACGAGACGAGACGAGACTTAGGCTGTCTCGTCTCGTCTCGTGCAAAGCCTGTCTCGTCTCGGAAAAATGTGCTCGTCCCGTCTCGAGAGGTTCTGTCCCGTCTCGTCTCGTCTTGTCTCGTTTGTTTCGTTTTGTCTCGTAAAAAATAACAGCATACCATGGGAACGAAAGTAAAATGTAGCAGACTGCACCATGCTAATCAAGATACAATTAAGTTATTACCCAGAACACACAAGACAAGAAATGTCACGGTAGCTACACCGTGAAGCATTTACCTCTGGTGTGTGTGGTAGTCGGTTCGATCTCGGTTAGTGCCATGTGAGCTTTGTGGTGGACAAACATCGAGTGTGTGTGTGTTTTCTCGAAGTTGTCTTGTATCCTATCACTTTCTTCATTCCACTAATTTTCCCATCATCATCTATTCGGAGTGGGCCAAAGTTGCCTAAAGGTCTTAAAAATAAATTCAAATAAGCTCACAAGGTAAGGACAAATATTTTACAAGATAATATATCTCTGCTTTTAGTTGTCTGAGGCTTTTCGACCCTGGTCTTTTTTTTTTTTTTTAAACATTTTGAAACATTGAAATTTGTTTCACCAGTTTCAATACACGAATATATAGTAAATTGCTCATAGGTACGTGGAAGATAAAGACACTAATGTCAAATGATGTTTTCACGACAAGCAAAGTTTGATGTAAAGGTGTCACCATCCCCGACACTACAGTATACTATCAGCCCACTTGCTTTATAGTGCCGGTATATATATATTAGATAGATAGATAGATGTGTGCGTACACTTTGATTTCATATATTCCAGCCTTTAGCTTTCACAGTGTTAACCCATACCAATCCAAAAACTACTTTCCATTTTAGCATGTTTAGATTTGTTGCAATTATTATATATTTTTTCTAAAAAAAAGCTTGGAACCAAATAATTTTATTGACATCTTTTGAGTTTTATGTACCACGATTATGCCGGTTAGGCTAAAGGAGACAGTGATGATGAGTAATGAATGAAATGGTGGAATGAAGAAAGTGGGAGGAAACGGAAGAACCCCGAGAAAACCCACGCACACGGTGTTTGTCCACCACAAAGTTCACTTGGGGGGGGCTGGGATCGAACCGACACCCCAAGCACCAGAGGTGAACACTCTACCAGCGAGCCACCGCGGCCCACATATAATTTTATTGAGTAATGGAAAGTATTTGATTGAAATTTTATAGGTTACTGCACAGTAAGCTCTACTTGATACATCGGAGGAAAGAATGCTTGGGGCCAGTCTACACCTCCATGGTACAAACCTCTTCCTATACCCACGGGGTGTGTGTCCCTATATGGTCGTTGCCCCGTTTGTGTAACAAACTCATGACAGTACACCCAGATTAGCTAGTGGTCTAAAAAAATGATTTTTGTGTGGCCATTTTGGATTAAAGTTTCTTATATTGTCGTGATCTATTCGTAATCATACAACGTACACCTTCATACCACACCGAGCGATCTGCGGCGATAGATCGTCGGCTTGAAGGCCCCGGGTTGAGTCCCGGAAGGGTCATGTGTATGGATTTTAACAGCATTTGTTTTTCCGTATTGTGTCAGGGGGCGAAATCGTACGGAATAAAAGGATTTCAGTCTGAAAAATTTTGAGAGAATATCCTGGCCAGGTTACTTTCATGGGAGTAAGGAATTAGTAAAAATATAGGATATACATTTTATAGCAGGGTTAAAAATATTGTTTGGGTATCCTATTTCTTTTCTGTTAATTATATTCTTCAATGTTCGAATTTTGATAATTCTCATCATATTTTCTGCTTTCAACGGAGCTCCATGAATATTATACCAAATGTTCTTTACATTTATTAAGTCCGAAAGGTTTTATGCGCCTGTAAGAAACTATTTTTGAAGATAATTCAGGTCCTAATGAATATTATTCACTAGGATAGTGAAGTATTCCCCTCCTCTCAACATTGAAGCAGAGGGCAATTTCGCACTCTGGTCAGATCAAACATTTCCGCGTAACAAAAGGAAGGTCCCCCTGTAAAACCTCTTCAGCTCCAGGGTTATTGTTACTATAGGGGGTACCATAAATTTGCTGAAAGCAAACAATTTGAAGGGTTCGTCGACAATATATTTTCTTTCTTTGTCCTTCGCGCCGCTTCCAAACGAAGATGTGAATTTTTCAACATGACTGCTGTAAGCGAGCGATTGGTAAAACGGTAAAAGTGTGTTTTTATGTGTGTGTGTGTGAGGGAGAGAGAGAGAGAGAGAGAGAGAGGTAGGGAGAGAGAAGACAAAATTTTAGTTGCAAGATGATGTACTTCAATTGCCGTTTTCGGTTTATTTAGTAAAAAGAATACCGCCACGCCACCAGAGAATAAAGACAAGTGTAGTCTGTTCTTCTTTGCCACCTCAGCTAGAACTTTCAACTACAGCCTGCGATGAGTATAGACCTTACCCAGTTTTCAAATTGAATAGCTGGTGATGGTAGTTCGCTTTCTTGACCTTGTAAAAATCTTCCCTGTCTTTGTTTTGTTTGTCATCATTCCAGCCAGAAATGAAAAAAGACGAGAATTCCTCAGTTTACAGCAAGGGGAATTGGGGACAAGAGATTAAGGATGATATTCCTGGAAGCTCACGTATCACGATTGTTTCATTCAATAGACAGAGGACACTTTTCTATGAAGGCTTTTCAACATGTTTTCTCACAAAGGGTATTTTCCTTTTGCAATCTATATGACCACTGGCAATTTCAATCTTGGACATTCCCGCCAGCGTTTTCATTTTCGAGACATTTCTCGTCTCGTCTCGTGTCTCGTCTAAAAGGGTTCTGTCTCGTCTCGTGGCAACACTACCAAGGAGAAGCCCAACCCGGGCAGTGATGTCAACTGGCTCTGCTCGGTTAAACAGAACGAACAACTCGAGTCGATTCGGTTGGGATGAATCATCGGCTCGGCTCAATTGAGCCGATGGCTTGAGCAGGCTTGGTTGAAACGAGTCCATCGGCTCGGTTTGATTCGGTTCAATTGAGCTCATGGCTCGAGCCTGCTCGGTTGGGGTGAGCCATCAGCTTGATACGGTTCGGCTCAGGTGAGCCATCATCAGGGTTCGACTCAACTAAGCCGAGGGCTCGAGCCAGCTTGGTTGGATAAGTTGTAAGCTCGGCTAACTTCTCGGTTCGACTCGATAGTGAATGAGCTGTGACCCGGGTCTCTCGAACCTTGACAACCCTAAACCCGGGCCGAGCAGTTTTGAATGTTTTTTCGGCGCCCTATAACTTTTAACAATTTTTGGCTAGAGCCCGAATACTTGCTGCTCCGGAACTCAAATCGAGAACCTCCTGAATGATGTCCTTGCCTACTAGACTTCACGACTACCAAAGTCGGCAGTCAACTAGTTTTTGGTATTCAGATATAAACAGCCTGTTTTTTTGTTTATACGTCGTGTTGTAATAATAATAATAATAATAATAATAATAATAATAATAATAATAATAATAATAATAATAATAATAATAATAATAATAATAATAAGTAGTAGTAGTAGTAGTAGTAGTAGTAGTAGTAGTAGTAGTAGTAGTAGTAGTAGTAATAGCAGTAGTAATATCATTGAAAATAATTATATTGTCTATGTAGGATACTTGAAGAAAGTACTTGAAACTACACACAGGATTTGGCTCGATTTTTTTTAACTTGACTCGAAACTTGACCTGAATTCATGTCGAGTTGTAGGAAATTTTTCGAGCCGAGTTCTTGAGTCGAATTCAAAGATGTCTGTTTCAAGTCAGGTCGAGTTAAAAAAAAAAAAAAAAAAAAAACTCGCTCGAACTAGCTCTTGCCCATCTCCAAAAGCTGGAATAATGAATTATGAATTGTACAAAATGGATTGACCATGTACAGAAGTATGAAAGTTCCACCTTAAAGATGTGTTGTTCGCTCGGAAAATAACAAGACAAGTTTCTTCTTCAAACCGCCATGGAGTATGGTGTTAATGTTTTGTGTTTCACAAATCAAAACGTTTTTCTATGCTCTGGGGGCGTGCACATTTTTTTTTTTCAATTTTTGAATTTCCTGACTGAATTCTCTGATGTATTGCTCATTTTATTATTTATTTTAATTTGTGATTTTCTATCTTCTATTCCTAATGATTACAATTTTTGATAGTTCCTTTTCTGTTCTTTTTATTTTTATTTGTTATTCTTATTTTTTATTTCATTTTGCCATAGTTTTTGTTATTATTTTTCTTATTTATTTCAATTTCATATTGTTTATGTTATTATTTCCCCTCCTTCTTTACTATAACTTTTGTTTGCTTATCTTTTGTTCTGTCTTGTTCTTAGTTATTTTAATTTTCGGTTACTTTGATTATTCTTTTTGTGAAAGTAAAACATTTCCTAAGATCTTCTCCAATATTAATTGCAATTGTTGGTATTTATTTTAACTTGCATTTTCTATTTTTCTGTTCCTACTTAGTTAACACTTGTTCTGTGTTCTCCTTCCCCCTATAGAGAAAGTGTTTTCAGGATTAATCAAATGATTGACAGGTGGACCGTGTGAAAGTACACGACACCTGCAGAATGATTAATCCAATAAACAGGACCGTGTGAAATTGCTCGATAATGAGCACCGTGTGAAATTGCACCTTGAGAAACTGTACGTCACCTACCTGATAGACTACGTGCAGGCAATGGACTTCTATGATGTTCGAGATTCATCTCTTTGCAAAGTTAGTACTTTGGAATGGCCATAGAACACACACTAGACAAACTGTCGTCGAGAAGGAATATCTGAGATCTCGAAAAAAATTATGGGAAATTCTGTAATGTCTCGTCTCAGATATTTTTATTACCGGTACTAGAAAGAGCACCAACACTTCAACCGACTTTTTGAGAATTGAGGATACCAATATTCATGAACAAATCAGAAACGAGATTTCAAACTTACAAAGAAATCTAGGAACAAGGAGTGAGAAGCAAGGGATTAGTGATGAGCGCAAGAGTCTTCTTCTTCCAGTTTGTGCAAGAGTCTTGCATGCCAGACCAAGGCCAAGACCAGGAACCTTTATGCAAGACCAAGACCAAGACCAAAGGGTGCAAGACTAAGACCAAGATCAAGGAGTGCAAGACCAAGACCAAGACCAAGGGGTGCAAGACTAAGACCAAGACCAGGGGGTGCAAGACCAAGACCAAGACCAAGACCAAGACCAAGGGGTGCAAGACCAGAACCAAGACCAAGACCAAACCTGCAAGACCAAGACCAAGACTCTTGCGCAAGTTTTGCACAAGTACCTGCTCAATGGTAGAGCGTTCATTTCTAGTACATGGAGTCCCTGGTTCGATCCCAGCTTGCGATATGTAAATTTTTTGGTGCACAAACACCAGTCTCTTCGTCTTTACGTAGCAATTTTCGTTTTACAATCCTTCAACTACAGTCTTCCCCGCCCCTCGCTCTCTTTCCTTCCTTCATACTCTCGAACACGTCTCTCATAATACAGTCCCTCCTTAGCCAATGTCCCAAACAATTCCTCTTCCTCCTCTTAATTACATCTAAAATTCTTATTTTCTCTCTTACTATTTCTTACACTTTTTCATTCGATTTCCGTTCAACCCAGCTAATTCTCTCTCTTTTTTTTTCTTTCCATGCCCACGTTTCGAAAGCCTTCATTTTTTAAAAAATCGCTTTTGCGTAATGTCAATGATTCTGCCCCATAAAGTACATATTGGAATCAGTGAAACAAAATCTCAATATTTAATTGGAAGTTTGTTCAAAACAAACAGTAGCTAATCGTGGTTGAAAAGAAAAGATCTGACTCCTTTAGAGTGTAAAAATAATTTTGCAATTTATGCTATTTTAGTAATCTGTGCCGTCCTGATTTTCTTTCATTAGTCTCAGGGGTAGCCACCCTGTTTGGGAACCAGTGAAGTACTGGATCTGTTAAACAAGAATTAGGAAAAATCAAAAATGGATCAAAAGATTGCAGTCTTGGCCAATAAATTAGCTTTGGATCAGGGGCAACCAAATTTTTGAACGGTCCCTAAGTCAAGTTTACTTATTTTCTACGGAATAAGCACATCACACAGAGTTAAGTGATAGTTTGGGTTTGGCTACACTGTATGTAGTTCTCCAGATATAAAACGTACAAGAAAATTTTTGATTGAAGTACATTCAATTTTTGATCCAAAAATATAAACAGATTACAAAACGTTGTGATTTTTCTTATAAGGAGTGAAGCATGGGCACTTATTGAAAAAAAAAAATAAAAAAAATAAAGGTCATCGTCTATGTTGTACACTACCATCATACTTATATGAAAGTAAACTATATTACACTTAGAAACATACATTGTATGTTCGTTAGTATTAGTGTTCTGTAGAATTTATTACCTCGTCTATCCAGAGTAAAATTTACCTACGGAAAGCATAAGAGTTCTTAAAGACAAGACTTGCAATACTCTTGCATGCAAGACCAAGACCAAGACCAAGACTGGGTGTGCAAGACCAAGACGAAGACCGAGACCAAGGATTCCAGTGCAAGACCAAGACCAAGACTGGATGTGCAATACCAAGACCAAGACCAAGATCACCCGGGTCTTGGTCTTCGTCTTGCATTTGCTCATCATTACAAGGGATTAAAAAAATGAAGTTAGTTGCAAGTCTACTGCTTGCGAGTGAACACAGAGAACACAACTTCTTTGTTTTGCACACTATACTCTACATATTACACACACACACACACACCACATATACATTTATTGAGGAATATTTGGAATCAGTGTTGCCATCCAATTTCTTTAAATAACCTTAACTTTCTCAAATTTCCGTCAATAGATTCCCTTTCAAAGACAACACTGCCACATGCTGCATACCGTTGGAAAGGTTATTCCATCACCTTACAAATCCGCTGTGTCTTACCGCTGAAAATAGTTACAGGGTGACCAATATGCAATATAAAGTAAATATTGTTCACAAACTGTAGCTCTCAAACTGTTGAGATTAGGACCTATGTTCATATGAACTTTTTTGCTTAGAATCACCCATACTACTATTTCCCAAAATATTGCCCTTACCTCCTGGGACACCCTGTATATACAGTGTGGGGCAGCTATTTGAGAACACATAGTATAAGTGACACAGTATCCACAGTATGTTATTGTAACACAGCCCTTTTAGTTGCAGGTAAACATGGCGAACCCTACTCTAACCCAGGGAATGAAGAGGCATGCAGTCATCGTCTCCTTGGTTGCAGGACACGCCGATCTCAACATCGCTGCTTTCCTGAAAGTCGCCCGGTCATTCCTCTTCAAAGTTCGGAGAGAACTGGAGACCTCCAGTGGTGATGTGGAAATCGTTTCCCACAGGAAACGACATTGTCAGAGCTCGGACAGGACCAAGACGCCCGAATTCATCGCTTCCGTCCGAGTTGTTGTTGTAGTGGACCCAGGGAAGTCCATGAGGGCACTCGCAATGGAGAAGCAGGTGGACGAGGCCACCATTCGACGTGTGATGCCTGAAGACCTCCGTTACAAGTCTTACGTGATCCGGAGAGGCCAGTTCATGTCCGCGCGAACCAGGGAGTATAGAGTGACCCGCGCCAGGCGCCTTTTGAACAACCTGAAACATCCGGAGTAGCCAGAAATGCTCTGGCTCTTCTCGGATGAGAAAAATCTTCGTTAAGAACCAACAGGAGAACGGCAGAAATGATCAGTGGCTGGGTAAAACACCCGAGAAGGTTCCGACCGTCATGCACACCAAGTTCCCCGCCTGTGTGATGGTTCTAGGGGTCGTGAGCAGTGAGGGCGACGTGATGCCTCCACATTTTTTTAGTCAAAGTGCTAGAGTCCACGTCGTTGCTTACACCGATATGTTGAAGACGGTTCTGTAGCCCTGGATTACTGCTAAGGCACTTGGCAGACCATATGGTAACAGCAGGGCTCCGCTCCCGCCCATACGGCCAGTTCAACCCAAGAATGGTTGGCCACGAATTTTCACGACAACGTCACTCCAAACACGTGTCCCCCCAGCTCCCTTGATGTCAACCCTTTGGACTTTACGTCTGGGGCGTGGTTGAGAGGGCCTCCAATAAGCATCCACACAACACCGTTGCGGCTCTCAGGGCAGCCATTGCAACAAAGGGATGCCGTAACAAAGATTACAAGGACCCACCTCATTCATGCCTGCCGACGGTTTCGACACCGTTTAGAGGCTGTTGTTGCGGCAGATGGTGGTTTAATTGAATGATATCCTGCATTGGGTCTGTCTTCACTTGTACATAATGTTCAATGGTCATTAAATGCTCTATCTCCGTTTCTGCTCCTTTTTTCCGCAGATGTTATTTTGTTCTCAAATAGCTGTCGCACCGTATATATATATAGGATGATTCTTTATAGGGTTTATAACTTCAATCAGCTATAATTCTTTATTGAAACCACATACAGACTTGGTTTATGTGTCATTATACTACATAACACTTCAAGTTTGACTCACGGAGCAGTTGCGGAGTTGACCATACGGGCGCCATCAGTCAGTCGTTCAAAATGGATACTTTCACTGGTGCGGAAAGAGCTAAGTGCATGTTTTGGTTTGAAGAAACGAAGTCAGCAACGAGTGTACAGCGTAAGTTTCGCACACAATACGGCAAGGAACCACCCAGCAGACCAACAGTGTACAAATGGCACCAGACGTTTGTTGAAACAGGTTGTTCTGTGAGACATTCAAAGGCTCCTGGGCGCACACCCGTAACTGACGATGTGGTGGAAGCAGTTAGGGAGAGTTTTGTCCGCAGTCCTCGAAAATCTACACGAAGTGCATTCATAAGAAACTGGTATCTCTCAGACCACTGTTTGGCGTGTATTGGGTAGACGTTTGTCCATGAAGCCAGAAACTGTCCTTGATTCAAGCACTGAATGAAGCGGATAAACTTACCCGACATGGATTCTGTGTTACCGTGTTGGATCGCATTAGTGATGATGAGTCGATCTTGAAAAATCGACGAATCAACATTTCACTTTTCCGGATGAGTCAACACACACAATTGTCGTATTTGGGACACGGAAAATCTACATCATACGCACGTGGATCTGATTTGTGACAGCCCCAAAGTGAATGTGTTTTGCGCTGTTTCCAGAGTAAAGGTGTATGGACCATTCTTCTTTGCTGAGAGCACCATCACCGCCATCGCCTATCTTGATATGCTCCAGACTGCCTTATCCCACAGTTAGATGAAGATGATCACGATGGCCGCTTATGATGGCAACAAGACGGCGCCCCTCCTCACTACCTGATAGATGTAAGAGAATTTCTTGATCAGCGTTTCCCAGATAAGTGAATAGGTCGAAGTGGACCATTTGCCTGGCCGCCATGTTCTCCAGATGACACGCCACTTTACTTCTTTCTGTAGGAGTTTGTGAAAGATAAGATCTACACCCCCCTACCTAATAATGTTAATGAACTGAAACATTGCATCACAACAGCCATCGCGGACGTTAGCTCCGAAATGCTGGCTATTTTTTGGCAGGTAAGGTAATAGTATATGGATGGGTTAACAACTTCTGTGTTAAGTGAAGAGTTTTTCTGCACCAAAGAACTTATTCTTGTTTCTTTACTTCCTTCTTTCTCGTTGTTATTTTAAAAAGGATACAAAACAAACTCTAGCTGTTATTTTCACAAGAATTAGATTCTCGTTGTTGTATATACCTATACAACTAGTTAAAGTGACCCCTTGTTATATCTTCTGTACTAATTGACAGAAAAAGGTGAAATTTTGTACCAAGCAAATATCAGAAGGGGAAAAAAGTTTCGATCATACTCAACAACACGGGAAATATCAATACACGGGATATATGCACTTTTCAACGAGACAGAAGAAACAGTCAGTGAACTAGGATATTAACCCGGAAGGAACGTTGAACAAAATGATTGGGAGAGTTTTGGAGGAGGTAGTTGGAGTTGGATTTCATTCGAGTCAAGATGTAACAGCGCGAGCAACAATTTGAATTTACCAAAAGTCATATCTTGCTCTAGCTTAGGGATCATTTGTCATCGACAACGTTGTATAGTTGTTGACGACAATGTGTCGTTTACTACAAAGTAATTTCGATTTTGATTAAGTCAACCATCGTTAAAATATTGGCTTTTCTGTTTGGACTACGGTGCTTCATAATTCCCAACTACTTTACCGCTCAGGAGACCAAGGAGATAAATGGACGAACGTCAACCCATCGAAAGGATACATTGAGGAAGGAACGCCGAGACCCACGAATGAGTACTAATAGATTAACCGATCCTAAACGCTATCCCCTTCTCACCTATTTCAACCCCTTTCAACATCACAATCTGTCTCTTTTGTATATGTTCAATTTTATTTAAATGCAACCCAGGTCAGATCCCGTACTTTGTGCTCTACCAACTACAGAATTTACAAAATCCTGGGCGCAACTTGTTAGTTCTGACATCCCCAAAATACGATTCATTAACACGTTTTCTGAGCTTTTGAACTGATAAGGGGCGGCTGCACATGATGCACGGATTGTGTGTGACAAGGGAAACTAGTCTTGTTTATTAGCAGCTTTGGTAATCACAATGATGAAATACATGCTTTTCAAACTGTCTGTGAATGCACTTCAAGAGTAAAGCTCATCAAGCTGGGGACTTCAATAATTCCAATAAAATTTAGTTATTGAATGAGAATAACTGATTGAATAATGAAGATTACATTTAACAAATTATAACAGAAGTACACATGACTACGGGTTACTTCACAATATCAACAAATTAACAGTATTACCATCTCAATAAAAAGATTTATTTTACAAATGGCACTACGTCAGTATATTACATATTTCAAATCTACATGTCAAACGAAATATTAAAATATCACACTTTTTATTCAGTATTGACAACTATGGATGCTGCAGTATCATAAATATCCAAATTTTGACGGGATATTGCACAATAGTAATAAAGCAACTGAAATGAACAAGGCAATGCATATCTAAAGTAACTTGTTTGTCAAGTATTGGAGGAAATGGCTGTGGTTATTAATACTGACTATTTATTTTTATATATTAATCTCCCCTCCCTCTCCCCTAGGTTCTACCGTCAAAGTGAAAATATTAAAAAAAAAAAACATTCCAGGCTCAAACTTCGTCTATGTTGAAAATTTGATCGAGATCAGTCAGGTGGTTCAAGAGTTATTAACTTTTTTTTTTTTAATTTTTATATATCTCTCCCATCCCCTTCTATCCTAGTTCTACTGCCAAAACGATATGATGAAAACCACCCCAGGTCTGAACCTCATCTATGTTGATAATTTGATTAAGATCGGCCGGGTGATTCAAGAGTTATTAAGTTTTCAAGTGATTCAAGAGTTAAATATATTGGATCTTGGATTAGGAGTCACAAAATTTTTGAACAGCCCTAAATGGAGTTTTCGTATTTTCTACGGAATAAGCGCATCATACTGAGTCAACTGATAGTTTGGGCTTGGGTACACTTTATGTAGTTCACCAGATATAAGGCATACAAGAAAAATTTTAAGTGATTGAATTATATTGAATGTTGGATCAAGGGAAACAACATTTTGAACGGCTCCTAAATGCAGTCTTCGTATTTTCTACGGAATAAGCACATCATACTGAGTTAAGTGATAGTTTGGGTTTGGCTACACTGTATGTAGTTCTCCAGATATAAGGCGTACAAGAACATTTTTGATTGATTTGATATTGTATCTTTTGATCTAGAAGAATCTTCGCCAAAGACAAACATCCGAATTTCTAAATAAGTGTCTTCCAAGTACATTTCCGAGGATCTTTGCCTCACACTCTTCGAAGTTGGCCAAACGTCATCCCTTAAGGGTCTTCACTACTGCGAAATTAAACTACCGCTAATTTTAGAGATTTTCTGTAATAATTTCAAAACAAATAAAAACATTCGAGAAGCAGAAACGTAGTGAACTAGACAATATGATTTTGCATGTGATACTGTTATCACAAGTCATCTATCTACTTTCGATTTGCAATAGTAGATAGATTTAATATTGTTTGCGGATTCTGTAAATAGCGGCATACCAAAAGCAGATAGGTGAACTGTGGTAAAGGTATCACATGCAAAATCGTATTGTCTAGTTCACTACGTTTCTGCTTTTCGAATATTTTTTATTTGTTTTCGAGATATTACAGAAAAACTCTAAAATTAGCGGTAGTTTAATTTCGCTGTATTGAAGACCCTTAAGTTAAGATAAATTAAATTGCAATTATAGATACAGGACAGTTGTGCAGAATACGTCAATTAGTAAATAATACCCCAGTGCACTCTCCTCAGATTTTGAGTAGCTTCTTCCCCAGATTTTTTTTGGGGGGGAAAGAAAATCTGACTGTAATATGGAAATATCTGTAACATAGTAATTCCAACGAATACTATTCCAGTAATAGTAATATTAAAGATACGTGGGAAAAAATCGCTTGTATTAACAGATTAAACGTTTGCTTTTAAATTGGAAATATCTAAAGTAAGTTCACATGAACTCAATTAACGAAACGATCAACGAAGTTTTATTAAAGTAACCCAATGTAATATACACTATATATACTACGTCTTGTGACATAAATTTTAAAACTTGCTTAACGTACACGGCCTTAAAGAAACCAGAAAATTTTTAGTTTCTTATCAATGCCTCACATGAAAACAATTTTCAAGTGTAGATAAAATAAAAAGTACGCAGAGTTGAGATTAACAAGGAATGGAGGCCAAGAGGACGTTCATGATACGGAAAATGAGTTCTTTGTATAGTGTTAAGTGTACTCAGTAACACCTGCATTAAGCATATTTGATAAGGACTGCGATAAAGAAAAATGCGAACAGATAAACACCATTTAGGTACGCAGCAGTTTACTAAATTCAAAATTCAATACAGGTTGGAACAATATTTATTGTTTCTTACATTTGTCCTAAATACAATGAATAATCTCCGCACCAACCTTCAAGCCACTAGCGTTATTTCAAGTTTTGGCAGGCGAGGGGAGGGAGACAAGATTGTCCACCTACATGACAGTTTTACGTTTCTCGATTTGCAAACTATGCTATACATAAATGACAGAAATCTTACAGAATGGCTATGTCTGATTATCCATCTGTCTGTCTATCCACAAGTACCTGAACAAAAATGGTAAGATATAGGCAAACTAGGTCAAGTGGTAGAGCGTTGGGTTCACATTCCCGAGGTCGTGGGTTTGATTCCCGCTGCCGACCATCCTGACTGGGGTTTTCGAGGGTTTCCCTCAGTCCTACCAGGCAAATGCCGGGAGGGTACCTACTAAAACAGGCGGGCTGATACCTTCCTAAATCCTTTCCTTGTAGTTTTTAGTGGTGTTACATATTCAGTATAAAATGACCTCTGAGCTGTATTTGGTGATTGTTAAAAACATAAATATATCGAGAAGCGGTTTTTTGCAATCGATTCAGTGTCCCAAGAATGGTTTCCACCTCCTCCGTTAACCACTTATTCAAACCAGAAGTGGTTGGAATTTGCAATTACTTGTTACAACATGGTAAAGATTTTACTCCTTATTATAGATGGATTGTAACCTCAAACAATATATTTTTTTCGAAAAGTAGGAGAAACAAGGAAGGACCAAATTTCTTTATAATCCGTTCAGTTTTACGAGAGTTATCGTGGAACAGAAGACACACAAATGCAGGTACAGTAGAATTATAGAAACTCTCTGCTTTCGCTTCAATTATGTTATCTCGAAGGAAACAATATTTAGATTTAATGTTTTCTTTTCACAGTAGATCAGCAGATAAGAATACATAGTTACTGAAAATTGAATTTCAGTCCTATTTATTAATATAAGAATATTAATAATTCATAATGGAATAACTCCATGAGATAATATAGCTTGAAGTGATAACCATTGGATTAACTTGCACTTTTGTCTGCTGTAAAGTGCAATAACTAATTGTAGCTCGTTTATTTCCTGAAGCTTTAAATTATATTTTTAAGAGACAGGAATTCTTTTTTTTTTTTTATGCAGATGGGCTCGCATGGTTATTGTTATGCCGCGATGCTAGGGGTCAAATTCAAGCATTGAATAAACAATGTAGGATCCTGTGTATTAAAGTACTAGTTTCTTCTGTGTAGGGTGGATGTGGAACGCGTCAAGCCCGAAAACAGCCATAGGCAGAGATGTAAATGAGCGAACTTTTCAGACGAACGTTCATTTTCGAAAGTTCGTTTCCGAACTTTTCATAAGCAACTTTTCCCGAACTTTCGCTTTCTTTTATTTACTAATTAGCGACACTCATTTTTATAATAACTTGTTCTGAACATAGTGTGATGACTGTGAGCTACCTATGTGTTATACAGTATAGTTATTTGCACCATAATGATACAAGATGGACTGACACATATTGACATTATAGATGATAAACACGTAAAACACATTATTGTAACTGAATCAGTGCTTTCCACAAAGGAAAAAATATTAAATAAAATGATTAATTTTGTATTGGTAATGCGTGAGTTTATGATATAAACTTGTTTGTGCAAGTCAAATTTTAGTTTTCGATTGTCAGCATCATTTAAAATTGAAGGTTTCTGCCGAAAACAAACTGTTTTATGATATAGGCTTGAAATTTGAAACACATGCTTGTAACGCTCCGTAACGTCTTTTGAAAAAATGTGAAAATTATGTACTATTAGAAAGAGAAAAAAACTAAAATAAATTTACTTCGATTTTTAATATAGCCATGTTATATACCAAAATGTTTATAATTTTACAGGGATTTTTTAAATGGACAATTTAAAAAAAATGAGCCGAACTTTCGGCGAACTTTCGCGCAAACTTTTCAAGTTTGAACTTTTCATGAAATTTCCCAACACTAGCCATAGGGGTTTGGGGGGCATGAATGTTAGGGGGGGCAAGTCATTAAAAATTCTCTTACAAATATCTAAATTCTGTTTTGGTATTAATAATAGCATTTTGTATTGAGGTCTGGAGGGGCCACGAATAGTTTAGGGGAGGGCAGACTCTCTAGGCCCCCTCTGGTTGCGGGCCTGGAACGCGCTAACATGCAATACTTAAAATATAGGCTAAAAAACTTCGAATAATATATATTAGGACTAAACAGAGACAAGCGGGTAAATAATAAAACGTAATCTATAATATATAAGCACTTTACAAGAGACTAAATCGATCAATATGTAGGGCCTATTTGAGATGGATGAGTCATATCACTCACATGAGAGGCTTTGTGGAGGAAAATTGCCTTGGGTGGGTCAGGATGGAAACAGAAAACTATAAAGTTAGAATGTTGGGTAATAACAACTCTGATTAGTGCGCTTTCACTTTGTGATATTGAATCTTTGAGTTAGTCAGAGACGGCTCGCGAGGGAAGTCACACGTTAAAGTCAAAGTTTTCTCGCTTGAAACTAAAAGAAGAACAATATAGTACACCTGTTGAACAGAACAATATAATACATTAGATAACCTTTATTCGCTTAGCTTCAAGCGTTAATACTTTAAATTCTAGTGTGATTTCCCTCACGAGCCGCCTCTGGAGTTAGTTACAGCACCCCTTTTAGCTAAATCCAAGACTAAAGTATGAAGTATGGATTATTACGTCCCGGATACCATTCTTATTTGCCAATATATTCAAAACATCAAGTATGTCAAATGTGTTTTTTCTTTATTTTGAAAATAAAACTCTTTAACGTTATCGTTGTATTAAGAAAATATGTGTGAACTTCCCTTCTATCAGAGATAAATATGAGTTTCCGTCAGAGAATATAAATAGCAAATAATAAATCTAGGACATACTGAGCACTTTGATAACCTCATTTGTAACAGAGATTGTCCTAATTAATCTAACGATTAAATTCAATTATTATTATTATTATTATTATTATTATTATTATTATTATTATTATTATTATTATTATTATTATTATTATTATTATTATTATTATTATTATTTGTTTTACTTACTCTTTATATCGTAGATATTTTATTAACAGGTGCTGTAAGGTTTTTCCTTTCCAAGTCACGAATTTTACAATTTTTCTCATATGTCTAATTAGGCTTTCAAACTATGCTATGTATAAAGTGTCAGAAGTCTTATACAATGACTTGTCCGTCCGTCCGTCTGGCGACAAGATATTACAGCAAAACTGGTAAGAGTTATCGAGATGTGATTTTTTCCAATCGATTCAACGTTTCAAGAATAGATTCCATCTCCTCCGTTAACTCGCTATTCAAACCGAAAGTGGTACAAATTAGTAATATCCGGTTTCAAAGTTTATCGCCATAGAACGAAAACGGTAACAGATAACGAGGAGTGATTTTTTCTTTGCAAGCGATTTAGTATCTCAAGGCAACATACCCTGACTATCCACAACCCTCTACTAAAACCGGAAGTAGTTCAAAATTACTATAATTACTTTCTGTTTTAATACAATTTTCATCTTTTTATCGCCATAGAACGAAAATGATAACAGATACCAAGAAGTGATTTTCGCAAACGATTCAAGACAACATAACATGACTATCCACAGTACTGTACCAAAACTAGAAGAGGTTCAAATTTACTATTACTTCCGGGTTTAAAACTCATTTCCGTAGAGCAAAAACGATAAAAGCTATGAAGATGCGTTTTTTTTTCTTGTAATCGATTCAGTGTCCCAAGAATAGGGTTCATCTTCCGCATTAATTCTCTATTTAAACAAGAAGTGATACCAATTAGCCATTTTCACATTTATCACCATAGAACGAAAACGGTACTAGATAGCGAGGAGCGGATTTTTGGATTCAACGTCTCAAGGCAGCGTATCATGACTATCCCGAACACTCTACCTAACCCAGAAGTGGTTTAAATTTACTATTACTTCCGGTTTCAATACTGAAATAGCAAAAACGATAACTGATATGAAGATGTTATTACCTGCAATCGATTCAGCGTCCCATGAATAGACAACATTTGCTCCATTAACCCTCTATTCAATCTGGAAGTGGTTCAAATTAACCATTTCCGGTTTCAACTTCAATCGCCATAGAGCAAAAACGGTAACAGATAACAAGAAAGTGTTTTTTTTTTGTAAACTACCAAAACCGGAAGTGGTTTAAATTAACTGTTTCTTCTGGTTCCAATACTGATTTCTGTAGAGCAAAAACGGTAAACACTATCAAGATGCAGTTTTTTCAATCGATTTAGCGTCCCAAGAGTAGGTTCCATCTGTTCCGTTAACCCCCCATTCAAACCGAAGGTGGTAAAATTAGTGAATGTGATTCAGCGTCTCATGACGACATATTATAACTATGTACAACATTGTATCGAAACCGGAATTAGTTTAAAATTACTGTTACTTCCGGTTTTAGTAGCTATTTCCGTAGAGCAAAAATGATAAATACTATCAAGATGCGGTTTTTTGCAATCAATTCAGTATCCCACGAATAGGTTCCGTCTTCTCCTTTAATCTTCTATTCAAACTAAAATTAATCATTTTTAATTTCAACCTTTATCACCATAGAACAACAATAGCAAGGGATAGCGACTAATAGCTTCTTGATATTAATTCAGCGTCCAAGGAAGAGGTTTTATCTTAGACCAAATTACTCTATTGCAACCAGTACTTATAGACGCACAACTTCAAGTTTGAGTATTTGATTCACGTAGTTTGGAAGTCTTAGTTTCATATTGTGCAACAATACTCACTTGTTATATCTTCAATATGTAGAATGATATGTTAGGTCTTCAATGATTTCTAGGTACATACATTTCAACACAAAAGTTATCAGGTCAGATGTTACGTTGATAGGTATACAACCCTTTTTTTTTAAATATTAAAACAAGTTGTACAACCTTTTTTAAAAATTATTGAAACAAGTTATAATGAGACTCTATTACTGTGGATACACAAGTAGAAGTTTGCAGATATTTGAGATGAGAAAGACT
This sequence comes from Thermobia domestica, assembly GCF_964235325.1. Classification (NCBI taxonomy): domain Eukaryota; kingdom Metazoa; phylum Arthropoda; class Insecta; order Zygentoma; family Lepismatidae; genus Thermobia; species Thermobia domestica. The sequence continues at coordinate 67,409,697 of NC_137455.1, forward strand.
ACGTGAACGATAGAGGCTAGGGTTGCCAACTGGCCGGTTTGCCACCGACTTGGCCGGATATATTGCTGTTATTTTGATTAAAGCCGGTGACCGGTACAAACTTCTTACCAACCCCTTTATGACCGTTTTTTTTTTTGGTCAAATTTGTATTTTGTTCGAAGCAATTTCATCTAGTTCGAAGTATAGATTTAAAAAGTAACTTTCATTCTGTAAATTCAAAACTGTCATCTTTCACCATCAACTGTTAATATATTTTGTTCATCTGTTTAGATAATTTAGAGATGACAGGGACTGTATCAGGGGAAATTTGAAATTTACTTCTAAGGGATTTTATACATTTATTGAGACTGAGAAAGAACTCCTTAAAGCAATTTCCTGTAGTTGAAGTATAAGTTTAAAGAATAAATTTCATTTTCCAAATCCAAAATGTCACGTAAATATTAATATACTTTTGTTCGTCTGTTTTGATAATTTTAAAGAAGTGGCTGTTACTGGTAAATACAATAAAATGATCAATGCCGATTTCAATTTTTCATTTATAGCACAATGTATCTATTAAGCTTATTAGTGAATGTACTAATAATATGCAGAATACAGGTGTTTGGTCCACAATAGTACATTTCCTTCCCATGGATGGGTCTGAACACAGATACTTAGACCTATATCATATTCACATGCCTTACACGACAGTTTAATCAATTCTGGTAGACAGGGGTAAAAGTGAATCTGAAAAAGTAATGGGACGGATGACGTCACGCCGTCCCCCGTGCCTATCTTTGCCCATTGTAATTTTTAGGAAATAGAGGGACGCCATAAATATTTTTTTGGAAGTGGGGAACGTCCTCCCGTGTTACTCCTGCTGTTAGACAATAAAAAGGATCACACATAGAGGTCATCTTATTTTGTGGTGAACAACATTGTGTCTGTAGTTACAGTGGTGTAGTCGAGTGGATGGACGCGTTCAGCTAATCTATTGAGACGAAACACATTATGGACTCCTTTTTCAGTGAAGGCTTTTAGATGTATTCGATATTCCTGTGTTCATGTCCCTCTAGAAATAGGTTCACTTAAAAAATCCAGGGTAACTACCCCATGCCGTAAACGTCGCCAACACCTAGTGGCCTACTTGCCGGTAAATGTCCATCGTCGATAATGCGACAGATCGAAGGATTGCTGTTAGTGTGCCACTGACGGCAGGTTTCGTCGAGTCGAAACAGATATCTAAAGTAGGGGTGTTGAAGTTACCACCGCGTAGTAGCGAAGACTTCATTTTGATTGGTGGTCCTTCGATTCGTCGCGGAGAATCGCGAAGGGACCAACACGAACTACTACCAGTCATGTGCATGCGAATATTATTATATATTATGTTTTCCTGACGAATTGTTTCTAGTGAGCTCCAGGAGTCAAGAGTAACCCCTGCCTCTACATCACGAATTGAAAAATCTTGAGAAGAGTGCATATAATTGTATGACCATTAGAAAGTGAACATGGGAAAACTATGAAATAGAGTAAATAGATGCGCTTCATTTTGTTATAAAATTACGTGGCGAACGCAATTTATCTGATTGTAAACTGTTATCGTCGAAAATACAAGGTTAAAAGAGCACTCTGAGTGGCCAAATTAAAAAGACCTTAACGCTTTAAAGACCTTAAGGCGTGACGTCATCCATCCCTCTACATGCGAGGTTTCCTTCATCGCCTCCGTGGCGAAGTCGAAAAAACACGCACCTAGTAATTATAAGGTTGGTAGTTCGCGCCCGAACGGGATGCTTTTTGTTAGTGTTTCTATACTCACCTTAATATAAACAAATCACACATATAGGCGATTTAATTTATTTTGGGGGTGTAATTTTGTGGTTCATTGGCGTTCCGTCGCGTCTCTGCCGCTGGCGGAATAATTTTCGAAACGGAAGTGGGGCCACCGCGGATCGTCGTTACAGGGCACGGAGGGCAGTCCATTTTTGCCGAGATGTCGCTAGTTGCCCATCGCTAGGTCTACCGACGCTTTCGGCATCTGGTAAGTGAACTGACGCAAGTAAAAACTAGCGCCTAGATATATGTGAGTCGCGTACGCGCCTCTGGCGCAGGAGACTCGGTTCGATTCCCAGCGGGAGCTTATGTGGTTTGTCTCCCACGTTAAGCTCTAGGTGCATGTCTCATATATATTTGCTGCTGAACGGGACGCTAAACTCAAATCAACTACACTCAACATAAATAAAAAATAAACCCCAGTTCAAAAAGTATTAAATTGTAAACAACATCGATGTTACAAAGCAATGCAAATTACTGCTGCATCTGAAGTGTTTTACCGCCAGCGTGGTTTGAAGGCAACTTTCAGTTATACTACGCACCTAAAACGAGCCCTCGAGCCAAGAGGCTATAACAGGCAGGAAGCAATTATGACGATTTATACTGAAAAATACTAAAGATCTCAGGGTCATAGAACAAGAGGTTTGGCCTTACGTGCCTTCGCTGACAAGAGGGCACAAACCTTCACGCTCTCTTTAATAATCAACGACCCGTGGTCTGAACTATGTCTAAAAATGGAAACAGTTTCTCTGATTAGTTTCTGTACTCTCTTGAGAGAATGACTCGTGATTTATAAAGTTCTTATACCAATTGTATACGAGATGACGAGAATTTGGATGATGTAATACTTTGTTTTTGTTTCTACGGATTCTAGCTATTTTCCTCCTTAAAGCTTGTTTTGTTATTTTTAATGTAAAACTCTGTTCTAGAGTGAAGATAAATATTTTCTATGACATAAAAGGAAGTTTTTCAAGCCATTTTTTCTTCAAGTCATTTAAATGTCGGTTTAATCCCATTTCAGGGGTAGGCGATTTTTTTTATATAATCATTGTCATTCCGGTTACCACCTGTCCGGTTTTGAACAGAATATCAGGTATTGGTTGAAATTGTCCGACGCTTAAATGTCATTGTTTAAATCGCAAGTAAATTGTTGTTGAAGAAAATACAGTGTTGACGTATGAAAATCTAGTGCTCCAAACATGATAAAACTAGCTCAATTTGTGTTATCAGTTTCAGTTAGTAACGATTTTCAAAACGAATTTTCAGTTTGATGAATGTTTCATAGACAAAATCAAGTGATCATATGGACACAAATTTAGTTAGAGCTGAACTCTGTGTTTAGGTCAACTACACAGTGGCTTGTTGAGTCAGAAGGCTAATCTGTAATTATCTGTAATTTGTTGGCTTCACATACAAAATTAAGTATATTTTTTCTAGAAAAATGTTATTTTTTTTAAATTTTTGTAACCAACTTAAAAAAGAAGGTTCTCAATTTGACCTGTATGCGCATATGTGTATATATATAGAGCTGTACAAAATTATATCGAATGGTCATATTTGGATGCGGTTTTTAATAATCAAAAAACAAATAATTAATTGTTTTTTAAAAAATCAAATAATTCTCAACGGTTGAGCAAAATCTTATCCTAAAACATCCTGCAACCAGTAATTCAACAACGTAAGGCAGGCTGCATTCAATCACGGGGGTAAGAACCCTGGTTAGCCACTAGCTTTCTCCAAATGATTTATCACTGGCGATGGATGTTAGGTCATTGGCGATGGTATGACTGAATACACCCCGGTTTTGCTCAAATTTTGCCAGAATGTCATCCACTTTTCCGTGATTGCGTGACTGTTCCGTATGCAAGGAGTATCTTGGGCATAGAAATTCCCAAAACGAAAACGACAGTTTTGCCGATATTTGTGTCTAAGTTTCTTGTTTGAAGTGCCTAAACATCCGCAGCCGATAGGGAGTCACGATGACCCAATGATATAACGCTTACATCTGGTTTCAAGAGTTGGAGGTTTGAAGATTAAAACTAGAGAAACAAATGATCAGACAGCATCCATATTGAGAGAAAAATTGTGATTTTGTGAAGTATAAAAGTAAAAAGCTTTTCAGTCGAACCTACTAGCATCACACCCGGACACGCGGTTGTCGGAGGATGGTGAATAACTCTTTTTGAAGCACTCACTATATGATTGCTCAGGGACAGAAAAATCTCAACGATTGGAGAACAAAGAATTTTAAAATTCACAGCTTTTGGAGACAGGTTTCGAACCAAGAAATCTTAGTTATAAAATCAAAAAGTTAGCCGCTCACAAACGGAAAATACTACTTGACGAACCATGTTTTTCTCCCATATCTCAAGAATGCCAACACTTTCGAGGCATACAAATTGGAAATATGCTCTTATTTCTGTTAGGAATAGTTATTTATTATAAATGTTCAAACAGGCGTTGCAATGTGTCGAAAAAAGAATACTTAAGGTGATGGGAGGTGAGAAAATTCAGCGTCTAAAGTACTGGAAGGTCTCACAAGTGAACGTTCTTATGCAACAATCGGTCATCTAGACATGGTATATATTTATCGTAAAATACTAACCGAGATTAGTGATAATACGAAATCTGATCAAAAGGTATACAAGTTAGATTGGTCTAAAGCTAACATTGTAATTTATGGAAAATCTTATTTGTACGTTAATTTTGATCTACAAACTTTCCTCGCTGGTCTAGTAGCTCTCCGGTGACAATAGCCCAGTGGTCGCGAGCATTCGGTTTCGGATCATGAGGCACAATCTATTGTGGGTTCGACTCCTCTGAAGAGCATGGTCATAATTTTAACTGTTTTGTGTATGTGTATGTTCTTGTCTCTGTTCATTTTGGAAGGGTTAAAATCCTGTACGAGGAAGCTCAAGTGCTCAGGAAACTGAGGAATGATTGGTTGATCTTTTTTCTTTAAGTAGCTAGCGTGTGTCTTTGGTTCACGTAGTCCTGGATTCGATTTTCGAGGTAAGAATACAGATATTTAATTTCACAATCATTCACTTCTTTTAAATACCCGTTTCCTTTAGCACATACGGAACAATCGTGGAAATAAAACAATAAAACTTTCATTTCTTGAACTACTATATGTTCGACTGAGAAAGTTCGATTCTTATGCTTTATCAAATCACAATTTTCCCCAGAATATGGATAGTTTGCTCCAATTCTAAAGTAGCATATGTGAATCTATCCCTCTCTGTCCCCATATATGAATCTTTCTCTCTCTCTCTCTTTCTACACACACACACTCTCTCTTTCAATGTCATCTGCCACACTCACATGGCTTAGAACCAAATCTACGACTTGGTACCAGATATAAGCATTCTACTAATAGGCAATCATGACTCCCTATAGATTTGTTACTTGCATCTTGCGGATATTTAGGCACTCCAAACAGGAAACATAGACTCAAAAATTAGTAAAACAAGAACTAAAAATAGGCATTTAAAATAGCCAAAATAGACACAACATACATCAAATATACTCAAGAACTACATGAACATGTGCATGTAGTTACTGAGAAAGAAAGAAAGTTAATCATTGAAGAACATTCATTTCTTTCAGTATTCTGTAAGTAAATAAGTCGAGGTGAATTTCTCTATGAATGAAAGTAGTATATTACGTCACAGCAGAAATGAGTTGACGAAGTCTGCTTTAGACAATTAGCAGCTTTATCGAAACAAATCATGCAAAATGTTGTTCACAGTTTTCTAACTGGAATATGGTGAACGTTCAGCATGGTCTTTCTTTGTTCAATTGTTCATAATTTCCTAACTGGACTATGGTGAATAATCAGCATGTTCTTTCTTTATTTAATTGTTCAGTTTCCCAACTGGACTATGGTGAATATTCATCATGGTCTTTCTTTGTTCAATTGTTCATAGTTTCCTAACTGGACTATGGTGAACATTCAGCGTGGTCTTTCTTTGTTTAATTGTTCATAGTTTCCTAACTGAACTATGATGGATCTTCAGCATGGTCTTTCTTTGTTCAATTGTTCAGAGTTTCCTAACAGGACTATGGTGAATATTCATCATGGACTTTCTTTGTTCAATTGTTCATAGTTTCCTACCTGGACTATGGTGAATAATCAGCATGTTTTTTCTTTGTTCAATTGTTTATAGTTTCCTAACTGCACTATGATGGATACTCAGCATGGTATTTCTTTGTTCAACTGTTCAGTTTCCTAACTGTACTATGGCGAATATTCTGCTACCGCCAACCTACAATGATTTATTAGATGACGATTTAATAGCAGTTTCTGGACAAATAAAATAACGTGTGTGTATTTCAGCCGATTTTCACATAGAGACGAATCTCCTAGAGCCATAAACTTTTGTACACAGATAGATCTTAACCAGATCAAATTGCGTACAAAGCCTTTTCTTCGATTTTTGACAAGAGGGGGCATTGGGAGGATAAAATTTAATGCGTGTAAATGTACAATGAACCACAGTGCTTGTGAGGTAGGCAACCCTAACGTTTTTTCTATGTTATAGGCTGCATAACTTCCAGAGCTTTGCTTTTTGTTGCTTTAACCTTATTGATTCTGCACGAAGAACGGGTATTTCTCTGCTAGTAGTAAAGAAATAAACTAGTGAGGAAGGTATAGTGAAAACTCTCAATTATGTTTTACTTTGTAAAAATATTCCCATGTTCATCTTCCCATTCATTTCAAAGGAAGAAAGAAAGATTTAAAAAATACTTCCCATTTAAATCAATGGACTAAGAAACAAAGATGACTCAGGTGAACAAGAGCTATAACGTAACCACTGTTTGCAGCTTGTTTTTAAAAGCTCATGGTCACATTGAAATGCAACTAAGCATCTAAGAAAGACTCAAGTTTACTTTCATTAGAACTATGTTACATTGAAACTTGTTTTATTATGCGAATTAGATGAAACCACAAATGTGAAAGCAAAACAGTAATAATTTAAAGAAAATTACACAGCATATCAGAAGTATTTCAGTTTTATGCCCCGCAGTTATGCTGTGTAGGCTAACGGAGAGGATAATGATGATGCTGAATGAAATGGGGGAACGGAGACAGTGGAAGAACGGCGAGAAAACCCACGCACACTGTGTTTGTTCACTACAATGTCCCGTTGGTGTGAGTAGGGATCGAACTAGGAACCTCATGCATCAAAGATGAATGCTCTAACATTGAGCCACTGTCCCATGTCTGAAAATAGTATTAATTTATTACTATGATATTATATCAAAGATTGAAGGTGAGTCTGTCTTCAACGCCCAATCCAAACTATTTATACCACAGTTACAAACGTGAAATTCATACAGAAAGTTCCTTATATGACGAAAATAAGGGACAAGAATCATTTTTTAAAAGATGCATATTCTATAAGGTGGTTCAAATATCTTGCTAAGAATAGAGTATGTCACGAATTTCTTAACTTAGGAAGATGCAATTCAACTTCTTATTAAATGTAACTAAATACGTGTTTTAGCGTTTATTGAAACTGCATAAAAGCTGTTATTTCACGTTATCTGTTTATGTAATCGTGTTACACACATGTAGCTTGCTTTTCTAGTCATTCGAAACAGAAACAAGGGAGTGTAGTGATCTAAGTTTGAACCCTTGGACTTTGAGTTCCCAATTTCTCGTATCGACGGCGGCGCCTTGCAGGAAATTGCGTCTCAGAAGAAAAAAAATATATGATAGTCTAAAGTAAGCTAAAAGGAATGGATTGGATTGGATTGGCATCGCCAGTCAAGGCTATAGACACTGCTAGCTAGGCATTTCAGAAGAGAGAGAGAAGAAACATAGTTTCTCTCTTCAAGCAGATAAGATGGATCACGCCACACCCTATCACGTGTTGTAACATCGGATGTTCGAGGCCATTTTCTTCGCTTGGTGAAAGCTTTTTAAAAAATGTTCATGTGCAAGATTACTAAACAGGAGGAATATGGTTTATTGGATACTTTTACGCTAACGCGAGTACTATTGTTATGGTGCTACAACTCATTATCAAGTTAGAGATTTTCTTTCATATTCTCAATCAGTGGATCAAAGATTTCTTTCGGCAAAGGACATTCGTTACATGAGGAAGAGAGTTTGGAAATATCAGTCTACTGTACATATACTGGATAACCTACATTAAGCATGGTTCGGGGAAGGATGGAATTATATAGCTCCAGGCATGCACTCAGAAATTTTTGTTGGGAGAAGTCCAAGCTTTGGGGGAGGGGGGTCCAATACAAATATACAAGCCACTACGTCTGTGTAGTATTGAACGGGTATTATTCCGCATCAGAAAAGACGATAAGTAATTGTAAAAGGCTTCCACGTAGTATATTAAAAAAAAAAAAGATAGAGTTATCTTGTATCTTGTATTTATACGAGAAAGAGTACAAATGGAGTGTAAGATCAAATTTTCATGGTACATCTATCATTTCCCTGTTAAACAAATATAGTTTTATTGAGAAAGTATAAAAGTGTAGGGTTACGAACTTTTGGGGATTCCGGCCCGGTGGACCATCCACCCATGGGTGCGTGCCTATGCAGTTCTGAGGAGGAAGTTTTTTTTTTTTTTTTTTTTTGCTAATTTTTGGATATGAGGAGAGGTCCATGAAAAATGTATGAACGTGCTATTGGCTCAATCCTTATTTACAGTATTATACGTCAATGTATTAGTATCCAATCACCTATTCAGGAAAAAAAATAAAAGATTTGCTTTTATAACCACTAATTAAGTCCGAACTTTCGACCCGCTGTACACCATAGGTTAAAATCATGCGTAGTTAAATGCTGTAATGGTTTAAAATCATGGTTGACAAATATAATGTTTTAAGAAAACAAGGTTCTTTAAGTTTTTTAACCAGATTTATTTGGGGTTTAAATAGATTTACTTTATTTATTTAGATTACATATGGATAGAAAAAAAAAGTTTGTTTGGCTTTAACGTCCTTATAGAACAAAGAAGTTATGAAGAACGGGACCTACAGCTTAAAAAAAGGGATGCCAAATCTTACGATTTTCCCGCAAGTTTTACGTTTTACTAGCACGTTATACATTTTTATTTTCCCCGTAAAATAATTTCTTCCGTATTTTTTAAAAAAGAAAATACGGTAAATAAAGGAATCATAGTCATGTACATTTTAAAAATGCTTTTATTCAGTATTATTAGTGTGATTCATACCGGTAGCCAGCCCAAAAATGTATGGGAGGGGCGGTAGAAGTTAGGAGGGCCCAACCCAATCATATTATAGTTCATTTGCAAGCCTACCATGAAAATTTTAGGGGAGGCAGTAAAAATTTAGGAGGGCCCGGCCCACCCTAGCCTCCCCCCGTGGATACGGACTTAGTGGGATTTAAAAAGAAATCAGATGAATTGATTTCTTGTACACTATTAACACTATCGAGCGACATAACTTAGTATTCATAGAGAAAATACAACAGGTTGCTAGAATAATTTGGTTTTAACAGCTATCAAGGGCGCCGATTTCTCTGTAACTTTGGGAGGCTCATTCATAAAAAAAACATATAACAAGAAAAAATACATATTCATAAAAATACAGGGGGCCACATGAACTTTCTGGGGGCCCGGGCCCCCCGGCCCTCAGGATCGGCGCCCTTGGCTATCAACATTATCTTGATCATGTCGCAGTTCTGGTTGATCGTGATATACTAATATCAGAAGAAGAAGCTACTGTGAACTAATAAAAACAGAGCTCCAAATGCACGGAGAGAAAAAATGTATGTGGCGTTCGTAAAAACGTAGGTTACATGCGTAAATCCTGTAGTTTTTGGACTTAACGTAAGACTATATGTAACATCCTGGAAGTAAACATCTAACTGAAAACGTATGTTTTATAATACTTTCCGTATAAGTGTTCCATCTATACTCTACTTTCAGTATGAAAGAAAGAACTGCATTTGGGTGGTAGGATCTCACACACAGATGGATGTATTTAACATAGTGTAACAAATGTATACGTATGTAATATCCGGAAGATTGATGTCAGACATCCTGCAGCGGCATAATGTAACATTAAAGCAGGGGAGAAAAGGCAGTGCGTATGTAGCATATGGTTATATTCCGTACAAATTTTCGCATTAAACATACGGATACCGTATATTTGTATAACATACCGCTGTTCGAATAACGGATTTCTCACTGTGTGTTTGTAAATTTAGTAAACATGCCCCGCAAGTATTTTTCAACGTATAAAAAGAGAATATGGGCCTGTTAGAGATGCAATCTTCATTAAAATACAGTTAAAACAACAAAGAATTATTTAATATACTTGGGTGGTTGGTTTTGAATGTAGTATTTCTTTCAGAACCGAGGTTCCATAATACGAGGACGTGTGGCTTAACATGGTATTTTACTTATTTTTTAGTGTTTTGTGTTACAATCTTTTTTTTTTTTTTAAATAAAAATGTCTCGGTTTCCATTCAAAATTATTCCGCATTAGTATGTGAACCATTTACCATATAACTTCTCAATATTACACATATGTTTTTTTTCCTAAAATTTTAAAATCTTCCTTATGTCTCTCTGAAAAATTCGGTAACCCTAAGGGTTAGGCTATTTGAGAAAGCGTTTTCGAAGCATTACACCCCGTAGCGAACGCGACTAAGGTGACTATTCGGTAATTTTACTTTCTTATTCAGGGTTTGCAGGTCTTTTTTGCCACCTCCAGGTCTATAATATTAGAGTTTCAATACTCTGCACAAAGCATCTTCCAAGAAGCAGTTTCTTGCTAAAATCCCCTTGCCTAGCAACACGTCTTTCCTTTTTTTCCCCTTCCTTTAGACATCTTTTAAACAGCAGGTGGTCTATTGTTCCGAAACGCACCAAATACGCTCGATCTTACGTTTTCTCCGCGTTTTTATTGCTTTCGAGTTTGTGATTAGCCATCCAGATTTAAATACATGGTCAGCGTATTCCTAGCGTACGCATGTATAACCTAAACGCGTGGCGAAAGCTTATGAATAGCCATGGACTAAGCTTACAGTACGATCCGAACCACTACTCGGTTTGCATATAAGAGAAGTGATCTTCTATCTGACTCGAAGCGGAAGCCCTTGCTTATAAAAGCAATGAGTCTACCGACTTATTCATGAAGGACATCTGATAGAAATACGTCGTACTGGTGTTGCATACTTGTAAAAATGTTAAGAATAAGTTCAATGAGACAGGAATAATACAAGGACTTAATAATTCAATTTGCATATCAATAAAAGAAATGAATAAAGATATATGAATCACTTGAATTCATTTTGGCTCTGAATTGATTAACTCTAGGATTATATATCCGTTACCTCTGCGTTATATATTCGTTATTCGCTGCCTTACGTCTTCGCAATCTGTAATCAGGTGGTTTTGCTTTAATTTAGTTTTCAGTTACGTACCAGCTTACTTTTACAGGCGAAGATGTGTTAAGGAATATTGGCTGAGCCACGAGATAACAAAAGTCACGTTGAAAATAATAAACATGCTCTTGTTTATCGTCGTTAGTTTCTGTCGTATTATCCTGCAAAGTTGAGTGTTTATAGCTTATGACTTAGATTGCGTCAACTTTGTTTGCTTCAAATACTTCTTTGACTGTACGTATGTTCTCTTTACAACGCAACAATAATTCAGAGATAAACATGTCGATGCTCCCTTATCAAGAAGCGAATGGAAATTCTTGGTAGAAGTTCGTGGTGTTTCCTTCCGATTCACATATGTTTTATCCTGAAGTTTCTGTTATACATGCTTTATTTTTCATACTGCAACCAATAAAATGCAAGCTACTGACTAGCCTTCTTCTTTCGCCATTGGAAGATTCTAGGTTTGAAACCAGTAACTGGACATCCTAGCTAAAAGGTTTTCAAAGATATTTCCTCAGTTCCACTGGGAGATACCGGGTTGGTGCCTTTAAATACAGGTCCTGGCACAGGGCCGTAACTTGTGGGGAACCACGGGGAAAACTCCTCACTAGTCAAGGGAGGCTATTTCAATATAAACCTTTATTACTCCATATGGTACGATACGAACGTAAATGTAGAGACCGAAATGAAGCATAGAATAGGTTCACCACATCCTCCCGCTGGTTTCTTTAATTCTTAAATAAATAAATAAATAACACACACAACAAATACTGTATCAATTGCAGATTAGCACTTTTTTTTTTAAGACTTCCAAACTATGCTATGCACAACTGTTGAAAATATTATAGAAAGGCTATCATTGATTTTCAGGGCCTCTGTATGTCAACAGTAGAAATGCGCTTGAGTCGAGTCGAGACAGAATTTTCCTGACAAAATTCGAGTCCAGACACAGCTCTTCCAATAGAAAATATATATATTTTTCGAGTCGAGACATCACTTTTACAGCACATTTTCGAGACGAGACAGTTTCAAATCTTGTCTCGTGCTCATCCCTAGTCAACAAATATCAGAGCGAAACGTACAGGTGAAAAATATCAAGAAGTAATTTTTTGCAATCGATTCAGCGTCCCAAGAATAGGTTAATTTTTCTCCGTTTACCCTCTATTCAAACCGGAAGTAATAGAAATCAAGCATTTCCGGTTTCAACAGTGGTCGCCATACAAACAAACGGCAAGAAATAGCGAAAAGCTATTTTTTTTAGAATCGATTCACCGTGTTAAGAAAAGATACTATCTCCATCCGTAACCCAGAGAGATGGGAAATAGTATTTAACTGCATAGTTAGGGATGTGCACGAGACAAAAGTTGAGGTTGCCTTGTCTTGAAAATGTGTCATTAAAATGATATCGCGACCAGTATATTTTTATTAGAAGAACTCTGTATCGTCTCATGTCGTGCACAATCCTACTGGTGAAGTGCGACTCCCAACCTTTCACTACTATCATTTCTAGAAATAAGTTCACTATTTCTTAATATAGGCCTAAATAACTCCAGAATTACTTTACGATACTGGGTCAACAAAAATCTCTACCCGCATTGAGAATAGAGCTTGGGGCCATGCTTGGTCCCAAATACATAAGGTCACTTATGCTTGAAGACTTGTATTAAAAATACTATTCTGATAGAAGCAAATCCTTGAAGCCTAATTTACAAATGAAAAGTAACCAGGCATTGGAAATTTGGTGTAGTTTCTTTAATATTTAAGAAATCTTAAAGAGATTTAGAGTACATATTCTTGTAAAATAGGATTACATATGTATTCGTCCAGAATTCAGTGTAGGCACCTACAGCATAAACCACTTCCAGCTAATGGGAATGTAGTGCTTGGCCATTTGTAGGTATTCCTTCTGGGTTTTTGTAGTAACATACCAAATTTTTAGTGCTTCCAATCTTCCTATCACAGCTCTTGCTTCGAGCTAGATGATGGCATTTCACCCTTCACTGTATACATGCAATCTCTGCACACCAAACTCGCCATAACGTGCCACAAGCTGCGCTCACTCCTGGATAGTCAAACGAGCTCATCATCTCACTGAAAAAATATGAAAATATAATCACATTAGTACGTAAACATGTTATCCTACTCCATAATGTACATGTATACAAAGTTTCATTGAACCTACCTAGGGTTGCCAACTCTAGAAATTAAAAAGCCGGAACCCCTCAAAATTCCCCTATGCTATAGGCAATGGCGCCGATCCTAGGGGGGCCGGGTCCCCCCAAAGCTCATGTGGGCCCCTATTGTATTTATGAATATACCATATTTGGCATAATTTGAATGCAATTTGTCTTAAAATCCTCACATATATACCTTCTGCATCTGAAAGGACCCCCTCAAATTTACAGAGAAATCGGCGCCCTTCGCTATAGGTCTAAGTGTGAAGTATCTCTGTTTGGACCCATCCATGGGAAGGAAATCCTACTATTGTGAATAAAAGTGAATTAGCACCTGTATTCTGCATATCTTTAGTACTTTCACTAATAAACTTAATAGATACATTATTGTGCTATAAATGAGAAACTGAAATCGGCATTGGTCATTTTATTGTATTTACCAGTAAGTGCCACTTCTTTACAATTATCGAAACAGATAACCAAAAGTAATATTAATCTTTACGTGACAATTTGACAGTTATTTTTTAACTTATACTTCAACTACAGAAAATTGCTTTAAAAGTCCTTTTTCACTTTCAATAAATGTATAAAATTCCTTACAAGTAAATTTCAAAATTTCCTTGATACAGTTCCTGTCATCTCTACAAAATTATCTAAACAGATGAACAAAATATATTAGATAATCGTTGATAGATGGTGAAAGGTGACAGTTTTGTATTTACAGAATGAAAGTTACTTTTTAAATCCGTACTTCGAACTAGATGAAATTGCTTCGAACTAGATACAGATTTAAAAAAAAAAAAAAAATGGTCATACAGATGCTGGTAAAAAGTTGGCACCGGTCACCGGCTTTAATCAAAATAACAGCAATATTTCCGGCTAGGCCGGTGGAAAACCGGCCAGTTGGCAACCCAAAACCTACCCTATACATAACTCAGCACGTTATCACCAGTTGCTCCTATATAGTTTCATTGTGTATTTCATTTCTACCTTTCAAACATAGCTTCCTAAACTATCGGTCGCCAAGTACTGATGGATCCTGAAACGGTATTTGAAGTTCTTATATTAAGTGGGCAATTTACAAGAATTATCTACTATATTTTCGTGAGTATTATAGTATTATAAATATCCAAAAATCTCCTTTTATTTTGAAAATTTTTTACTTTTAATCTGTAAACAATGTGAATTCGAGACTTTGATTAATATAGGGGCGTTTCATGATCCTTACATACAATACATGAAAAGTAAAGTTTTATTTACTAATTTATACTATTATATAAAATACTAGGAATGACTGATCTATAATCTCCCGGGTCTATTGATGTATGTGTGTGGAAAACTGAAATTTGGACAGAGTACTCCTTCTGTCACAAAAGCAACGGGAAATGAAGGGTTTTTGAACATACGTATCCTAAGTGTAAAGGAGAATTAAAAAAAAAAAAAAAAAAGAATTGTGTACGAATTTCTCAAGTTATGAAGCTCAGCATATGAACTCTTCATTAAAAATAATGGGAACAAGTGTTTCAACGTTTTTGAAAATCCCGCTTCTAAGGGGAAAACGGATCTCCTAGACAGTCAATGACCATGTCAGCTTTAATTTCTTGGGGGCAGCGTGGGAAAGCGGAGAAGCAGACACATTTTTGGAGGGTCCTTTTTTTGTACCTCGAAGATAATAGTTTTAGACTTCCAAATTTAGTGATAATAGTAATAGTAGTAATAACCATGGTAGACTTCCAAACTATGCGGATTCAATATTCAAATATGAAGTAGTACATCTACAGGGTGGTCCAGAAGTGGGCGTACCCTCCCTTTAGTTTCAACAGTACAGTGTTAATTATGGTAGAATGTCTGTACACAGTTACCTTGAAGTCTGAAGAGTCATAAACATCGGTATGATCACCATCCATGTCATAACACAGATGAATTCTGCGCCAAGTTCTCGCAGATGTTTTGCGAAGGCACTCCGGAGTCACAAGAGTGAAGGCGTGTTCCACAGCTGCTCGTAATTCCTGCATTGTGTGATATCGAGTGTTTCTTACTTGTTTATCATGTTACTAGACAATGGCAAGCAATGTTACCAAACAAATGTGGGTAAAACCTAAAACCGTCTGAAAACACCAATTAGGGGTACGCTCACTTCCGAACCATGCTGTACACCTACTTGAATAAAGGAATAAGATCAAAGACAAAACCTGCTAACGAAGAAATATTAAAAAGCCATTACTGGCTATCTCTGACCACTTTTGCTCTATGGAGATTAATATTGAAATAAGTGATAATTGATGCTTATCACTTTGGGTTCAATAGGAGAATAAAAACAGAGGTGAAACATTTCCTTGCGGTAATGAATCCATTAAAAATGCTTGTCGATATTTATTTCCTCTTATCCATTATGCGATTAATACTATGGATACACGACAAAACGTACCAGCGACAAAACGTACCACCGACAGAACGTACCACTTACCCTGAGGACTGATTGTAAAGGGTTTTCTAAAAACACTTTAAATAATGACAAGCGACAAAATGTACCACTTGATAGGACGGTATATATATATATATATATATATATATATATATATATATATATATATATATATATATATATATATATATATATATATATATATATATATACCGGCCAAAATAAGGTTAAAATTGAACAGATTGGTGGTGAGAAAAGTACCGATGCAAAACCAAGACCATGCCTGATTTCCTCATTCTGTCGATACTTCACCGAAAGTCCTATCTCCTGAATTTTCCCCCAAAGGCATTTCTTAAAATGGAAGAAGCATCCACTGGTTTCTGTCGAAGGAAATACTTGGCGAAGCGCAGATATGGCCGACGATTCAAAATCTATATTCACTATTTCTGGTTTCCACTCCGGAACAGACTGAAGGATGAGTCGAAACAAACGAATATGTGTATCTTTATTCTTATTGGACAATAAAGCAAACACTACCGGATTGATGTTGGTTTCTTCATACGAACTGCCAAAATCTGCATGGATATTGTAAATCTGAGAAAACTGTTTACTAGAGCACTTGAAAGTACCATTCATGAAAAAAATAGTTAAAGCGTTTCAAGCTCTCTTTGCCCTTATCACCACAAAAAATTATAATTCTATTTTCTTCTCTGTCGTCAGCTAACAGAAAAGAAGTACCATCAAGCATCTTGAGTGTTTCTTCTTCTTACACCACTTCTTTACAGTTGTTAGGCTCTTTTGTACTTCCTTGCACCTCTGTAGAGTTCTTCTCAGTAGCGAAGAGGCCTATTTTCCCCCCACGAAAACTTTTGGTGAAAGTAAATTTTAATAACCACCACCGACCCTGTTTACAATCTTAGATTTCCTGGAAGTAAATGTCTGACATTTCAAGGTCAACTTTTTCCTTGAAGTGGTACGTTTTGTCGCGGATTAAATATCTGAAATTAATTAGTCCATGACAGGTTGTCAAAATTGGTACGTTTTGTCGCGAAAATTCAAGTGGTACGTTTTGTCGCTGGTACATTTTGTCGGGATATCTAATACTATAACCAAAAACCTTAGATTCTCACTATCTCTAGTTTGAACAGATAGATAAAAATCCAGACAAAACTCATTCTCTCAAATTGACGCTGAATATGTGTTAAAAATAATGCTTAATATCTCTTGTCGTTTGTGCTGTATGAAAATGAGTATTGAAACCAGAAGTATTAGTAAATTTCAACCACTTTCGGTTTTCCTGTAGTATTGCAGGTGATAATGCTATGTCTCCTGAGACTATTTCAAGGAGTCACTTCTCGGTATCTTCTACCATGAAATTCTTCAACAGTTGACAATGTTAATATCCCAGTTTTCAATGAAAGAATTAACTGTTCCGAAAAAGGCTTTCGGGACGCCTATTTGTCCCGGTTTTCGTTCTTCAGATTAAAAATAATTCAAGCTGCAAGAACTATAGTGCTGCCAAAATGTCTTGAACCGTGGCAAAAATGCGAACTAAAACTCACACCCTCGCGTTGAGCCAATAAGGGTTCAACTGTTGCTAAGCGAGAGAACCTTAGGGAGTGGAATTCCTTCAGCCGATAGCAGGGTTTGGAACAGAAGACTAGGTGTCAAGTCAATGTGGTATATCTATATTATGTCTCACCTAAAACCTGAAGGTTTTCGAAAGATTTGTGTAGCCAATTAATTTTATTAAACAAACAACAAGGACTTTGAAAATCACATACATTCTTTCGCCCTATGGGTTGTTTCGCTTTCAGAGGGGTGAAAAAAATTAAAAAATAAAAACATATTCAATATGTTATGTCAATAATTTCTTGAATATCACTTTCAATAGAAAAAGAACGTCTTTTTGCAGGTGACGGGCTTCAAATACTAATTATTTTATACTTCAATCGGCAGTGTAGAATTGCTTCATTATTGGAACTTTAATCAACAATGACAATACTACTCTCAGTTGCTGCATGTTAACCGCATTTTAAGTGTCTGTTTCGTCCTGTCTGCCGTAGGCATAATTTACAATCAAGCATTTAACCAGTCTAAAAAGGGTGTACTGTACATATTTTTGCAACTGAAGTGAAGTGAATATTTTCAGTAAAATTTCCAGTAATAAAATTCCGTAACAACTATTCTAGCACAAGAATTGGCAGTTAAACACATAAAGGTATGTGTCTTGATTAGTTTTGATATTGATTTTTTTTCCTGCCAAACTTTTGGAGAGTCTGAGTAAGACTGAAAAGATTTACTTTTGTTTATCGTTCTGAATTTAGCTTAAACGTATTTTTTCTTGTTAAATGCTAAATTTGTATTTCTTTTAGGATAATGTTTCTGACTTAGGCGATGACTCAACAAAGAAAAAGTATCTCTTCAATCATAAATGGGAGGATGAGTCGTAATTGGCGCAATATTTAGGACCTGTTAAACACAATAAACGGAATTCGGAATAAGGGACGCATGGCAGCTCTTTTTACGTTACTTTTTCACATTCTTTATACATCCCTTATGGAGCTTCACATTCCTTTGTGTTAACTATGTATAGAATGAACTGGAAAATTATGAGTAGTAACCTAGAAAAGACAGGTACCGGTAGTTAATTGATTCTGACCTTACCTTATATATATCATGAGATTAGTGTCCCGGTTTTTCGTTTACAAAATGTGGCAACCCTATAATTAACCGACTTAATTTTGTTCATGTTTGCGCATAACTTCAACATAGATTTACCGATTTTAATTACTTTTTTAGTTTCAAAGAGTAGATTTTTTCGCAAGTATCATATAAATGTTATCATGATCTAATAAAAGTCTTTGGAATTTACCTCGATGTATTAATACCGTGTGTATGTTCACGTATAATTTCGTAAGGCCTACACCGGCTGATATATACACATATACTATATATATATACTGTATGTATAAAGTAATTTTAATAAAAGCGCTAAAAAGGCGAAACAATAAAACCACTAAACAGCAGAAAATAATAATAATCAGCTCTTAAAAGTTGAAAACAATTCATTATCATTATTTATAAAAAACCTTTTTCAGTCTGTGTCAAATCAAACAAATTAATGCCTAATATAAAATTAGTTTGAGAGTAATTTTAGGAGGCATTAATTTATTTGGCTTGACACAGACTTCATTTTTTTATAGACACTTGTAATGAATTCTTTCAATTTTTGTGATTATTTTATGCTTTTTAGCGCTTTTGTTGAAGCCGGTCAATCTCTCTCTCTCTCTCTCTCTCTCTCTCTCTCTCTATATATATATATATATATATATATATATATATATATATATATATATATATATATATATATATATATATATATATATATATAGTATTATTGCTTGCCGTTCTTTCTAGCTTTGGAGCTTTTTTATTTCAGGAGAGGGGGCTTAAGCCCGATAGCCCCCACTAAATACGCCACTGATAGCGATACATTGCCGAAAGTGTAACAAGTGTAACACTTATTTACGTATTAAAAGTAATTTGCCTTGTCAGATTTTTTATTGCTGTATGGAAACCAGTTTTAAAACCGAAAGTACCGGTACTAGCATATTTCAACCATTTCCAGCTTTAGTAGTGTTGCAGTTGGTGATGATATGTTTATTTGAGACTGAATCGGTTGGAATAAAACCAATTGTTCGTATCTGATACGTTTTTTTTTAAATTTTATGGGGATATACGTCAAGACCAAAAACGTCATTGGGACACTTGTGCATAGTACCTTTTGAAATAATAATAATAATAATAATAATAATAATAATAATAATAATAATAATAATAATAATAATAATAATAATTACTTATTTACTTTTATGTAAAATAAAGTATTATCGTGCTTGCGGATTCTTCATAGTGTTAAGATAAAGATACTTATATAGCATTAAAAAATCCACTGCTAACCTAAGCTTGGAGGAAATTCCTTGTATTGTTTTCAGATGGCACTACTTGATAGCACCTCGCTTGAGTGAGAAGCTGTATTTACTAAAATGAACGTAAGATGGCAGAAGTACGTGTATCACTGAGGCTGTTGCAAGCTGATATTTTTGTCGATTGATTACACCATAAATACAACAAATTTAAACTTTCTTCTGTCCTTTAAATTAAATTATGTGATTTTATATAAATGGCGTGTGCTGAATTCATTGGAGAAGCTAGCAAGGCATAAAATACTAATATTCAATTTGTACAAATATACTTTAAAATACTTTGTTGGATCGTTTACCCGTATAAATATCCTCTGCATTTTCTGTTATGAGGATCGAGGAATACATACTGTCACAATTTTCACTGTAGCTCTTCTCAAACGTGGCAATGTTCTGATGAAACCGTTCTCCATATTCATTATGTATAGCCAGTCATTTTGAGGAATACCCAGATGTGAGTGCGAAAAGCATTAACAATTGCGTTTTTTTTTTTTTTTTTTTTTTTTTACATATCCAAGAAATTCTGAATATATCGATGTAAACAGTAAACTTTTCCGGAAAATTTTCCGATTCATAAAAACATACACCACTTATTTCTACATCGTAGTTTAGCCGTGATATGAGGTGGAAAATTTTCCGTTCTTAACAAATATCAGTGATCAAGTAACAATTCCTCAGTATTCATAAAATTGATTGAAATCGTGTATAGAAATGTTAAAAAGTGAAAGATCGTTTAAAGAATCTGAAAATTTTCATGGTTCAGACAATTTTCAGTACTATGTAGGAACAAGTGAAACAATTTTTCATGAATCGAAGAATTCTCTGTCCTGTGCAGTGATGAAAATTTTCCAGAAAATTTTGAAACGGAAAATTTTCCGATTCATAAAAACATTCCACTTATTCCTACATCGCTGTTTAACCGTGATATGAGGTGGAAAATTTTCTTCTATAATTTTCATGAAAATTTTCCATTCTTAACAAATATCAGTGATCAAGTAACAATTCCTCAGTATTCATAAAATTGATTGAAATCGTGTATAGAAATGTTAAAAAGTGAAACATCGTTTAAAGAATCTGAAAATTTTCATGGCTCAGACAATTTTCAGTACTATGTAGGAACTCATGAAACGAAGAATTCTCTGTCCTGTGCAGTGATGAAAATTTTCCGGAAAATTTTGAAACGGAAAATTTTCCGATTCATAAAATCATACTCCACTTATTCCTACATCGTTGTTTAGCCGTGATGTGTGGTGGAAAATTTTCTTCTCTATTTTCCCGGAAAATTTTCCGTTCTTAACAAATATCAGTAATCAAGTAACAGTTCCTCAGTATTCATAAAATTGATTGAAATCGTGTATAGAAATGTTAAAAAGGGAAAGATCGTTTAAAGAATCGTAAAATTTTCATGGCTCAAACAATTTGCAGTACTATGTAGGAACGAGTTAAACAATTTTTAATGAATCGAAATATTTTCTGTCTTATATGGAAAAATTGAAGAACTTTTTATGAGTGGGAACATTTTCATCATTTTGAAGCAAAAAGTAAAACAAATTTTTGTGAATCGGAAAGTTTTATTGCTCTGTAGACACAAATGAAAGGAATTTTCATGAATCGGAAAAATTTCATCACAATGTAGAAACAAGTGAAAACAATTTTCATAATCCAGACAGTTTTGGATATTATGTATAGTGATGTTAGGTGGAAAATTTTCCACTATATTTAGCTGCACATTGAGATATACAATTCCTGTAGAGGAAAGTTAGACAGCAACAAATTATAATTTTCCAATTAGCTTTCGGGAACCAGGAAATTTTCTAATATTTCAAGTTGGGAAGTAAAAATTTACATAGTGTTTCTCTCTCTTCTCTCTCTCTCTCTCTTTCTCTCTCTCTCTCTCTCTCTCTCTGTGTGTGTGTGTGTAGAGTGCAGGGAACATACACCGAGTTTGTAGAGAACAAATATCCCATTCCAATATTTAAAATGTAAGAAGAAATTGAAAAGAAACCTTTGTGAATTTATCAATTTCAGAAACAGAAAATTCCACTACTTTTTCACATGTAGGCCTGCCTATGTAATGAAATAACTACATAAAAGTTCCTTATGAAGATTATTTTTGTAACAGAAAATAATCTTCATAATCTTCAGAAAATGATTTTATTGTGTTTAACACTCGTAAGTAATAATTTCAATATTGGAAGTTTGTATAATCAACATCTTAGAGGAGCAGATATTTGTATTGTAAAACTACCATTATTATGTATAAAAATGTATTAGAAATAATGATGATTCGATAGAGCAAGTACATATATATACATATATATACATACATATATATACAGTCTTTGGCAAGTCTCTATTTCTGAAACTAATAAACATATACAAATAGTTTTTGTTTTGCATGACAGTGAAACTCAAAAAGTTTTTATTGCACTTGTTCATAGGTGTTCAATTTGCCCCCATGCACGGCATATGTCCATGCGGTTTCGTCCCAAACTGCAGCTAGCATGTCTTCAGTTACAGCTTCCACAGCTGCCGTTATGCGATGTCGCAGTTCATTCAATGTGCTTGGTAACGGAGGCACATAAACGGAGTCTTTATAAACCCCCACAAGAAATAATCACATACAGTAAGGTCAGGTGATCTTGGAGGCCAGTAATGTAACGCTGCATCATTTGGTCCTGTGGGACCGATCCATCGTTGTGGAATCGATCGATTTAAAAATCCCCGCACTTTCCCATGCCAGTGTGGCGGTGCCCCATCCTGTTGGTAGATGAAATCATTCGAATCAGTCTCCAACTGTGGGAAAAGATAGTACTGAAGCATATCAAGGTAGGTTATCTCCGTCACAGTGTTCTCGGCAAAGAAAAATGGACCGTACACCTTTTTTCGGGAAACTGCACAAAACACATTAACTTTTGGCGAGTCCCTCTCATGTTGTACAATTTCATGTGGGTGTTCCGTTCCCCATATTCGCACATTATGGCGGTTCACATTTCCATTCAAATGGCATGTTACCTCGTCACTAAACACTAAGCGTTGAACAAAACTGTCGTCCTCTGCAATCTTGCCAAGAATGAAATTACAAAACTCCATACGTCGTTCTTTGTCACCTTCACAAAGAGCTTGCAGTAGCTGAATTCTGTATGGTTTCATGTGTAAACGACGACGTAACACACGCCAGACGGACATCGAGGGCATGTTGAGCTGTCGAGCTGCACGACGAACGGATTTCTGCGGACTGCGTGTAAAACATTGACGGACGCGCTCCACGTCCGCGTCAGGCACTCGAGAACGTCCCGGTGATTTTCCCTTACACAAACAACCTGTTGTTCGGAATTGTTCATGCCATCGTCTAATGCTCTGTGCAGTAGGAGGATCCACACCATGCTTAGTACGAAATTCACTGACTTGCACTCCGCAAAACGTAGTACACAAAACGCTTTCTGTTGTCCAGATGCCATTTTATCCAGAACCGTAGTGGGCGTTCACTCAAGCACACTGCTGCTACCTAGCAGAAACCATGTACAACTAGAGATGTTCCTCTTTCCAACAGTACGTTGTTCACTCACATCTCTGAAAAAACAGAATAAATATTACTGTTTAAAACCAGATGATTCTTTTTGATACACGCTGTATATATATGTTTTTTTATTTTGTAAATTAAAATGAAATTACTTGCTTTTAGAACGCAGCGCTAATAGTGCTGCTTTTTATGTTTCTTTTATTATTTTATTAGAAGAACAACTACACAAATCAGCTTCCTTATTAGTTATATTTCACTTTCTCTTCTGAATGAATATATGAATAAATAAATGTTTATTTCCAGAAAATGGTCAGTATTTGCTTTCATGGGTTACTTAAACTCGAATTTTGGGTAGTCAAAAATTTACAGTAGGCACTTTATATTATATCTACTTATTTAGAAATGTTGCAGTATGTAAATCTATAAAACTAGTAAAGCTATGAGAAAACCGTCTTATACGTATTAAACTGACGAAATCTAATATTGTAAGATCAAAGGTGGATTCTGAGGGAAGAACGCATTGGAGTTTTTGAAACATTCTTGAAATGAAGAATTGTTAGATTTTCACTTCATGGAACTTTTTAAGACAACATTTACTACCAATAAATTTTACGGCTAAACAACGATGTATGAATAAGTGGAGTATGTTTTTATGAATCGGAAAATATTCATGACTTTTAATAAATTGAAATTTTAAATAATAGAATGGGATATTTGTACTCTACGAACTCATGTTCTCTGCACTTTGCATACACACACACACACACACAGACAGAGAGAGAGAGAGAGAGAGGGGGGAGTTGAATTGAGTTGATTTTGAGTTTAACGTCCCTTTCAGCAGCGAGACTATATAAGACGGGACCAACTGATTAACGTGAAATCCGAACTACATGAGCACCCGCTGGGAATCGAAGCCAGGTCTTCCATGCCGCAGGCGCGTATGCTAACCGCTTAGCAACGAAGGATCTCACAGATGAAGAGAGAGAGAAAAAAAAAACACTGTGTAAAATTTTACTTCCCAACTTGAAATATTAGAAAATTTTTCGGTTCCCGAAAGCTAATTGGAAAATTATAATTTTTTGCTGACTAACTTTCCTCTACAGAAATTCAATTTTGTAGCTGAATGTCCAGTTAAATATAGTGGAAAATTTTCCACTGTTCAACTTATTTCACTAATTAGCATGTATTTGTTTGTCCTAGAATAAGCTAATTTTCTAAGTGAATGGTTGCGGGTTTAGCAACGTTGATTAGGTTACTATTGGCCACAACACAGTCACTCATTTTCTCTATTTTTCACTCCTAGAACGTTCTCATACAACAGAACTCTCTGCAATACTGAATCCTTCTTTTGCGCAAATACAGAGATCATTTTAGTAGTTTGTAGAGATTTTTACGTTGAAATGGCCTGCACCGCTTCCGAGAATTCAATGAGATCACAGTAGCGTATTTAAATTATCTTGCAATGTTACTTCCCAAAACGTGGAGATAAAAACAATTGGATAGCAAATAGCTGCAGAACAACTGACAGATTTATTTTACTAATCCCTCTTTGAACACTAGTTTCAAAAGAAAAGATCTTCTTAGCATTTGAGCAAACATCAGTGATGAGTATGAACAACTTATAAGTAAGAGGACCACAGAACAGACCACTCGAAGACCACAGCTTGAGAAACGCTACCTTAGTCTAATATACCGTATAATAATAATAATAAAAAAGCATAGGTAATTTGCATATCTATTGGCAATGCTAAAACCACTATCTTGAATTTGTGAAGGAAGAAGAACAATAAAACCACGGTACATTATTAGACAAAATAAAGTACGGTATTGAGTGTATAGTTTGCATTTTTTTAATACTACTATATTTTGTCGATTATTGTATTATATTTTAGCGAGAAGGATCCCTAGTTCGATCTCAACATTTACAAGTTTGTGTCAAGAATGTAATTAGCCATAAAACATAGGATTCAAGCTACAAGGAATGGGTCTCGTGGTTGATTCTTACTTTGTTCATATTGTATTAATAAAGCAGAAAATTTTTCGCCATAATGTTGACATTTTACAAGAGTCAAGAAAAGTTTGAGGAGGACAACTCTCGTTGCATTCGTGTGTACAGACGTGGACGTTCAGCAATGCAAACTGTGGCCCCACCCTGGAATTCAAATGAATCGATAATTTGAATTAAGTTTCCAGGCACGAGCAATATTTTCTTTACTTCTTTGCATTTCAACTTGTAAAAATACTGTACATATTATCCTGTATGATATGTACTAGGTGGTAATCAAAATACAAAAGCCTTTAACATTTTCCTGAAAACTATGCCGTGAATCTAGGGATAGTCAAGGGCGCCGATCCTGAGGGGCCGGGGATGCCGGTCCCCCATTTTCATGTGGGCCTCCATATATTTTTAAACGTATTTTTATTGTTAAATGTATTATTATATATATTTTTATGCATATACAATATTTGGCATAATTTGAATTCAATTTGTCTTAAAATTTTCATATGCCTTCTTAGACCCTTGTCTGCAACCAAACACACATCTGAATGCTCCCCCCCCCTGGAAGTTACAGATAAATTGGCGCCCTTGGGGATAGTAGCACAAATTAGCCTTTGAGCTACTCTTTTCGAAGTCGTATCCCGAGCTCGCTTTATATGGCAAAAACCATAAACATTAAAAAAAAAAAAAAAACTATAAACTTTAGCCCCTTCTGCAAAAATCCTGCTGAAGCCCAACTATACAGATCAAGTTTGTGTTGTGCAATATTGTAACTATGGATTTTCTTAGGATTATCCAGTTTCTTCCCATGATATCCACTCAGGGACGTCATTTGTGGAGGACATTGGGCAATTGCTCACCTGAATTTGAAAGTCACATTCTTTCTTTTTATTTTTTTAAATGTGTTAGAACCGAAGAAGGACTACAGGAGATGATTGACAAAATAGTTGACACTGGGAAACTATATGGAATGGGAACCAACATCAAAAAGTCGGAAGTCATGAGAATATTCCGAGGAAACGCGCCCTTACGGGTCAGAGTAGAACAAAGAGAACTTGAAGAGGTCGATACTTTCAAGTATTTGGGAAGTATTTTGACAGGAGATGCTTACTGCTTCAAAGAGATCAAGTCAAGAATTGCCATAGCTAAAGAAGCGTTCAACAAGAAAAGATCACTCTTAACTAGCAGACTCAATATTGGACTAAGAGAGAACTTGGTCAAGTGCTATATCTGGAGCATTGGACTGTATTGTTCAGAAACTTGGACAATTCATAAGTTAGAGAAGAAATAGAGCTTCGAAATGTGGTGTTGGGAAGATGGAGAAGATAAAATGGACAGAGAGAACAACAAACGAAGATGTTTTAAAACGGATAGGAAAGAAGAGGATATCCTATCCTGCCAGCATCCTTCGTAGGAAGGCCAATTGGGTTGGACACATTCAGTGACGGATCCAGGGGGGCAATCGGAGCGATCGCTGCCCAGAAGAGGGAAGTTTTTAAAAAATTTGTATATATAAATAAAACCCATCCCAGAGTTTGAAGCTCTTTAAAAGTAGCACTAAGTAGCAGTATTACAACCCCCCCTTCCAGAAGTCCGTCCTGGATCCGCCCCTGAACACATTTTGCAAAGAAATTGTCTTCTTCGTACTAACATGGAAGGAAAGCGAAAAATTGGAAGAAGAACAACAAAATTTATCGATGATTTGAGAGACAGAAGAAAATACTGGGAGTTATTCTAAAATTAAAATTAAAAAAAAAAAAAAAAAAAAAAAAGCGCC
Source organism: Thermobia domestica (assembly GCF_964235325.1). Taxonomy (NCBI): domain Eukaryota; kingdom Metazoa; phylum Arthropoda; class Insecta; order Zygentoma; family Lepismatidae; genus Thermobia; species Thermobia domestica. The sequence continues at coordinate 67,436,772 of NC_137455.1, forward strand.
TCATGATCATAATTTGGTTGGCAGTTTCAGCAGAATCGTGAAGTTACAGAGTCGGGGAATGTTTCGGGTTGTGAAAGTTATCCAGAAGAAAGTTTCACAAATGACCGATTGGTGGCAGCACTACACAACCAAACGTACTTCATGTTCCGTGGTTTAGACACTAGATGTCAGTATCGTCAATGATTTCGTTCATTCTTAAACGACTTTTCTTTTCGTTCTTCTTTTTGAAAATGATTTTAATCTATTTCATCATACAAAAATACATTTTCATTACCTTACTATGAAATTTTAGTATTTAAAAATAAGTTCCTGATGTCTAAAATAACGAAAACCACATGGTAGAAATTGTCTCTTACTTCAAGCCTTTATTTCTTTTATGAATTTCTTATCTATGGTAAGATGTATATTAGAATACTTTAGACAATAATGAAAATTTGCTAGATAAAAATAAACAAATGCAATACAGTCCCATTTTACTGAATCGCGATTAACCGAAATTCAGGGTTCACAAATTGCTAAAAAAAAAAAAGAAAAAGAAAAAGAAAAAGAAAAAAGAAAAAAGAAAGAAAGAAAAAAGGATTTCCCCCACAAGCTGAATTAAACTTCAATGTTTTAGTCGTACGGCTTTAGTTTAGTAATATTCAATTCTAATGTTCAGTTTTGAAGACAGTATATGCTTCTAACAGCTTCTTTTCACCTGAAAACATATAAAATACAAAAACTACACATCAAAAACTCTTTATTCTGGTTTATTTCGGTTAATTTTGTAAACTGAACTATCCAAAGTTAAGAATAAAATGTTTCTGAACGGAGAACAGGATGTAAACCTTGCTTTTGTATCTGTTTCTTGGTTTATGGTACATTTTCTTTGCTACCAGGTTGAATTTATGCTACCAGTAAAAGATATAAGATGTATAACGTCCAGCTACTTGATGTAATATTCATGCAAACAAAATGACACTTGGGATGTATGGGTTGCATCAGTGCATTTTTTAAGAAATTGCTACGGGGTATCCAGGCACTAAAGAACCCTTGACACACATACGCACAAAGTTTTTAAAGTGCATTTTTGTATAATGTACACTTTGAAATAATGACATATAAAATGGCGTATTTGTCAGACTTCTGCTAACCGTTTCATTTCCGATTCAACACATCGCCATCAACAGGAGCATTGCATGTAGCCCTACTTTTCCTATGAAAATAGAATGCATGCAGTGTATTGGTGATTTCGGCATTAGATACTATTAGGACAGTCCATTAATTATGTAACGCTACAGAGCATGAGAAAGATTTACAATTTGTTACTCTTTATAACATAAGGGATTCTTTTTAACAATTTAACTGTCGGCTAAAATTCCCAAAGAAAAACGAAAATTTTCTGGCAATATTTAAGAAAACTCACGCTGAAGAAAGAAAAAAAAAACAGAAAAATACACAGTGATTATATTCTGAGTATTAGAGGTTCTAATATATGAGAATCAGGGAAAAAAAATAAGAGGGGCACAAAGGTAACCAGCGACAAATTTAGAAAAAAATATTTTATTAGGGGATTCTCTTAGGAATACTTCGTGTTTAGAAATCTCAAAGTTTTAAGGGGAGGGACTTGAAGGTTATAAGTAACATTTGATTCGTTTTCTATAGAAATCCTAAAATTTCGGAGGAGCTCAGCCCTTTCCCCGCCGGCATAAATCCGTCATTGAAGCTAATTGTGGAACAAATTGGGTCAAAATTGTTAAAAATAGCGTTTTATACTTAATGGACAATCCCACTTTCTTACAAGTTTGTGCCAGCTATTAATTATGCTGGGATACACCTTCTTCTACAGCGTGCTACCCCTGCTAAGTTCCATTCTCTGTACTCTCCTTCTGCTACTACTTATCATCACCATGAGCAAAAATCTACCAAAACTAGATGTGGTTGGAATTTACTAGTACTTCCGGTTTCAATACTTATTTCATACAGCATAAACGTTAAGGGATATATATATATATATATAAACTATTTTGACACAGATTCAGTATCCAGAGAACAAGTTGAAACCGGAAATGGTGAAAATGTACGATTTTTCAGTTATAATACTGATCGAATAGTGAATAAAACGGATATAGTTAGCAACAAGCAATATTTTTTTATATGGATACAGTATAAAAAATATGTTTCACCTCTAATTTTATTTTTTCAAATTGCAACCGAAACTGATGGACATCAATTACTACTTCCGGCTTAAATGTTCATTTGCATAGAATAATAACAGAAAGAGATAACGAGTAATGGCTTTTTGATATGGATTCTGGTTCTTTCTTTGATTTTATTCTTCTATTGCAATCAATATTCATAGATGCGCTACTTCAAGTTTGAGTGTAGATTTCGCATTCTCACTTGTTTTTGTTATTAGGTCTATATTTGCAGCTGAAACGAGTTTTCTTCCTATAAACTCTATCATTAACCCTACAATCAGATTTCAGCAGATTAGTTATAGAAATAAAGTGGTTTTCTTTTCTTTTTTAAAAGCTCTTTCTGATTGCTATGTGCATCAAGTTTATCATCTACAGGTACGAATAGAGGAATTAGTCCCAGAAGCGACAGTCCTATTAGCGACAGGAACTGTTATCTGTCCTATGAGCGACCGATTCATTTACATTGAGATGATGGAAGATGATATGATTCCATCTCGTACAGTATGTTTGCCTCTGGCGTTATTAGCGCCCGAACAACCTTAGTATGAAATATGTACGTGCCAGTGATACTGTTCGTTAAATATACAGGTATTTTTCCTCTACTGTGAGTGCAAATAAAACTTATTTTAATTTTGAGTTAGATTTGACATAAAACATATCAAACAATTTAGCGAGACAACAGGGATATTTCCATGAAAAGTATATTCCTATGTAATTATTGAAAATCCAGTTGTAATATCCCCTTTCTTCAAAAGCTCTGTTTTCTGTACTTAATTTGATTCAAATCTAATTACTCACTAACGTAAGCCCAGTAATATATTTTATTTTGAAAAACTTAAACGTGTATCAGTTTCGCCGTGAATAAAATGAAAAAAAAAAAAAAAAAGTCAATGACAAAAGACAGCTTTTGATATCCCTTACATCTGATTGGCTATTCTCAACCAATCCCACCAATTACAATGCAGTTCACTCTAAACAATCCAAAAAGTAAACAAAGTCTTTAAACTACTGTCCCCTATTGTAAGCTACTAAAACATAAACTAATTGCTTAATTTGCCTTCCTCCCTTGTTTTGACTTATACATAAAAGCTTGTCGTGTAGCAATCTGAAATAGTACCTTATAGCTAGACGAACTGTTAAGTCCTGCGAGAGATTTGTAACTTGTGTAACCATTTCTTCGAATACACCGAGTTTTTAGATTTCTTTGATATCCTCAAGTGGTGAACACCCTCTTTCCATGGGCGCCCGATGGGAAGGCAGGGGTTGCCTCCCTGGCAGGGCCGGCGCGAGGGGGGGGTCGAGCCGTGCCACCGCCCAGGGCGGCACGTCTAGTGGGCGGCAACATTAAAAAAAAATACTATTAAAATATAATTCTTCGTAATAGGCCCACATGGAAAAATAAAATTGTGTTCCCTGAGAATGTAATTAAACTTATTTCACTCACATTCAGGAAAATACTCACTCAGGAAATTCAGAGCATTCCCCCTCATTTCCGATTATCAAACTACTAGCCACAGGCATCGTTCAAGATTTCCCTTGCAGCGGCGTAGATAAGATTTTCAGCTAGGGCGGATAAGATTGTCAAGTGTCTATTATATTTTTTCTATTCAGCAATATTCTAACGCTCCACTCAAAGTACGCAAAAGGTTCACTCCCATTTGAGACAGGCCGTTTTAGCCTACAGCACCTAGAGACATTTAGGTTCTAGCAGCGAGTTTTTAACCAATTTACAAATTGTTCATTATCATATCTTATCAACAATATATATATTTATATATAGTTGTTTTTATATTTAAGCAATACAAGTTTGACAATGTCATGGCCGAACACATTAAAAGAACCATGGGAGGACAAAATAAATACCACCATTACTAAGGAAAAGATGTCCAAAAATTTTTATTCCAATTCTTAATGAGTAAATTGAAAATAAAATACTGTTTTTGTGAGAGCTGCAACATATTATACTATAATGCTAGACTGTACACCAGATATTTCCGGTACAGAGCAAAGGATCGTTCGCTAGAACTGACAGCAGTAATAATTAAACAGCTAAAAGAAATGAACTTCTATCGAAGACATGAAGGGCCAAAGATATGACAATAGTTCCAATATGAAAAGCAAAAATAAATTCCCAAGACTTCTATGTTCCTTTACTAAACTTTGTCGTTTACGATGCAGCCACATCATCTCAGTCCAACGTTTCATTTTTTTATTTTTTATTTTATTTATTTATTTATTTATTTATTTTTCTTTTGTTAAAAAAAGTTTATGACTTGTTTTCTGCGTCAGTTCAACGTTGGGCCATACTAAAGAAACATATTAGCAGCCTCACTTTAAAACCATTCAGCACCACAAGATGGGAGAGCCGAGTTGATGCTCTGACTCCACTTAGATATCAAATAGAGATTTATGAACCTTACTTTAAATAAATAACGATAATAGAATACATACAATGGTCGCCTACGATGCTCTGTGTATAGCAAACCAGCTGCGTGACGTTACTTTCCTTTGTTCTTTTGTTATCTGCTCTTTTTACTCCACCTAAACATAGTAAGCAAAAGTCTCCAAAACATTGATTCTCATGTTTTGAATGCAGTCGGGGTTTCTTGAACATATATCTGAGTACTTTGAGAGAAGTTGAAATGATGCAAAATTTCAATCTTAGTTGATATGATTTGGCATCAGCATTAGATATGGAAGACCCACAGATAGGTAATACAGTGTAAGCTCGAAGTCGAAAGAAAAAGAGAGTTTCAGTACGAGGGAGAGGATGAAGCTATTAAAGAACCACATAACAAAATACAAGAACGATTTTTATTACAAACTTCTAGACGTGATTGTGTTAGCTTTAAGAGAAAGGTTTGAGCAACTGAAACATCACAGCGAGTATTTCGATCTTCTTTACGATATAAGTAATCTGAACGATATGCCATCTGAAATTTTGTCTGAAAAGTGCCTGCATTTTAATACGCGAAGAATCGAAAGATATTAACCTCAGTGATTTGAAAGACGAACTGAAACTATTAACTGCTATAATTAAGCTTAAAAGTTCACCAAAAGAGACTAAAATTAATTACGGAATATGACTTTGCTTCCTATGTCTGTGTTGCAGTTATGATTTTGTTAACCTTGCCAGTAACAGTGGCAAGTTGAGAAAGAAATTTTTCGAAACTTACTCTAAGTTTATTAAAAACTATCTACGTTCTTCCATATCTCAAACACGTTTAAGTGGTCTAGTGATGATATCAATGGAACATTAATTGGCTGAAACATTGGACTACGCGAATGTGATAAAGGAATTTGCTCATATCAAAGCAAGAAAAGTTTTTTCAATTAAAGTATGTTAAATTTGTGTATTTCTATTGTGTTTTAGTACATTATGTCTTAAGCTAATTACTTACTTTTGCCGTAATATTTGATTCACTATATTATCTTTTGGCTCCATACTCTATTGGAAACACCTTTTGATATAAAATAAGCTTAAAAATTAAAATTCTTAATCGAACTAAAGCATATATTTAAAAAAAATGTGTATGCCCTGCTGTACATCACGTACAGCGAAATCGATCATACAGAATATTGTGTCATGTATGGAGTCGTTTAAATATTACGTAAGCATTCGAGAGAGGTAGTTCATCTTTTTGTTTAATTTTCCTTTTCATACATGTTTTTAAATATGGTATCTTACCTTTTCTTAATACCTGAATGTCTTCTGTCAAAATAAGGTTTGCGATTAAAGGGGCGGCATTTGAAAGTACCGCCCAGGGCGGCAAAGCTGCTAGCGCCGGCCCTGCTTCCTGGCTCACAAAAATGTATACGTAATATAGCAAACCACATATATTAAATATCAGATATACCAGACGTGATGATAGGAGATGCCCTTCCCTAGAAAATTTTCTTCGGGCGCTCCCATCTCTTTTTGATTTCTTTCTTATGCCATAAACATATTCAATCTAAACTTATGCTCCGTATAATTTTAACATGAAATTCTTAATTATATTAGAATCATAGACAAAGGCGGGGCTACTCTAAGTATTTAGTTAGTTTTCCCTTGATATAGTCAATGTATTCATAGAAATTAATTCAAAAATATAATATTAGGAAAAATGTATAAAAGATTGTTAATGTAATGAGAGCATTCTCACGTATTAAATTCAGGTAGAGCGAAATTTTTCATAGTACATTTTTTTAGGTTCTAAATCACATTAGCATGAAACAAGTTAAAGAAGAGAGAACCTTATCTTTTTTCATTATCTTAGTATGAACGAATCAGTGACTCATAGGACAGTTAACAGATCGAATCGGTCGCCCATAGGACAGTTAACAGTTCCTGTCGCTAATAGGACTGTCGCAAGTGGGAAGACACCGAATAGAGAGCACTAAAAAGAAAATGGATATTCAATTATTATTATTATTATTATTATTATTATTATTATTATTATTATTATTATTATTATTATTATTATTATTATTATTATTATTATTATTATTATTATTATTATTATTATGGTATCATACTACCATGCAAACTGGCGTTCAGTTGTATCTGGAGTTATGTTTGTAAATAAATAAAATATTATAAATTTCAACTAGTGTAAAACTACCAAATATGAGGATACACTGTAGTTACAAGTGAATTCCGTATTTATATTCTTAATTTAAATGTTCATATACATGTTTACATTACATACGTATTTCGATAATTCTTTCTAACGGAGGCACGGGAATAATTTCTATAATATTAAAATTTTCAATTATTTATACAGAAAAACCCAATTGATTATACATTTAAATTGAGGAATGAAGTCCGATATAATAATTAATCGAAAACGTGTTTCTATCTTTTCAAAAAAAAAAAAAAAAAAAAAAGGATTTTTAATATTAAGATTTTCGATTCTTTATTCAGAAAACACTTAAAGACCGGCTCAAATCTCTCGACGTCTGTCGAAAGTCAATGGTGTGCTGGTGCAACGTTGTCGGATTTCGCTTCCTTTTATTACAGGCATAACGTGAAACATTAACGTGAGAAATTAAGATATTGAAAAACCAATTCGTCCTTACAAATTTATTAACGCGATATAGCGACATATATTATAAGAATAATAGCTTATAAGAATAATACCTTTGAAATAGCTTTATCCTAATCCAGGAACAAAGCTATTGGACAACGTCGCCCAACTTGCACTGGATATTGTGAAAAGAGGACACGCCTTAAACGTCAGAAGGCTTGAGCCCAACTGTAATGTGAGAAGTCACTGCGTTGGAGATGTGAAAATAGATTTATAATCTCCTGATAAACAAGTAGCAGGTCACATGTAGACCACGTGAAGAAGTTTGGTTTATATGGTGTGATATTTTCTCAATTATTATTTAAACTGGAAGTGCTAGTAGACTTATACCACTTCCTGTTTTAGTAGAAAGATTAGAGTGAAGATCAAATATATTCTTGGACCGCTTAATCATTGCAAAACAAAAGTTTCTTGCTATCTGTTACCGTTTTCATTCTATAACGATCAAAGTTAAAACTGGAAGTGATTTATTTCTGCCACTTCCGGTTTTAATAGGGAAATTAGGGTGGAGATGAATTATATTCTTAGGACGCATAATTGAACATGCAAAACAGCTTCTCATTATCTGTTGCCCTTTCCATTCTATAACAATCAACATTAAAACCGGAAGTGGTTGATTTCTATCTCTTCCGACTTGAAAGGAGTTAAGAGAGAAAGTGGCACCTATTTTTAGAAAGCTAAATCGACTCTATAAAGCCGCTTCTCGGTATCTCTTAGCTTTTTCTTCTATATAGATCAATATTAAAATCGGAAATCAACCATTTCCGGTATTAGTAAACACGTAAGGATGGAAATGAAACGTATTCTTGAGACATTTAAGCGATTGTAGGAAACCATTTATCTCTATCTATTACTGCTTTCACTCTGCAACGATCAACATTAAAACCGGAAGTGTTTGATTTGTTCCGGTTTCAGTAGAGAGCTTAAAGTAGAGATAGTGGCCACTTCCTCTTTGAATAGATGGTTAAAAGAGAAGATAGCATCTATTCTTAAAAGGCTAAGTCGGTTCTTTAAAAAAAAAAATCTTCCAGCTACCTGTTATCGTTCTTGCTAGTGGATTTCTACCACTTCCAGTTTTACTAGAGAATTAAGGATAGATATGTAATATATTTCTGAGACAGTTAACAGAATGAAGAAAACATCATTTTCTCTGTCTATTTCTGTTTATGCTCTATTGCGATCCACGTTAAAATCGGAAATGTTTAACTCTTATTATTTCTAGTTTGAGTATCGGCTCGAAATACGAACTCAATTTCTAACTTTTGACTCAAAAAAATTCACAAAAGTTTGTAATGACTGGTCAAGTTGTTCTTGAGATTTTTTGACTCCCGGACGAACAGACGTACAGGATAAAGGAGTTTTGATATAATAAACTCCTTAAGAATGAGTGAACTTGTGTTGCAGCATTTCTGAAAATTGCACTTCTAAAGGATTTTTTTTTTTACAATAATTAAATTTCCGGTTTGAAATTCTTTAAACTTTAATCTTCTCGTCGAATTTTCTATGAGTTGCTGCATTATAAACATTCTTCATATCCTGTAGTAAACATGTTTAACTAGACACTTAACAAACAAAGTCCGTTCGGAGGAGAGAGGTAGCAAGAAGGTATTTGAGGATCCTGGAATCCATTTACACCCCTTGGTTACACCTCTATAATCACTGTTTGTTCTCTATATTTGTAGTCCTTGTTCAGAATTTTAATACAGTACTTGTTCATTATTTCAATGCTTAGTATTTGTATTCAATGTTTTGTATTTTAATATGTTTAGTTTTTGTAGTGCTTTTGTATTAAGAAGGAAATATGCATTTTAAAAATACTTCGTAATTACTTTTTCCATCAAATCTTCAAATACTTTTTTTAATTTTTTTTTAATAATCTTAATACAAGTTACATGTGTTGTGATTCAAGTAACGGTACCTTCAGGTAACGCCTGTTCTTTTCAATAATATTTCTACTTACCCTATTTTACAGAATTTGTGAGAATTGTTCTTTGGTACCTGTACTAGGTATGACAGTAAACACTACACTATAAAAAGCAAAACAACATTTAAACACTTTTAGTACAGATGTTGAGGGGGTAATATATCAAGTGTGTGTTTATAAAGTGTGCTTCACGTGTCCAAAACCGTTCATTCTCGGAAAACAATATCTAGTCTGACATATTTAAAACAATTCTTCTCGGCAAACAGTTCGAAAACAAAGTGATGACATACATTTTGCACATTTTATACATACATCTGGGACATACTTGGACAATACAATATCTACAAGGGGTGAATATTAGGGATGCGCACGAGACGAGTCGAGACAGGATTTTCCTGACAAAATTCGAATCGAGACACGGCTCTTCCAATAGAAAAATATACATTTTTCGAGTCGAGACATGACATTTACAGCACATTTTCGAGACGAGACAGCCACAAATCTTGTCTCGTATGCATCCCTACTGAATATGTTTCATCTGGAGGTGTTTAAAGTGTCGGTAATGTGTACTGTGTCCTACTACGTATGTCTAAAAGTAGTTTCTGTAATTTTTGCAGTGTATTATAAAAACAAGGAAACAAGAGTTTGGCAAAAATGTATAGAATAAAATTATATCTTAAGTTTGGTACTTCATACTTCATTATCTATTTTTTATTGTCTTCATTTTCTTGAACAAGTTAATTTGGAATTCAATTTATTCCAATTCATTTCTAATTAAGTATGTCCACATATTTGTTTTCCTAATATAACCACTGTCAAGAATATGCGGTAGGATAAATTTGTTTTGAAGAAAAGGGACTGTCGCGATGGGATTCCCTATGTAAAAGAAAAAGAAGAAGAAGAAGAAGAAGAAGAAGTTTAACATAACTGTCTTGTATGGGCAATGCTAAAAATCAATACTAGAGATGCAAAGGTTGTAACGGATGAACGATACACATATAATCTTTAAATAGCCCCCACTACCCACAGTCCTGCGAGAACGGACGTCACCCCACTTCCCCCTTTAGAATACAAGAATTTTAAAAGGAGAGAGAAAGGAGAATTCCACTCCCCCACGGCTGAGAATAATGACGACGTGAAGAGTGAGGTTCAATACTGGAAAAGGCTTATACTGTATGCAAAATATCACTGTTAAGATAATCAGGAAAATTTCTACAACTACTTGTAAATGTAAAAAGTTTTCTAACAAAATGGAAAAATTTTATTATAACAAATCCGAAACGTGGTATATAAATATAAATATAGAAAAACATTCAACAAATTTAACAAGTAAGAATATCATTAATCGAAATCTCCGTTAGCAAGCAACATTAATTTTCCAAAAGTTTTTTTTTCCAAGTGACAAAAATTTCTGAAGTAAATACTATAACCAATCGTAAATCCAAATATAGAATTTAGAAACATATACAATAATTTCATCAAAATGTATGGAACTCGAAGTTACTGCAAAGTGGCTTTCTTTGGAATGAAAATGTGGGAGGAAAGATTCCTAATATATGGGTCAAAATACATGAGTTACGAGCAACAGCTCATTTGCAACTCTATAGATTCCTTTTTTTTCTTTCCTTTTCAAAAGCGGACCTAAGACATAAATCATTCATTTGATGTCTCCACTAGCCTTAATATTTTCCGTAATTTCAATATATTAAACTTCCTGACTAGCGACTTTACTTTAGTTTTATCAAGGAAAACAAGAATCAACATGTTTTAACTCAAGGCATAACTCTGCCTACACAAAACCAGTAACATGAACTATTCAGTTAACTATTTTTACTTTCTTACTTTTCCTTTCGCAATATTTTTAGAAATAAGTGCTTCCAAATATATTGAGTAATAATAATGTCTTCTAAATAATAACCATAGTCAGGAACTGTTATAGTTCTTAAAAGAAGTTAATTAAACTATACGATTATACGGGAAAATATTAATTTTAATGACCCATTCTCTATTTCGAAGGACCTAACACCCTTACCTCATTTTATACACTGCGAAGCGCTTCAGTCTTAAAGCCAGAACCTCGGCTGCAACGTGACGTCATCCCGATCGACGACTCGCGCAATCCAACCGAAGGTTATGCAGTGCTTCCAACTCCAAGAGAAATAACCGACTTAACAGTAAACTGGAGTTTCATCTCACAAAATTTTTCCTTTTACAAAATTTCATTTTATTATGAAACTTGGGTGGGTTACATAATATCCGAGGGTCGGTCAAAAAAAATTCCTATCCATAACAAATCCCAAGTTGAATAATAAAATATTTTCAATACATTACCAAATCTTCCATAAATATTCAAATGCTAACGCCTTCTTTACAAACTGCTACAGTAAATTTTCCAATTCCTTACATAACATACACAAAGGGTGATGATGAGGTATTTACAAAATGAAAAGGGTTGAACTCTCACTTTCTCGGACGAGGCATTCCTGCAGGAATAAAAAAATATACAACACACAAAATTTGTTCGAACAAACATCCTAAAATATATATATAAGTACAATATTAATAATTTACTTAACCTCAGTTCTCACATCAAATCTTTTTTTCCTGTGTTACCTTATGGGTTAGGTTGATTAACTTGTCTCGGTGGAAAATATTTCTTACAAAAACGAACATGACGTTTTATATGAACATATGGTCTTTCAATATTTTCTAACCAAACTGTATTTGGTGTAGGTTTAGAAATAAGGCGATATGGGCCTTCCCACTGAGGGGCGATCTTTGGATTGAAATGTTTCTCTGCTGAAATTTTCATGAACCTTTTAACCAATACTAAATCATCAATATTTAAATTAACAGGACTATATTTTTGACTATATACCTTCGCACTATGTTTCCAAGCGCGTTCAATGTTATTATTTATGTTGACTAATTTTTGCTCTTTATCCTGGTCATCGTCTAAAAGATCTAAATCCATCAACCATTTAACATCTAATGGATGGTAAAATTTCCGTCCCATATAAAGTTCACATGGACTGGTCCCAGTAGTTTCATTCATACTTATGTTAATAGTAAAAGCAATTTTAGATAGTAATTGGGCCTAATTCTGTTGAGACTTATTAACATAAATACGAATTAAATTTTTAACCGATCTCACCGTACGTTCGGCTCTGTTCGATTGTGGGTTATATGGGGAGAATTTTACACTCTGTATGCCATAGCTATACAAGAATTTTAAGAAGTAATCACTCACGAAATAAGAAGCGCCATCACTTAGGACTTTACCAGGAAAGCCGTATCGAAGAAATAATTCCTGCAACTTATTACAGATGATTTTTGAAGTTAGTCGTCTTAAAGGTTCTAAAAAGGCAAAACGACTATAGGCGTCAGTGACAATTAAAATATATTCAAATCCAGAACTATTGCAGATTTCAAATGATAAGCGGCATGGCCTTGAGTTGGCTTCACGCGGCGTCCAATTGGCTTTGAGCGGTGTTGACAATTCGCGACAAGCAGTCCTGCACGCTGACTTCTCGCGCTACTACGAATCTTGACAATACCAGAGGCGCTTATTAGAAATATTGTATTAGCACATCAACTGCTCACTTTACGAAATAGAGAAAAGAATTACGAACACATACGTGAAAACTACATCTTTTTATGTCAACTGGTTGTTATGATACACGCTTTTAAAGGTTTCCATATAAAACAATTAGTAAAGCGAGCGATGAGTCCCGCGTCTAATTTCCAGTGGATTTTTCTTCAATTTGGAAATAGAACTCAACTTTTATTACAGAATAATCATGGATGTAACCAGCAGGTTGTTCTAGGGGAACATTACTTTCAGGGGGAGGAAAGCTTTTCACACATTTAAAAGAGAACAAATGATCTCTTTCAGAATATGAAAGCATTTTAGCTCACCATACATACTATACACCTGTTATATTTTCACGATGCTACCTTATCAAAAGACGAATCTTGATAGTACTGAGTTGAAAATCGGATTGTAGATGAATCAATAAGCTATTCATAAGAAAACAAATGCTGTTTATAGCAGTCTGTTTATCTGACTTTTTATTTATATGGGTTAAAATAGTAAAGAAAAAAAAACTCGAAAAAATATCAACTCAGATATTATTATGCAATAATCTAATAGAGAGTTCATACGGTGTGCTCCCAGTTAGGGAAATGAGAATATAAAGCATATGGTTAATTTTAGTTGTTTTAATTAGGTACAGAAACCGTATTGATGATTTTTTTTAATTTTCATATTTTATTATAAACGTCCCTCATTTCATTAACTATTAAATGAGTTTATTAAACATATACCACGAACCTCATTTTGGAGTTGGAAATAGTTTGGAAAGACAGGGCCCCCTTTTCCCCCGTGGCTACACGCCTTTGGAATCTGATTCATATATATATATATATATATATATATATATATATATATATATATATATATATATATATATATATATAATATGCCTAACATCGTAGGAACAAAATATGGGAAGTTCGTAATATTGTTTTGAAATTTACTTCGGGATAAATTCTTCCTTATTCGACAGAAAAAACGCAGTATGTTTTTTTTCCTTCACGTTTCACTACCTTACATATATGCGACCACTTATTCCCTCTTTTCCCCTCAAGCAGGGATTCAAAAGCACCAGGCGTCTGAATGGTGTCGTAAATTATCGTAACCCAAAAAAAACTCGATCATATGGACTTGCTTAGGAATCAGACGGATTGTTTTTGTGTGACCTAGACCAAGCTCAAGAATGTTATTTGTTATGAAAACTGAGAAGGAAACAAAGGTGCTAGTCGTGTTGGAACGTAACTTCTCTTCTAGCATAAACAGAATTCATCAGTGTATGGGTTACTTTCTTTCGTGGTAGTTCGTTTCTTCTCGAAAATTATAGTTGACAATGTCTTTAAGCAAACCAAGTACAAGTGCGGAGCTTTCTTTAAAAAAAAATAAAAAATAAAAATAAAAATAAAGTGCTACGAAATCAGTCTCGAAGAATTATTTTTTGTGTTTACATTTTTTTTAGCCCATGATAAATTTACAAGACAGATTCAGACAATGACGAAATATTAATTGACATAGACGATAGTGAAAGTAGTGTTGAAGACGAGTGTTTAGCATATACACTTCTAAGATGCACAGTCAAAATTCTTGAGTTTGCTGGAATAGTATATTTACATTGTGAATAATGTTGCCAATGTATGTGTCATAATCTCAACTGGAGGAAGAGCGAGAAGGGATAGGGGAGTCCATGATCCGGCAACACCGCGCGGAATATCGCGCACCATTGGCTATTGCCCGTGATGCTTTACATCTGAAACACACAGTACTAGGCAATTTCCCCGCAATATCAATAAACCAGGTATAATTTGGGTGCATTACCTTTTTTGTAAAATATTGACCCATAGGTTTTCGATTGGAATCTTTACAGGTTGGGCACAAATGACAAGATTGTATAAAATTCTTAATGTCAGAATATAAAGTAGGCCAGGTATACTTTTCAGCGACCTTAGCAATGGTTTTTCGATATCCCATATGCCCACCATGAATTATTGGACAATGAGAATACTCAATAATCGACTGAATTAAAGAATTAGGTATTACAATTCTAAATCCATTATTCCCTTTACCTTTGGTCTTTTTAAACAAGATCTTATTTCTTAATACATACGGAGGAACTTCTTCCTTATGCTCTAACCTATTGATAATCTCTCTTAATTCAGGATCCTTCCTCTGGTGATCTGTAAGAGGTACATTAAACACAGGATTTTGCCAAAAATTAATGAAAGACAAATTTACTGTTTTATTATGATCTTTTACGACTTCCATTGTATGATCGTCTTTTGTATAGAATTCTAGATGGTTTCCAACCCTTGAAAGGAAATCGGCTATACTGTTTATTTTTGATCTTACATGGACTATACGAAATTTAAACCTTGAGATTTTCTCTAACATAGTTCCATATCTCCTTTGTCTTTTATGGTTATTAAGTAACCAAGTTAAACTCTTACTGTCAGTATATAGTACAAAGGGATTTGCCAAATAATATTCAAATTTTTCCAAAGATAAAGAAAGAGCCTTAAGTTCTAATTCGTATATATTTTTACTCCAATCAGATTGTGGAATTGCCCGACTAAACATAGATACAGGTCTAAGATTCCCTTCCGAATCATATTGGCTGAGAACCCCAGAAAAATGACGCAAAGAGCTATCACAATGTATTACGAAGTTGGAATTCATATCTGGGACTTTCAAAATGACCTGACTACAAAAGGCATCCTTTAATTTTTGTAGGGCTTCATCATGAACTTTAGTCCATTTAAAAGGCTTTTTTTTACAGATCTTAATTCTTGAAGGGGAGCAATTAACTCTGAATACCCATAAATAAATTTTGAATAGAATGAGAAAAATGAACATATTCTGTTCACTCCTTTTCTATTCTTTGGTTTTGGTATCTCCTGGATAGCTTTAATTCTCTCAGGGTCTATTGACATGTTGCCATTTTCAAAACGAAACCCTAAATATTTAATACTAGTTTGAAATAGACAGGACTTCTTTTCTGAAATAGTAATTCCCCAGTTTCTTAGTCGAGATAATACCTCCTCTAATAGAGCTTTATGACTCTCAATATCTTTGCTAAATAAAATTATGTCATCAAAATATATCTCTAAATTCTTACCAATTAACCCTTCAAAGACTTTTGACATCAAATTGCTTAAAACAAAAGGTGATAACACTAATCCCATTGGTACTGATTTATATCGATAGATTTTATTTTTTGTCACAAAAGCAGTAATATTTATACTCTCTTCAGACAGAGGAATTTGATGAAAACAGGATTTACAATCAAGTTTTGAAAAGATATTATTGTCCGAAATACTAGATATTACATTCTCCATGTTAGGAGAAGGATAGCTGTTTACCATAACCTTTTTGTTCACTTCTCCGTATGAAATTACAAGACGCCTGCTTCCGTCTGAATTTGTTACTAAGAAACAGGGCGATGTGTAGGGAGAATAATCTACTTCCTCTATAATATCGTCTTTTAAAAGCTGGGCAATAAAATAATCTAATTCCTTTTGCTTATGCGTTGGAAGTTGATAAGGTTGCAATCGAATGGGAGTTTTATCGGCAAGTTCTATTTTGTAAGTGAAATTTTTTACTCTACCAATTTTGTTTCCAATAACATCAGAATATGAAGTTAACAAGTTATTAACATATTCCTGTAAATTAGAATCACATAGTAATAATTGATCAGGAACCGT
This sequence comes from Thermobia domestica, assembly GCF_964235325.1. Taxonomy (NCBI): domain Eukaryota; kingdom Metazoa; phylum Arthropoda; class Insecta; order Zygentoma; family Lepismatidae; genus Thermobia; species Thermobia domestica. The sequence continues at coordinate 67,453,235 of NC_137455.1, forward strand.
ATAATTACCTTGAGATTCCTCCGATGTAGTCTCCGGTGGATGCAATATGGACTGATCAAAAACGAATTCCACTCCAGGATCAAACGTGGTGTTAACTCCGTTGTCTCTGGTTACTGATGTCGATGGAGTCAAACTCTGATTGAAATTACCAAAAGATCTAGGCTGAGGTGTATCTTTCGGACAACCAAGGTCGCATGGCGGCTGCTTTCCACTCACCCCATTCCTAGAAGTATATGCACAAGCGAGAGAAGTCTGGGCACACAAAAGTTCATCAGCTCGGATCATAGGAACCACTAACTTCCGAGCTTTTATATTATATAAATTACCAGCAATGTCTATTATGGCGTCGTATTTTGTATGAAAGTCATTTCCAAGCAGAAGATCAAACTCATTAGAGTCCACGATGAAGAAACTTTCACTAAATTGGTGTCTTCCAATTTTAAAATATAGTCTTACTCTCATATCCACTGTAACTTGTACATTTCCTAAGCCAATCGTCTGAACGTTCACCTTTTCTGCCTTTATTTTACACCTTTTTCTAAGTTCATCATAAAGATGTGGAGCCAAATAAGAGTTCGTACTCCCAGTATCAATTAAACACTTAAAACGCATACCCGTAATGTAAACAGGAATCGCTAACAAATTTTCCAATTTACTACTATTTTGTTTTACGTCTAGGTTATTTTGAGTTAAGTGTTGTGATTCTAAATTATGGTTATGAGAAAATTCCGCCTTATCAAATTTTTTATAGTTAGATGGTAAAGAATACCTAGCTGGAGAAACTAAATTTTTATGCAAATTTATTGGTTCACGAGATTGCAACACTACTTGCTGTTTTGTGTTCTTCGTTCCGATAAAGGAAGATGATTTACGGGGTGGTACCAAGTCCCGTACGCTACTACCTCGATTAAGTAATTTATAATAATCCTTCCTATACCTATGCAAAGCATCATAGTGTTCTGCAGCTAAATACAATTGATTTAAATCGATAGGCATACCTCTTTCAGCTAGAAATTGATGGGCAGAAGGCGTTACCATATTAGTGATTAAACTACAAATGGTGGCTTCATCAAAGGACATATCAAGTACGTGAATAATCGATAATTTATTATCTACAAACTCATAAAATGAATGATCCTCCCGCATGGGAACGTAGAAAAATAATCGCATGAATTGTGTTCTACCAATAGTGGAAATAAATCGCACCACTAAATGTCTACAAACTGTTTGCCAAGGGGAAGCGTCCCCAATAAACGATTGTATCACTTCTTGCATTTCTCCTTTTGTACGAGAAAGACAAGCTACCAACACAAGATCTAAAGGCAAACCCTTACCTCTGACAATACTATCAAGTTTTAATAAAAACTGAAATGTAGACTCAGTATTGGTACCATCTATTATAGGTAGACTATTAATATCATGCAACAAAGATTTATAGATTCCTTCCGAAGCAAATTTCTCAAAACTTAAATTTAATGAAGCTGCCATATTAAATGGTCGATCTCTATATTTATTTTGCAAGCTCTGACTCCCTCCTGCTCTTAAATTAGGCGAGGAATTCGCAAACCTTGTACTGTGTCCCACATTACTTTGTGGATCCACGTTATAATTTTGATCCTAAAATGGTCTACTTTGACCACTTAGTAAAGGTTCGTGAGGATTCACTTGAATATGGGCTGAAGGCCTTAAATGATCAAACATAGGATTACTAAATTCATAAGAATATCCAAGAAATTCATCCCCACTAGAACTTGAAGAATCCGAAAATCTAGACTTTACATTTGTCTCCTTTGACTGTGCCATCCTTACAAGCACACCACAAAATATTGAGCTCAGAGAAACCAAAAGAATAATTACTACTATTTTTACAACCTTATCAATAATTATTCGCTTATTACACAATGACCTACTATAAAATAAATTTTGTATCCGACCCCGGCAACACTGTATTAAGTATTTTACGTTAACATTCATATACAACATTTATATTAACTCAACAAGAAAGGCATAGAATAATGAAAATATATTATTTAATTTAGAGGTTAATTTGACCAAAGAAATACACATAAATTTTAGAATATAAAGGGAAACACCTTTTGCTGGACCTCCCCGAGCCGGACCTCGAAGCCAGCATAAATTTGCCTTTCCAGGGCAGTGTATAAAATTTATTTTATTTAAAAATTATATATGTAACGGATGAACGATACACATATAATCTTTAAATAGCCCCCACTACCCACAGTCCTGCGAGAACGGACGTCACCCCACTTCCCCCTTTAGAATACAAGAATTTTAAAAGGAGAGAGAAAGGAGAATTCCACTCCCCCACGGCTGAGAATAATGACGACGTGAAGAGTGAGGTTCAATACTGGAAAAGGCTTATACTGTATGCAAAATATCACTGTTAAGATAATCAGGAAAATTTCTACAACTACTTGTAAATGTAAAAAGTTTTCTAACAAAATGGAAAAATTTTATTATAACAAATCCGAAACGTGGTATATAAATATAAATATAGAAAAACATTCAACAAATTTAACAAGTAAGAATATCATTAATCGAAATCTCCGTTAGCAAGCAACATTAATTTTGCAAAAGTTTTTTTTTCCAAGTGACAAAAATTTCTGAAGTAAATACTATAACCAATCGTAAATCCAAATATAGAATTTAGAAACATATACAATAATTTCATCAAAATGTATGGAACTCGAAGTTACTGCAAAGTGGCTTTCTTTGGAATGAAAATGTGGGAGGAAAGATTCCTAATATATGGGTCAAAATACATGAGTTACGAGCAACAGCTCATTTGCAACTCTATAGATTCCTTTTTTTTTCTTTCCTTTTCAAAAGCGGACCTAAGACATAAATCATTCATTTGATGTCTCCACTAGCCTTAATATTTTCCGTAATTTCAATATATTAAACTTCCTGACTAGCGACTTTACTTTAGTTTTATCAAGGAAAACAAGAATCAACATGTTTTAACTCAAGGCATAACTCTGCCTACACAAAACCAGTAACATGAACTATTCAGTTAACTATTTTTACTTTCTTACTTTTCCTTTCGCAATATTTTTAGAAATAAGTGCTTCCAAATATATTGAGTAATAATAATGTCTTCTAAATAATAACCATAGTCAGGAACTGTTATAGTTCTTAAAAGAAGTTAATTAAACTATACGATTATACGGAAAAATATTAATTTTAATGACCCATTCTCTATTTCGAAGGACCTAACACCCTTACCTCATTTTATACACTGCGAAGCGCTTCAGTCTTAAAGCCAGAACCTCGGCTGCAACGTGACGTCATCCCGATCGACGACTCGCGCAATCCAACCGAAGGTTATGCAGTGCTTCCAACTCCAAGAGAAATAACCGACTTAACAGTAAACTGGAGTTTCATCTCACAAAATTTTTCCTTTTACAAAATTTCATTTTATTATGAAACTTGGGTGGGTTACAAGGTACATAAATCTCTTACTGTCACTTTCATTTTCTGGCACTAAGTGTTTGCAAGTGTCCCCAATCCAGAGTTTCAAGCGTGTAAAGCACTCTCAATCAGGTAGAGTACTTTAGTCAGATATGTTAGTGTTCTGGTCTATAGACTTGTGCACCCTTGACACATACGTTCATGAATTGGAAACGAAACGATAGAGAGCGGTCGGTGCGAGCGGTCCCGGGTTCGATTCCCGGTGGGGTCACTCGGTCGAAAAAGTGTAACGCGCTTTTTCAGGCCAGCCACCCTGAATGAGGTTTTTCTGGGTTTTCCTCATTCAAATCAGGCAAATGCCGGGGTGGTACCTAACTTATAGGTCCCAGGCCGCTTCTTCCTTCTCTTTCCCTGGATTGTCTGCTCGCCGAGGGACGTCATCCCCCAAATCGTGAAGGGCTAAATGACCTTAGATGCCGAAAGCCCAGAAATCTAAATCCTAAATCCTAAGATAGAGAGCGGGTAGTAGTGTCTCTTGATTTGAATAATTTCTATAAAGTGTTTGTAATTACAGTATTTAAAATGAAGCGCACATAAATGGTTTATGGTGATGAAAAATACTACATTAATATTATAGCTGTCACTCTTATGTGAATTCACTCTTATGTGACAATCTTATGTGGATTTGAAACTCTGCAAAACAAGCTATAACATGAATTCAATATTAGAATACCTTTACTATCATATAGAGAGGCCATCACTACTTGCTACCAGAATTATTATTATTATTATTATTATTATTATTATTATTATTATTATTATTATTATTATTATTATTATTATTATTATTGATGCAATGTATTGTTAAATGTTCTAAAGTGCTCTAAAGAAACAATACAGTTTGGTTTGTTATACTTGAATAATTTGTAGTGGACTCATATTAGAAAATTTCTTGCATGTATGTGTTCAAGCTTACCACATGGAGGTGAAATTTACCCAATTTTATCCCGTTATTCTTCATGGATTCAAATCACAAACTATTTTATCTACAAGTTGCAGGAATGCATGTACCAAGTTTCATGAAATCGGATAAATATTCTGTGGTTTATTATAAGATTTGCTTGCATATACAGATTGTTATCAAATAATAGAACACCTGATAAAGGTTCATTTATTACATTAATGTGCTATTGGACAATCTTTCATTTTCAGGACAGTTCTGATGTGACGCATGTGTAAGACAATGCTTGGATGGAATGGGTCACCAACTTAGTGATCCATGATCCGGAAGTTTCAAAGGCAGTCAGACCTGGCAATCCGAAATGATCCGATCTGACACGGACAGACTCATGACATGGAATGACCTCGACAGATTCGGCATGATCCAGATAAACCCATGACCTTTTCTGATCCATGACCCGGAGACGAAACGTCGTCATAAACATGGGTGTTAATGCAAATCTAACAAATGATTCTCTCTTCTCTCATTGCCTTTTCGTTAGAAATAATTTTCTTTCTCTCTTGTTTGGTTCTGTGTGTGTGAACACATTGCATTGAAAGCTAACTACAAGATTTATTACAGTACAAACCCTGCAGAATCACAGAGAAGTAAAGCTGCATATTTCTCTTATGAGGGATTGCCAAACTTTAATCGACCTACAGAACTTGTCGCTTAGGATACAAAAGATACTTTTGAGTCTAAATAGTATTTTGTTAATTCTTTTTGTATAAGCTATGCTCAAAAATCATGTATGGGGAAACGAATCAATATGAAATGATATTTGTGGAAACAAGAAATATTCAATACATGGTATCTTGATGAAGAAATGTCACGCCGTGAATCAAACAAATAAATCTTCAGTGAACGTCATTAATTAACTATAAACTTCTGCAGAGATGATATTTCGGCTGGTTCTGGGTCGCCGGGTCTGCCTGACTCTCCGGATCAGAGAAACGAGACTCGAACCCGGATAACCCGGACAAAAGTTGTAAGCAAAGTGACACGATGATGTGTGACCCATTTCATCATTGTTGTATACTTCGTACGCCATTTTTGCGCGTTTCTCAATCACAGGTGAGAATGGCTCTTCCTAACTTGCAAAAGCAAATAACAGAGCTTTTCTGAAAATAGAATTTGCAGAAAAGCATCAGATTGAAATTTTGTGGTTAAACAACAATATCATTAGATATGTACAGATGGTGATCAGAAAAATGGAAACACCTGAACGAAATTGCAACTTACCAGATTAATATGGTGTCGGGCTACGTTTTGCCTTCAGAACAGCCTTGATGCGACGTGAGATGGAGGCATAGAGGTCGTGAATGGTAGCAAGTGGAATTTTACACCATTCCTCGTGCAGGGCATCGGCCAGTTCTGTGTGAGAGGATGGAGGTGGAAATCGTCGCCGGAGTCGTGTTTCCAAGATGGACCACAGATGTTCAATTATTTTGAGATCTGGGGATTGGGCGGGCCAGGAGAGGTGTTGAACTTCGTCCCGATGTTCCTCAAACCACGCTGCAACAACGCCAGCTGTGTGAATGGGTGCATTATCATCCTGGAAGATGGCGTCATTGTCCGGGAACAACATCCGGACCATAGGATGCAAGTGGTCTCCTAAAATTGCGACATAATCGCTGACAGTGATTCGTCCGCTAAGTGTTACCACAGGACCCAATGAAAACCATGATATGGCGGCCCACAGCATCACCCCATGTTTCACAGTTGGGCGGAGACACTGCAGATCATAAGCTTCTTTGGGCGATCTCCACACATAAACACGGCCCGTGGTTGGGAATAGGGTGAAGGATGACTCATCCGACCATATCACACGTTTCCAGTTGTGAGGTGCAGGTAGCCAGAGCCGCAGCTAAGGTAACCAAGAACATCAACACAAATAAAATTAAATAAATAAGGTGGAGTGGCTGGGAATATTCAAAACTAACAGAGAAAATTTACATAAAATGCAAATTGCCAACATCTGCATAAGTACTTCCCTTCTTGGAGATGAGGGTACTCTCCTGTGAAAGCCGCCACTGCCACAAGTAAATCGGTAGAGCATAAAATTTTAGTTAATGAGAGCAACAGATCTCAGGGTTATCTGCTCAACAGTCATGGCCAAGATGCTACTATATTGAGTTGTTTAGAAATACCAAAAGGGTTAAAAAAAACTACTTTCAATTAACAGGTAGCAGCCTGTTACTAAAAACTCACTATACTCATGACTGATAGTTTGGTTCTCTTGGCATAATATTCTCTCTGGCCCTCATTCAGAGAGCTGGTCAGACATACATACAACCAGGGAAAATGCTTCCTTGACTCACACTCCTGAAACAGAACATTTTCATTAGCAGTAGGTACTCACCCTGCAGCAAATTGACTTCAACACAAATTCTGATTAGAGATGGCGGTTTATTTCCAAGATAATGAAACATCAAGAAGAGTATGGATGTTGATGATAACACTCCGATACACTGATACTTAAACTTCTTATGTAGTGCACTACTAAAACACTGACACTATGATATATATTGATATATATATATATATACAACACTGGTTTCACTATATTAGAAAATTAAAGAGGGGAGGACGAAAACTTGTTAATTAAGGTCTGGTTGACCTTAGAAAAATTAAAAGAACATTTAATACAAATTTCTTTACTCCTCAGTTGATGAGTTCATAGTCTCTGTCAGTCTCAGAGAGGAGAAAATACTATCACACAAAAATATCATTGTAGGCAACACGTGGATAAAAAAAACAAAAATTAAATTTATCATATATCTTGTATGTTCGCTGCACTGTTCCTGTAGCTGACTAACATGTTCATTTACACAGTTCTAGCATAAAGTCACCATGTCCTTCCACATTCCCATTTTACTGTAGAGGGTGAATGTTCCTGTTAAATGTTTAATATGCTGGACGATGAATTCTCTGGACGTGGACATGTGGTATGTCCATGAAAGCAAGCATTACAAATGCTTGGAACCTTGTTCAGAAAGTCCAAGGAAGGCACTGCATGTGTGACGTTACAGGCCTTAAAATATCTCAACTGAGATATTCTACTTTTTCGTTTTCACTGTCATACTGGACGTTTAAACATTTCCCCATACTATAGGTGGGTTATTAGACAAGAGGTCTACTTTAGTTCTTCTCCTACCAGTTTTCGGTTAGCATAAAAAAAATGTTATTAGTTATTAAACGTAACTCTCCATTATGAATTGTAGTTAACTTGTATGACTAAGCTTCCACTGCTTAGATAAGCGCACTGTTCAACACGTTCTTTAATTCACACTAAATAGGGAATAGTATAGACAAAGTTTATCACTCACACGAGGTGCGAATACATCAAATGATGTATTTCAACAGGAATCTCCACGGGGACCGAAAGTGTCCTCACGTTCCTGGGATATCACTAACCGTTAAGCAAAGAAGTAGGGATGACTTCCTTACTATGATTGTACGTGTTTCCACTTCCAGATCAGAGAACGAACTTCCCTTGTTCACCACCAAAACAAGTATATCTACTGCACAAAAACCAAGAAAGGAAGAAACTCGCTTCCTTTCGAGTCCTTAACAAAAGGTTTTGTGCCTGAGGCGAGCTTCCGGGTGGCCCTTTCTGCAAATACCACCAGTTCAGCCGCTTCTCGTTGCAAATTGTTCCTGCACCCTTTGACAGGTGCTGCTGTACTTAAACTTGCGGAGAACTTGGAACCTTCTGCTCCCTTTTTATGAGAGTTTTTTAAAACAATATAGTTATTTTCACTTATAACGACACTATAAAAAGGGAAAATACATGTTATGATACACTGAAATAAAGTTAAATATACATAGAATATATTGATATATTAGACATAAACTGTCATCTCCCCCAGTAACAGAAATAAGCCCAATTTCCTGCGGCTGTCCTTCAAGTTGTCTGCTACTAATGGCATCCATGTTTGTATGGAGAGGGAGTGAGGAAGCATCTTTGTTAATATTTAATTTAGACAATTACAAGATCCAAATGTCTTGTGCGGATGGGATACACGTTGATAAAATTAATCAGAAATTTTGTACGGTATTTCCAAGAACGATTGAGCGTAATACGTTAATATTAATATTTTACATGGAAAATAAGTCAAAATAGAGTAAAACATTTTAAACTGGCTTTGCATCTTGGGAAAAAAACTAGGTCCGTTCGCTGACGGTACCGGTCCTGGGTGAAGAGGGGGGCGGAAGAGACGCTTGAGCTAGCTGCACACAAAATCACACCTATAGAAATCCAAAAACTCACATGTTGACGCTAAAATTTTTACAACTTTTTATACAATAGAAGTTGTGCGTCTATACCCACTGTTTCCAAATCAGTGTCGATTCACTAAGGAAGGGCGTAGGATCCTTCCTGTGTATAATGAGTCTTATTTAGTCCCTCATCTAGTGATTTCTTGAAGTGGTGAGTAGTGAGGACCTCACATATAGAAGTCTAGGCGACGAGAAGTCGTGAGAGACACAGGAAAAAAAATTCTCTGTCAGCGCTAGCTCCGTCTTCCATGGTTCTAAAACTCAATGCATGATTCCTATAGAATATGCTTATTTCTTCCATTTATTTATCCATCGTAGAGTATTTTAATGTCATTCTTCCTTCATCCCCATGTATTCTATACATTAAGCAATGACCCAGTAATTAGATGCAAGCGGTAAAATACAATATAATTAGCCTGTAAAGGAAATAACATTTTTGAATAAATACAATATAATACAATATTGTATTAATATTTCCGTACTACGCTCGGTGTTTTACACAATTTACCCATAATACCTAGATAATATTCAATAAGTATGCTAATATTTAAACAATTAATTGTATCCAAAAATGATCTATTTACATATTGATATGTAAATGTGCCCCTCATCTGCATTTTGATATGCAGATGATGGAGAAGGACATCGGCCTTCTACAGTATTTCCCCCCTATGATTCTAGGTGCTGTACTTGCTAGTACAGGACGTAGATCATAAAGAGGGCACATTTTTGTTCCTAAAAAATAATCCCACAAAACAGAAAAAAACAAACTATACAAGGTAATTAAAAGTAAACACAATACACAGCAATACCAATACACAAAGCTAAATATAGAGAATTCAGGATTCCCTAACTTTACATAAACCTGAATCACATAAATTCCCATGCATACACAAATACACTAATACACTAGCTCACTAAAATACACAATAGCACTAACACTATTTACACATGTGTCAAGTCCGGGGTTCGATGCATCAATGTGTGATACTATTGCGACTCTATTGCACCAGTACCACTGTGATTTGCTTCTTCTCTAGGAATGTACGGCTTTAAGAGGAAAGCATTCCTGGTCATCTTGACCTCTTTTGTCACTGGATCCGCTAGTGTGTACATATTTCGGCCGGTGGTAGCGACAATTTGCCACGGCCCCGAGTATAAGAGTAAGAGTTTTTTCGAAACACCTGCTAGAGCATCCGACTTGGGGAAAACTCTAGATAGAACAAGGTCACCCACATTGTACTCTACTGTACGGTGTGACTTGTCAAAGTTTCGTTTTCGTGCAGCAGCATTCTTTTTGTGGTTCTTTCTTGCAATCTCAATGTAATACTGCACGTCATGGCGCTGATCCACTTCTGGGATTTCAAATAGCCTGGCTATGTCTCTAGACATAGACTGTCCAAAGTGACATTCAAAGGCTGACACGCCAGTGGTCAGGTGTTTCGCGGAGTTCAAACACTTCTCTATTTTATCTAAGTATTTGGGCCACAATCTTTGGTTATCATGGCACAATTTACGTAGTAAACGTACTGTCGCCTTGACAGCTACTTCCGCCATCTCACCCTGGGGATAATATGGCGTGGAAGTGATGTGCCTGATACCAAGTTCTGCTAACTCATTTTTCCAGCGGTTAGACTGGAAAGGTGACCCTCTGTCTGTCAAGACTAGTTCCACACTAGGGTTCACTTTTAAGTACTCCTTTAGTTTTCTTATTGCAGTGGTAGTGTTGGCTTTCCTACACGCATATAAACCAATGAGTTTCGAAAATGCGTCGTAAAACACTAAAATGTAGTGGACTCCCCCAATTCCCCTGGTTATGGGTCGTAACCAGTCAGCACAGGCCAAATAGCCTGGCTTCTCAACGACGACGGGATTCAGTGGTCCCGGACGATAACATTGGGGAGAGTTGCTTTTCTGGCATAATTCGCAGGAAGCACAAAATTTCCTCACACTTGCTCTCATCTTCGGCCATACGAAGAATTCAGATAGAAGTGGTAGTAATTTGCTAGCCGACATGTGCCCTCGATCTGTATGGTAATAATCGAGCAGTGGAATTACTAGCACTTCTGGGATGCATATCCGGACTCCTTCCCGGTCACGCTTACATAAGCGTCCGTTCAACACTTCAAAACGGTGACAAGCACCATTTATTTTTGGTGAGTCCGTCTTCTCTTCTACATCTTTCTTGATCTTGCCGTAGACAGGATCTGAAGACTGCATCTCCGGTAGTATGGCAATCATCTTCCTCAACTCACATGGAATTTCTGTCAGGATGGACATCAGCGACTCCTGGAGGATAGGCTTCCGTGCAACACTGAGGTCTTCTTCTGTGTGAGGAGGGTACCTAGAGTGATAATCACTCAAATTTTCGTTGGACTTAACAAACTGAAATTCAAAATTGAAATTGGAGAGCAGCATCGCCCACCTGGTGATGCGCTGGTTTGTAAGCCTACAGTATAGAATAAACTTAAGAGCAAGGTGGTCGCTGCGAATTATGAATTTAGTTCCTACTAAATATTGTTTAAATTTTACAACCCCATCTATCAGTCCAAAAAAATTCCTTTTCCGTCACAGAGTAGTTCTTCTGTGCTGCATTAAACACACGTGATGTGAATGCGATGACCCTAATGTCATCATTATCATCACGCTGGTACAATAGAGATGAACACGCAATGTCACACGCATCCGACTCTAAAATCAGCTGTTTGTCAGGCAGGACGGTTTTCAGCACTACTTCTTCCTGGAAGATCTGCTTGATCTTCTCCATCGCTGCCTGATGTTCTGGTTCCCACTTGAACCTCACGTTCTTCTTCAGTAGTTGGAACAACGGATTGAGAACTTCCGAGTATTTCCTACTGAAGCATCTGTAATACTGGCAGTAGCCAATTACAATTACAATTGCACTTTTTCAGCCTGAGAGTTAGGCCGCCCGCAGTGAGTAAACCCAACACTCTGTCGAGGTGTACAATATGATCATTGAAGCTCCTGTCGGCCAAAATTAGGTCATCAACATATGCGCCGCAGTACTCTCTAGCTTCAGTTCCTATCAGCATATCTAAAGCTCTGACGCAAGAAGCAAGGCTTTGTTTCGTCCCGAACGGAAGTTTCTGAAAGACATAAGATATGCCTTCATGTAGGAATCCTAAGTATTTTTGGTCGCTTTCCTTAACTTTGATTTGTAAAAACATTTCGGTTGCATCGACACAGCTAAACCAAGAATTATCGCAAATGTCCTGGAGAACTGATAGGGGTGGCATTGGTCTGTCAGAAAGATCACCAGATATTTTGGCCAGAGCTCGGCCATCGATACAGACTCGAATACGTCCGTCACTCTTCGGTGTCACTACCAGAGGATTAATATACGCCGTAGGCTGTTTCTTAATCACACCCCATGCTTCCCATCTCGAAATTTCATTGGATACTAAGTTTCTAAATCTCTTAGGGTAAGGATAGAGTTTTGTCTTGATTGGACGTTCGTCCGTTACTCCAATCTCATGCTCGTAGTTAGCTATGCAACCTGGCTTGACATCAAAAAGTGCTTGATGCTTGAGAAGCACAGCTTTCAAACTTTCTCTTTGGGAGGCTGAGAGATCTGAGTAGTTCGATACAAACTCTTCTATCTCTGAAATGGAGGCACGAGTTTTCACTTTCATCCACTCTTCTGGTGGGAACACGTGAACTGCCATTTCTTGGGCACTTGGGAATCTTCCATCGTCCAAGTTTGGGGCACGAGCTGCCTTATCTCTGCAGGTCTTAGGCTCATTCTGTGCACTAACTCGTATGGCGTTCCGTCTTTCGTCTGACGGGCAAAAATTACACTCAAAATTATCTACCTCATCCATAATACTAAATGGTTTTTGGCACTCCCCATTCAACTCTAAACAACGAACTACTAGATCCTTAGTCTCGCAATCTACTGATCTAAATGCAACTTCTACACCATGAGGATGTTTGAGATGTAGAAGGCCGGTGTCATAGTCTAACACGGCACGAGATTCGGTAAAAAAGTTGGATCCTAAAATCAAAGATCGGTTCAGACCTGAAATTATTATACCTAAAGTATGATATTCCTTCCCTTGTATCTCAATGACTAACAGAGTTTGGCCAATGATCATCGCTGATTTACTACCAAAAGCGGACGTTACCCGTATATTCTTCGCACTCAGAAATGCTGGTGGGGGGTGGCTATTTGAGACTGTGTCCCAAATTTCTTTAGAAATTGCAGAGCAAGCAGCCCCGGTGTCCAATAAACAATTTACGTCTTTTCCAAACGAACACACTTGTATCTCTGGTAGTGAGATGACGTTATTAGCAGGTAATGCATCATTACATGAGTCAAACAAATTCTTAAATATGCCATTCGCTTCTTCATAGATTTCCCTATGTAGATCAATATGTTCTCCGTTCCTACTAAGTAATGTTAATTTATTTTCAAACATGCCTTCATTGAAATGCTTCTTTGATTTTATCTCTAAACATAAATTACAATTTTCTTCTTCTTTTTCTTCTTCAGTTACAAAAATTTCTTTCACTGCGGTTTCGCAAGAGTTATCATCATGTTTATTTTCTACGTTATCTTCAAAATGTCGCACATACTTGGAATGTAATTTTGTCAACTCGGTTGGACAAGTTCTCACCGTGTCCTTCCTACCGCCGTCGCAAGTATATGCGGACAATCCTCATTCCCTGGAAGAAGGAGATGAGGATTGGTTACTCCTGGTATTGTTTGTATTCTGAGTGGGAGGAGGGGGCGCACGGTCATAGTGTTCGAGAAGTTCTATTTCCTCCTCTTCTCGACGGAAGGAATTCCCTCGCTGTCCATCCGCACTGCGCATTCCGCCCCTCCTACCACGGGCTACACGACCGTTGTTGTGGGTGGAGTGGGAGTTCCCCCCACGTGACCAGCCAGCTGACCCACTTCCGCTGCTCTGATTTCGAGGCGGGGAGCGCTGGTGGTTGTTTTGGTTCGTGTTGTGTCTACATCTCTGGTAAGGACGCTGGTTATCTCGTGTTCTGTTTTTCTTACGAGCCACGTGCTTACCGCTAAGGCCTGAGGGGTTATTATCCTCGCCGTCTATGCTCACTTGGAGCATGTTGACCCCTTTCCTCGGGTTCTGTTGATAGAACTGGTCTCGATTAGTCATTGACGACTGCAGTTCTTGGACTAAATTCAGAAGTTCAGCAATGGTTTTAGGGCGAGACGAGACTATTGCCCTAAATAGCCAATTGGGAAAGTGCCGTGGGAGTACCTTCAATAACGTCGCATCTGACATGCGTGGCTCCAAAATGCTGTTTTTGTGCAGCAAATCCAACAGATATTCTGCAGGGGATTTGTGCACTCTACTGTCAAAGTGAGAAGTTAAAATGTTAGCCCTTAAGTTAGCCAACCGCTCTTCACTTAGGTAGCATTTCCTAAATTCACTCACAAAATCTTCATAAGTTTGAATTTTGCTTCGGTTTAACTGGAACCATTGGTAACAGGTATTCCGGACAGCTCGAGGAATGAAACTTAGCCTCATCTCGTCCGGTACCCCAGTGACCTCGAAGTACCGGTCGAGATCTTGAAGAAAATTATAGGTCTCGGTTTCCGTCTCGTTTCCCATATACACAGGCAACGTCACATCTCTGTGTATGAGACCTAATGCAGTAGCGATATTTTGTCTCGTCTCATGATTACATGAGCGAGACGTTGACGGAACAGGGTCTGTCTCGTGGGCCGTAGCGAGGTTCCCAGGTTGAGAACCGGGCAAGTCGCGACTCGAGGTGGACGTTCTTGGGTAGCGGAGACAGAGATGTTCGCGAGTCTCCCCTCGATCACCTCGCTTGTCTCCTTCTGTATGGAGTTCTTCCATTCCTCCATCTTCTTTTCTAGTTGTGTGCACACATCCTGTACGGTATCTTGCATCTGCTGGATGCTACCGTTACACTCTGATCGAATTTCCTCGAGAGGCGTTTCCTGCTCGATTTCCCCCCTGAGCCTGGCTAGTTGAGAAGCGAAACTCACTTCCACTCTCCTGACCTGATTATTAAGTTGTATAGTGGTCTGTTCGACACGAGACGAGACCTGTTGTATACTTTCTGAAAGATCTGTATAATTTTCTTCAAGTTTCTTCGTGGTTTCTGTGACGCGTGAGTTGAGGTCTTCACGAGCGCCTTCAATCTCCCCCCTAAGCTCTACTGTGGTAATCTCTAGTCGCTCGGTCAGCTCACGTTCACTGTGCTCGAGTCTTGAACTCACAGTCTCCAACTGGAGTTCAAGACGAGCATTACTGGACTCAATAGCCTGTTCGAGACGTTTATACATATCTTTCGTCTCTTTATGTACTTGCTCCAGGCTATGAGAACTTTCCTCAAATTTCCTTTCAAGTTTTCTTTCTAAACTATTTGAGTTTTCTACCATTTTATTCTCTAAACTTGTCGCATTTTCTTTAAGCTTTACGTCTAAATCTTCCCTTAGGCTCCGGTTATTTTCTTCAAGTTTCCTTTGACCTTGAAAAAGTTCACTTAGAATGGCTGCTAGATTTAAGCTACTTATGTTTTCCCTAGAGCTACCTTCGTAAACGGCTGGGCTAACAATACTCTGATTTTCAGTAGTTTCGTCCCTTTCCTCCCGCAACGGCACTTCCGGTTCCCTACCGGTGACTGGCGGAACCGCTTCCACCACGTCAGCGTCTCCCACTACGCTGTCCGTGCACTCGTTAGTGCGCTGTGCTACAACACTACTTTCTTCTGAGAGCTCGTCAGCTCTCTGAGCGAAATCTTCATTTACGAACTGCTGGTCCATGTTGTCTAATTTTCGAGACTGTGCTCTTGTTACGACCATTTACAAAAGAAAATAATTTTACAAAGGTTACTTCCCCCCTAACTTCAAGAGCCTGAATTCTCTAATACAATGTTGAAATATTCAAAACAGAAACATAAAATTCAAAACACAAGACACCGCCGTTCTTGGAAATTTCAGGGAATAAACAAACATATACCGAAAAATTATTTAAACTGTATTCTGACTAGAGAGTATATGAAGTATACTCTATTACCCTTAACGCTGCTGTCGCCAAGTTTATTGGCGCAAGAGCGTGGAAAATCGAGCCCTGCAGCTGGGTAGCCAAGTTTATTGTGAGGTGCTAACACAGCACGTGAAGTTCAGCCCGATAGCTGGGGCGCCATAACTTTTGTGAGGTGCAGGTAGCCAGAGCCGCAGCTAAGGTTACCAAGAACACCAACACAAATAAAATTAAATAAATAAGGTGGAGTGGCTGGGAATATTCAAAACTAACAGAGAAAATTTACATAAAATGCAAATTGCCAACATCTGCATAAGTACTTCCCTTCTTGGAGATGAGGGTACTCTCCTGTGAAAGCCGCCACTGCCACAAGTAAATCGGTAGAGCATAAAATTTTAGTTAATGAGAGCAACAGATCTCAGGGTTATCTGCGCAACAGTCATGGCCAAGATGCTACTATAGTGAGTTGTTTAGAAATACCAAAAGGGTTAAAAAAAACTACTTTCAATTAACAGGTAGCAGCCTGTTACTAAAAACTCACTATACTCATGACTGATAGTTTGGTTCTCTTGGCATAATATTCTCTCTGGCCCTCATTCAGAGAGCTGGTCAGACATACATACAACCAGGGAAAATGCTTCCTTGACTCACACTCCTGAAACAGAACATTTTCATTAGCAGTAGGTACTCACCCTGCAGCAAATTGACTTCAACACAAATTCTGATTAGAGATGGCGGTTTATTTCCAAGATAATGAAACATCAAGAAGAGTATGGATGTTGATGATAACACTCCGATACACTGATACTTAAACTTCTTATGTAGTGCACTACTAAAACACTGACACAATGATATATATTGATATATATATATATATATACAACACTGGTTTCACTATATTAGAAAATTAAAGAGGGGAGGACGAAAACTTGTTAATTAAGGTCTGGTTGACCTTAGAAAAATTAAAAGAACATTTAATACAAATTTCTTTACTCCTCAGTTGATGAGTTCATAGTCTCTGTCAGTCTCAGAGAGGAGAAAATACTATCACACAAAAATATCATTGTAGGCAACACGTGGATAAAAAAAACAAAAATTAAATTTATCATATATCTTGTATGTTCGCTGCACTGTTCCTGTAGCTGACTAACATGTTCATTTACACAGTTCTAGCATAAAGTCACCATGTCCTTCCACATTCCCATTTTACTGTAGAGGGTGAATGTTCCTGTTAAATGTTTAATATGCTGGACGATGAATTCTCTGGACGTGGACATGTGGTATGTCCATGAAAGGAAGCATTACAAATGCTTGGAACCTTGTTCAGAAAGTCCAAGGAAGGCACTGCGTGTGTGACGTTACAGGCCTTAAAATATCTCAACTGAGATATTCTACTTTTTCGTTTTCACTGTCATACTGGACGTTTAAACATTTCCCCATACTATAGGTGGGTTATTAGACAAGAGGTCTACTTTAGTTCTTCTCCTACCAGTTTTCGGTTAGCATAAAAAAAATGTTATTAGTTATTAAACGTAACTCTCCATTATGAATTGTAGTTAACTTGTATGACTAAGCTTCCACTGCTTAGATAAGCGCACTGTTCAACACGTTCTTTAATTCACACTAAATAGGGAATAGTATAGACAAAGTTTATCACTCACACGAGGTGCGAATACATCAAATGATGTATTTCAACAGGAATCTCCACGGGGACCGAAAGTGTCCTCACGTTCCTGGGATATCACTAACCGTTAAGCAAAGAAGTAGGGATGACTTCCTTACTATGATTGTACGTGTTTCCACTTCCAGATCAGAGAACGAACTTCCCTTGTTCACCACCAAAACAAGTATATCTACTGCACAAAAACCAAGAAAGGAAGAAACTCGCTTCCTTTCGAGTCCTTAACAAAAGGTTTTGTGCCTGAGGCGAGCTTCCGGGTGGCCCTTTCTGCAAATACCACCAGTTCAGCCGCTTCTCGTTGCAAATTGTTCCTGCACCCTTTGACAGGTGCTGCTGTACTTAAACTTGCGGAGAACTTGGAACCTTCTGCTCCCTTTTTATGAGAGTTTTTTAAAACAATATAGTTATTTTCACTTATAACGACACTATAAAAAGGGAAAATACATGTTATGATACACTGAAATAAAGTTAAATATACATAGAATATATTGATATATTAGACATAAACTGCCATCTCCCCCAGTAACAGAAATAAGCCCAATTTCCTGCGGCTGTCCTTCAAGTTGTCTGCTACTAATGGCATCCATGTTTGTATGGAGAGGGAGTGAGGAAGCATCTTTGTTAATATTTAATTTAGACAATTACAAGATCCAAATGTCTTGTGCGGATGGGATACACGTTGATAAAATTAATCAGGAATTTTGTACGGTATTTCCAAGAACGATTGAGCGTAATACGTTAATATTAATATTTTACGTATGTCAAAATAGAGTAAAACATTTTAAACTGGCTTTGCATCTTGGGAAAAAAACTAGGTCCGTTCGCTGACGGTACCGGTCCTGGGTGAAGAGGGGGGCGGAAGAGACGCTTGAGCTAGCTGCACACAAAATCACACCTATAGAAATCCAAAAACTCACATGTTGACGCTAAAATTTTTACAACTTTTTATACAATAGAAGTTGTGCGTCTATACCCACTGTTTCCAAATCAGTGTCGATTCACTAAGGAAGGGCGTAGGATCCTTCCTGTGTATAATGAGTCTTATTTAGTCCCTCATCTAGTGATTTCTTGAAGTGGTGAGTAGTGAGGACCTCACATATAGAAGTCTAGGCGACGAGAAGTCGTGAGAGACACAGGAAAAAAAATTCTCTGTCAGCGCTAGCTCCGTCTTCCATGGTTCTAAAACTCAATGCATGATTCCTATAGAATATGCTTATTTCTTCCATTTATTTATCCATCGTAGAGTATTTTAATGTCATTCTTCCTTCATCCCCATGTATTCTATACATTAAGCAATGACCCAGTAATTAGATGCAAGCGGTAAAATACAATATAATTAGCCTGTAAAGGAAATAACATTTTTGAATAAATACAATATAATACAATATTGTATTAATATTTCCGTACTACGCTCGGTGTTTTACACAATTTACCCATAATACCTAGATAATATTCAATAAGTATGCTAATATTTAAACAATTAATTGTATCCAAAAATGATCTATTTACATATTGATATGTAAATGTGCCCCTCATCTGCATTTTGATATGCAGATGATGGAGAAGGACATCGGCCTTCTACACAGTCCTCAACGGTCCAAGTTGCATGGTCGCGGCACCATTTGCGGCGTGCGAAAGCGTTATGGTCCCTGATGAGCGGTTTGGCCCGTACAACACGACCCCGTAAGTTCATGTCATGTAATTCGCGGCGGACTGTGATTGTCGAAACAGGATGGGGGAGGTGCTGATTGAGTTCCTCCGTCACTTGCTCCGCAGTGGCACGACGGTTCTGCGTGACAATGCGCTTTAATACCCGGCGTGACCTGTCACTCATGATTTTCTTCCGCCTACTGTTCCGCTTCCCCGATGTGGTTTTCCCGTGTGTTGTGAAGGCCGTCATCACATTCGACACTGTCCCACGCGACACACCTAACACAGTAGCCACTGCCGTCACTCTCACTCCACATAACCGCTCACCAACAATTTGCCCTCCTTGAAAATCTGAGAGGTCTCCCATTTTACACTACCTCCGTCTGCTGCAGCCACTGGACACTGCTGTTCCACTGCGCCTGACGTAGTATCGAGACCGACCTAACACACCACCACCAGCGGTCCGGCACTGCGGGCGCCACGACACCACTGCCAACCCATACATCTGACGTGTTGCCAACTACAGGTGTTTCCATTTTTCTGATCACCATCTGTATATGTTCAGCTTCAGGAGAAAATTTGTTTGCGGCAAGTCCTTGTGAAATGAATATTTGTTTAACAAGGTCTGAACTCTCTTAGTTTGTAACTTCGTGATACGGTAATTTTGGTTTTTAACTTACTAATGTGTGCAACCTAATTCCAATAAGAAATTCTTCTCAAAAATATAATAATTATTCTCACTGGAACAAACCATGGTTCTCGTAGGAACAAACCATGGTTCGACCAGGAATGCATTAAACTAGCAGAGAAGAGAAAACAGGAAAAATTATGATGGCTACGAAATCCGAATGAAATAACTGCACAAAATTTCGCAGATATCAGGCGAGAGACTTCCAAAACTTTTAGAACAAAGAAACGCGATTTTTTGAAAGTTAAAATTAAGGATCTTGAAGATAATAGTAAAAATGAAAACATTCGCGACATGTATAAGGGGATCAGCGAATTTAAGAAAGGCTATTAACCCGGTGCTAATATATTAAAGAAAGCTGGAGGCGAAAAATTGTGGAACAAGATACACAAACTCATTCTCCTTATCTGGAACAAGGAAGAATTGCCACAAGAGTGGAAAGAATCAATCATTGTTCCAATTCACAAGAAAGGCGACAAAACTGACTGTAATAATTATCGAGGCATTTCTCTTCTGTCAACATTCTATAAAATCCTTTCAAATATTCTATTAGCAAGATTGACGCCATACGCAGATGAAATTATTGGAGATTATCACTGCCGCTTTAGACGAAATCGACCAACTATCGACCAAATATTTACCATTCGCCAAATACTCCAAAAGAAGTGGGAAAACAATACCCCGGTACATCAACTGTTTATTGATTTTAGAAATGCGTACGACTCGGTTAGGAGAGAAACATTATACATCGTTCTTACAGAATTTGGAATATCGAGAAAGCTAATTAGATTAATTAAGATATGTTTAAATGAATCCCAAAGTAAAGTCCGGGTAGGAAAATTTTTGTCCACGAGCTTTCACCCAAAATGGCCTGAAACGAGGAGATGCGTTGTCGCCATTATTATTTAACTTTGTTCTGGAATACGCTATAAGGAAAATCAGACAGCAAGCAGGGCCTAGAGTTGAACGGTATTCACACCAGGTTATGGCATATGCTGATGATGTAAATTTAATAGGGGATGATAATAGAACAATAGAAATAAATGCAGAGATCTTATTAAACGCTTGCATGGACTTGGGTTTAGAAGTAAATGCAGATAAAACTAAATACATGGAAGTGCGTTGGGACCTAATACAGCAAATTATGGATGCGTTAAAATATTAAATAATACTTTTGATAAAGTGGATACTTTCAAATATCTAGGATCAATATTATCAGACGAAAATCATATTCACGAAGAAATTATATGTCGACTAAAAGTAGGGAATTCGTGTTACTATACGGTTCAAAATCTCTTGTCGTCGCGAATTCTGTCGAAGAATTTGAAGCTTAAAATATACAAAACGCTAATTATGCCTGTTGTTCTGTATGGTTGCGAAACATGGTCGCTTACTCTGAGGGAAGAACATAGACTGAAAATATTTGAGAACAAAATCCTGAGACGAATATTCGGACCCACGAGGAACGGGAATGGGGAATGTTGGAAACTTCATAACGAGAAACTACATAATTTATACGGTTTAACCCAACATTGTTAGGGTCGTCAAGTCTAGGAGGCTTAGGTGGGCAGGTCATGTAGCTAGAATCGAAGAAAGTAGAAACGCTTTCAAAGTCTTGACTGGAAGATCAATCGGAAAACGACCATTAGGAAGACCTAGGCGCAGATGGGAGGAGAATATTAATATGGATCTCGCAGAGATAGGAATACAAAGTAGAAACTGGATCCAATTGGCTAAGAATAGAAGTCAGTGGAGAGCTTTTGTGAACGCGGCATTGAACCTCCGGGTTTCATAGGCCATAGAGTTAGTTTATTATTATTATTATTATTATTATTATTATTATTATTATTATTATTATTATTATTATTATTATTATTATTATTATTATTATTATTATTATTATTATTATTATTATTATTATATGAATATAAGAAAGAAACAGTAGCGTCTCAAATTGCCCCTTCAGAGACCCAAAATGCTTCGTGCTTTTTGCAAAATTCATTTTCTGCTATTTCCACTTTAACATTTTTTTTTTCTGATTATCAGTTTTATAATAGGATTTTAGTTCTTTGATATGATAACGCACTTATATTTTGACATCATAAATCAAACCGTCTATTGCGTTAGTTTTCAGAAAAATCAATTTTTCTCTTAGTATACTCAAATAACTTCAGTCCCTCCTAAATGTTTAACTGAATTTAATTATACCCTATATTCTATTGTCTTCCCAATTGGATAAATATCTCATCAATAAACTTTGTTCAATTATTATTTGCACAATGTCGTTGTAAGTTACATAAGGTTTTGGTTAACTCTATCCATCATTTGCAATAAGAATTTTACACTTTTCAATGTTGTGTGTAATTTGTATTTATTATATTATAATTGTTATTTAAGATGTAGGTTTCCCTTGTTTTAAGTAATTCCTGATTATGATAATATTTTCATTATTATATTAAAGATGACTTATGATACGATGAATTATAATGTATTCAAATAAATAAGTAAATAAGTAAATAAATAAATAAATAATAAAATTATGTAATATTGTTAGCACAAGACCGGGGCGTCATTTGAGGTTCCAGAGGGACAATATCCCCGCTGAGTTTGACATTTGTATACATTTTCATCCATAATGTACCAATAAAAACCTTGACATCTAGGGTTTTGCACCCCCCCCCAAATAAATATGACATGACGCTGTGGGCACAATCCCGTCTAAGTTTTAAATGAGTATCAAGCAGGTGTGAGCTACAGAAATTTGCCAATTGTCAAAACATTATATTTTTATTGATTATAATTCGATAGCATTTCGAACGTGAAGTAAAACCAAGGATAGAAATGACAAAGGAAGTATTTAGGAGGAAGAAAAGTCTATCTTGTGGGTCCTTGAATTAATAGTTGAGAGAAATCTATATATTAAAATGTTAGGTTTATATGTTTGTCATCAAGAAGAGTTTGCATGTTTATAGCCAATCCTTTCGACAATGAGATCTCGAAAATCACAAGTGCTAGAAACGTGCCGCTTTCGCTGGTCGATTCCAAATTTTTTGTAGATTTGCCAGTTATCCAAATTAAAAAAGAAAAAAAACTTGTTTTTATTTTTTCTATTCCACATTTCATCTGTCGTTTTGATCCTATTAGTTTAATATTGCCACTAGGACGTTAAGGTTGATACTCTTGTGAAAGGCAACCAGTACAGGAGCTATGTATAGCAGGTTGATGGACATTTCAGGCGCTTTGCTTTAATCGGAATGACAAAATCTATTGCAAGCTGGTAATTTTGAAGGCTTGTGGACCCACAATGAAGCATACCCAGATATGGAATTAAAAGAAAACAAAATTGCATTTGGTACCATCTATTACTTATCCAAGTTTGTCACAAACTCCCTCAAACATTCTATATATTAAAATAGTACATGTATATGTTTGTCTATAACAATTTACTTCCTTTGAGAGTCTACCTGTGGTTTACTTGTGTTTGTAACGGGACTTGCACAGATTTACTGAGAAGTGGGAAGGGGATTTACGCTCATATTAGAACTGTGTGCTGTGTAATTAGCGCATGTTCAGCTAGTCCTAATAAAAAGCTTACTGTGGGATATTTTGTTGTATGGGGAAGAAACATGGAAAGTAGACAAAAGCGATTAAAATGATTGGAAGCCTTCAAAATGTGGGTGTGGAGAAGAATGGAGAGAATTAAGTGGGTTGGGATAAAAAGGAATGAGAGGATGTTAGATTTGGTGGGGGAGAAAGAAATGATTTTAGATGTAATTGAAAAGATAAACTGGTTGGGACATTGGCTGAGGCACAACTGTATCATTAGGGACGTGCTAGAGGGTATGATGGCGAGAAAAAGAGAGAAAAAGCGAAGGAGGCTACTGTTGATGGACGATGCCAAAACAGAGAAATTGTAATTAACGACGAAGAGGTTAGCTGAAGACCATAGAGCTTGGAAACTTCTCACTTCCGGCAGCTGACTTGCTAATAATGGCAGGATACCTATGATGATACTTAATTCTTATGTTTTGAAAATTGATTCATTATCTCAAAGAAAATATCCATAACAGAGATGTCCTTACCCTCCTCCTCTCAAAATTTGGAATGTCTCTCCTCATAAAAACGAAATTGCTAACACACAATAGTTAAACCGCAGCTTGCTTAGTAGAGCTTCAATTCTGATTCATAATCTAATCTCGTTTAAACACAGCTACATTTAACTTGGACGAGATTCCTGTGGATAAGTGGTTAGCGTACACGTCTTCGGTGCAGAAGACCTGGGTTCGATTACTGGTGGGAGCTCATGTAGTTTGGTTCCCACATTAAGCTGTCGGTCCATATCAAATATAGCCTCGATGCTCTAAAGGACACTGAACTAAAATCCAATCAAATTTAAATTGGAATTTAAAATCCCTGATTTACTTGATTTTACTTTAATTTTTTTATGGTAAGTGAGAGGAATGAAAAGAGAGACAATTATTATTATTATTGACTTTCGGCATCAAAGTGAATAAAGTTTAGAGGAAGTTCGGGTATTATGGAATACCATTTTTGTTTCGTTTGTAACTCAGTTAATAATTGCATATTGCAACAAAAAGGAAAACAAGTATACGCTTTACATATTTGGCTTTATTTATGCGTATCTTGATAAAGAAGTTTCGTTACAGGGGTGGGCGAATTTTATAATTTGTAAAGAAACCATTTTGGAGGGTAATATGAAATATTCGGATAATATGGAATACAAATGCTATATAGAAAATAAATGAGTTTTCTGCTGAACATACAATGAATACAGTGACAATGTATGAAAATTCTGAATGCCAAACCATAACTGTATGTGATTACTTACAAAAGCCATAAATATAATACTCTGCTTCAGGATCGGTACAGTCATTGTGTGCTCACATTAAACATGATTAACGCTGGACCCAAGCTCACCTCTTGTATCATCAGAAAAGTTGCTGTAATAAAAAATACACTTAGCATTGTTGTAATCGTAAATGTATTTTAATTGCCCAATACCGATAGGTATTTTTGTAATCGGAATAACATACGGAATACGGAATACCATGCTTTTCTTGCGGGTATTCCATATTGCCCTCCACATCACCTTGGAAACGAAAGAGCTGTTAAACGCATTCGAAGGCGTATAAGATAATGACGCTTATCAAACTACCATTCTGTATATCCAACGTTATAGTAAACAAAGAATTGTTGTTCTATTACATTTCGATAGGAAAATGCAGGTTGTAAAACACTTACCTGTGAAAGTTTTTATGAATAAGAAATCAGATTTTCACGTCTACCAACACAACGAATGTTACAATCACAAGGAGAATGACTGTAGAGCATCATGGGAACGTGAGGTAGTAGTTTCTTTCCTCTTCGCTTGGAAGCAACACATCACAGGCGAGATAATGAGGTATTTCATATTATCCGACTATTCCATAATACCCGAACTTCCTCTAATATTATATTTTTTGTGAAAATTTTGAGAAAGAAATAAAACAAATATTATCCTCAATGCAAATGCAGTTGACAACTACTATCTTAATATATTTCCTGTTTTACCCCATTGCGAGAAAGTTCATACCGGATGTACCATAAATCCAGAGTTATGGGCTCTCTTCGTTATGATCAAAAATACGAAAAAAAAATATATGGAAAGATAGGAAAGTTTTTGGAAATAGGAAAGTTTTCAATCTAAGATGGTATATATTTTTTTTCAATTGCATCAGCCGTTTGGGCTCCATACTAGTAATGTGCCCAATGTTAAATGAAAAAAAGGAACGTTGCCAGTTCAGCAACAATAAGTAAGGCCACACAAAAATGACATGGAGAACGTGCTCATTGTTGTATGACGGAACATAAAACACTTCGTATCCATTCATGAACAATTCTGAATTGCGGGTATGGTGAATAGCCTGCTGAACAAGGGAACAGACTGCTGAATTGGAAACAAC
The DNA here is from genome assembly GCF_964235325.1 of Thermobia domestica. Lineage (NCBI taxonomy): Eukaryota > Metazoa > Arthropoda > Insecta > Zygentoma > Lepismatidae > Thermobia > Thermobia domestica. The sequence goes on from NC_137455.1 coordinate 67,478,934, forward strand.
GCTTTTTCATTTAACATTGGGAGGTCAAATGGCTGGTACAACTGGAAAAAAATCATTTTAGATTGAAAACCATCTATTTTCAAACCATTTTCTCTCTTACCATTTTTCTTATCATTATTCACAACGGAGATACCTATGCGCCTGGACATTTGTTACACCCTGTATATTATACGTACACTGCTTTCTCATCTTTCTAAGTTTGATACAGTGGTTTCTAATCTTTTTTGACTGACGATTGACTTTACTGAACACCACAACATCACGACACATTTTTTGATTGTTTAATTAATAATAATATAAATTTTAATAGTGTAAGCCAGTATTGTACAGAAGAGAAGTTTGTGCTTTAATTCTGCCTTGAGTTAGATATTATGGAAAAATAGACATTTACTATATTAAGATATACAAGGTGTTTCAAAACAACACCGACAACGTTTGGGAGGTGATTCCTGACACCAAGATAAGACGAAAAGTATAGACCAACGTTGGTGCATAAATGCTTCCTTTCGGAGTATTAGGCTGCCGAAAATATGAGAAAATGAAGTTTAAAAGTCCATTGCTAAAATACTATGGGACCTACCGTAGTCAGTTCAAGACTTTATTTAGGAACTAGTATCAGCCCTATCCAAATATCCATGTTACAGAATCCAGCGGTACATCCGCAGTAATTTTTTTTTATAAAAGTAGTTGGCGAGTACTTCAAATTATACCTGTAGCCAAACTGCCTCCATAAAAATTATTGTGTGAATGCCTTAGGATTCTGAAACATGTATTTTTTTTTTTTTTTTTTAATAGAGCACACATTAATTCCTAAGTGAACTGTTGACCCGACTACGGTAGGTTCCTAGTTTTGGAGCTATGGACCTTTAAAGTTAATTTTTTCAAGTTTTCGGCAGCCTATAACTCCGAAAGGAAGCATTTGTGTATTCAGGTTGGCCTATACATTTTGTCTTATCTTGGTGTCAGGAATCACCTCCCAAACGTTGTCGGCGTTGCTTTGAAACACCCTGTATATACAAAAATTACCCCCTTGATGAAATTCTGCGTATGCCACTGGCGTAAATCTGTACATTTCCATAAGGTAGTGAATCAAATAGTATTGAGCATTATTTCTGCCGTTGGAGGCATTGACTGGCAAAGTCTGTCTCTAATAAATCCTTCATGATTTTGACACTAAAATTTCGCGGCTCTATAGGACTGCTCGACACACCATTTGTGTCGGGACTCAGGTTGTGAACCACTGGTTTAACTACCTAATTCAATTTTTGTGTCTCGTTCCTTCTCGAGATGACAGCTGAACGAACTTTAAATGTTCTACACACCAAATTTATGATTAAAGTTCGTAATTACAAAATTTATCTGCATCATACGATTGCAAAACCCGTGAAATTAAAATTCAACAATTTAATTTTATTAATATCAAATGATCGACTTAAGCCGTAAAATGTAAAAGAAAAAAATGGTGGTTTTGTGTTTTGAAATCGTTCAGTAATATTTTTCGGATTTCTGAAGTTCTGTTTCTAAAGAAGTTAACAGGTTCTGCAATTAGACAATCCAACCTACCCTCTTTTCATAACAGAGTAATTTGTGTATGAATCAGCTAATATTTATAAGTTCCCGTGTGGCTATGTCGTTATTATACGTGCCTCCAAGCAGCGCGAGAGATCCGGGTTCGATTACCGGTGGGGAACACATGTGGTTCAGATGACACGCTATTCTAAAAGACCACATCTCATACAGCGTCGGTACTGAAAGAGGCCTGTAAAACTGCAAATTTGGAAAATTTCTTAATTAATTTCTCGTTGAGGCAAAGCTCTTCAAACATCCAGTCGCTGTCTCTTAGTCTCGTGGCCCTTGGATTGCAGGTACAATAACATATCATAGCTGGGAATCGACCGAGTGCTCCGGTACCTGTAAAAATTATAAACTTACCGCAAGAGTGAAAATTTGGAGACACGACTCCGTCAGAGACATTGTGTCAATTTAGTAATAAAAGAAGCCGCAAAAACATCCACAGTGCATAATATAATGTGTATCTGACCGCGCGTACTCCAGCGCATGCACAGACATTTGGCAACACTGTACTGATGTCTGCCACTCGTGATATCAACGTGCTCTGAGCAGTGGCTCCACAGTTCGTCGCAAGTGGCGGAAGGGAAGCGAGTGAGGGTCTGTTTCGCTGCTAAAACTGAACGAGACGGCGGAGAGGAAAGAAAAAACACGTCGAATGATGTTTGAGCATCGAATTTATGTTTATAAATACGAGTGTTTGTCATGTTTTGACTGTTTTTCTGTGTGTAGTGAAATTGTAAAGCATTAATGGAGTGTTTGTTCATGTATTCTTTGGGCGTTTCATGTTGACGTGAGCGTTTTGTTTTGTAGTATCTTTCTAATATACAATTCAACTTCTAGAAAATAATAAAAAGAAAAGTGTATAGTTGACACGTATCAAATAAATGTTTATATGTTGTCCGTGGACTCGGCAGTGCGAAATAGAACCCAAGAAGTGAGGATTATGCACATACTTTTATAACTAGTGAAATGTGAAGATCAATTACTTGTGTAATAATAAAGAATATTTATGTATATAATGCTGATTAATAGTGTTTATAAGCAAACCGGCGAACAGTGTAACAATCCTGTGGCAAAGAATGTTCAACTAATTTGTATGTGATGTCATTGAATTATAGTATGTGAAGTGGTAACGCAACTTAAAAATACAACAATTAAAATTATCAACAATAACAACAGTGGATTGATCATTTTATCCCCCCCGCAGACAACAGACGTTCGAATGTCACGAAGAAAGCAGAGTAATCCTAAACCGCTAAAACGTAAGTAAACAAGCTGTATGTTTCATATTTTTCCTAATTTTTGTTTCATAACATTTTTGTTAAGGCTGCTATGTGTTGGACAAGGTTTAGAAACAAATTTTGCGGAATTCGTATGTCACTTTTTTCCCCTCTCCGATTGGCGGGCGTGTTCAGCGCGAACGCATGCCTTATGTCGGTCGCTCAGCGCGCGTTATTTTGTTTTGGCCAAGAACGTTCAATACAGAGGTCATGCGTATCGCTGGATTAAGTATTATTGGTATTATTGTTTGTATTATTAGTACTATATATTGAATGACTGGACGACAACACAATTTCTACGAACAGATAATTAAATTTGTTTACATGATTTTATTGAAAATAAGATTGGCGCCTACTTGTCACGTGATTAACATGTAATGTGTTATTTCAATCGTAATTACAGTATGTTTATAGTATTTTAACCAACTTACAGATAAGACTCACAGGGCAGTTTACATTCGATTGCTAGCAATGCACAGTCACTCGATGGAAAAGAACGTGCGGGATAAACGACCAGGTCTTCCCAACAGGGAACAGCAATATTAGTCATACTTAAGGACGAGGAATTGTTTTGCTTGATAAATATTTGATAAGAACCTTGCGTCCACCAGAAGCGAAAAATTATATGAGAACCGGCCTCGAGCACATGCATGAATAAAAATATATGAAAATACAGTACTTTGTTTTTCGGAGTTAACCGGAATTCCACATTGATTCTATTTTATTTTAATTTAGAAAAAAATTCGTTTTACACGCAGCAATTTTGATAAATTCGTACGATATAGCTATATGATGGAAAAATCCGTTGGATTTATTTTCAACAGTTGAAGTGGGTACTGAGGATAATTTGAAATTAAGCCTAGGTTATTGAAGAGCGAATAAGCTATCTCAGTTAATACATTTTCACCAGTTGCGCATTCATAGGGGTGGTCCCCCGGGTCCTGACCCTAGACCCAAGGGCGCCGATTTCTCTGTAAATTTGGGGGGGGGGGCATTCAGATGCAGAAGGTATATATATGAGGATTTTAAGACAAATTGCATTCAAATTATGCCGAATATTGTATATTCATAAATACTATAGGGGGACCACATGAACTTGAGGGGGGGCGAACCCCCTTGGCCCCCCAGGATCGGCGCCCTTGCCTAGACCAGCACTAGACCTAACTCAACATACATTTGTGCACTTTCTCAATAAAACTATACTTGTATAACGAAATGATTGGTGTAGCATGAAAATTTGATCTTACATATTTCATCTGTACTCATTCTCTTACAAAAACAATCTAGTTCTATCATTTTTTTAAAACTGAAAATATAGGTGGAATATTTTACAATTACTTATCGTCTTTTCGGGTGCAAAATAATAACCGTTCAATACTACATAGACGTAGTGGCAGCTGTCGAAGTGAGACGGTGAAGTGGTATGCCATACCGCCTCTGGTTTTTTCAGTGATGAAGGCATACCATCACTGGAGATCAATAGATGCTAAATACCTTGAATAAATCCATTTTATACACAGCAATTGACGAGTAGCTTTCCACGCAAATGATTTTATTGTTTATGTAGAAATATTTTTTTAGTTGACAACCCAGACATGTTTTATATCATTTTCCTACTTTTTGTTTTTAAAATGAGGTGTTTTCAAAGAAATCAATCTAGATTATATTTTGATGTGCCATATTGAATTTTTTTTTAATTATATATATGCGTTGTCTTGCCTTAATGCATATAAATGTCATATTTTGAGCATGGGCGGATTTAGGGGTTGTCTGCTGTGGGGGTCAGATTTTCCGGGGGTTTGAATTACCGCTGAGTCAAGTGAGGGGTCCGGGAGTTTTTCCACAGGAAATTGTTAATGTAAAACTCTGTTTTTGAAAATTTTTCGTGTATAATTCTCTATAATAAAACATAAGGGGATTTTTTTTTTATTTTTTCATAAAATTGTTGGTGGGGGATCAAAGTCTTTCCATGTCTTCCCCAGTAACTACAGAGAAACTCTCCAATGGTTTTCAGTCATGTAAATAGAAAGGCTATCTTTTAGGCAACATATCCTTACTGTATTTCAACATTTAGATAGCTGGTATGTCGAGTCAAAATCGTAATAAATCATACCGCCTCTGTTTTTTTTCCACTTCGAACACTGCGTAGTGGCTTGTATTATTGAGCCCCCCCCCAAACCTTGGGTCCCTCTCAACAAAAATTTCTGGGTACACGCCTGATTTTCACAGGGTCATAGTTTAATTTGGTTAAGTGCTTAGGAGGATATTTCTTTTGGATGTCTTTCTGAACTCTGGCTTACCAAATTATCATAAATGACAGGGACATCATTTGGGGCTTCAGGTGCCACAATTTTCTCCCTGCCAAAATATGAAATTACATTGCTGAGAAGCGCCGAAACGAAGTTTTGAGTTGGAGGGGGAAAGAGAAGAGAAAATATTTTGTGGATCTTAATTATTGGCAAATCTTGGTTGTCATTTGATATTCGATTTTACATTTTATAAATACCGGTAGTTAATTCTATCGTCTAGGTAAGAAAGAGGAGGAGTGATGCCTCTTCTTAAAAAGTTTTCACCTAATAACAAGGAAGTCCAACCCGCAATTAACCACGTGCTAGTTGTTATTCAATCTATAATGTTCTACTCCAACTTAACCATAACGTGTATCGATATAAACATTGCACATACTTCTATAGGTTGTGTTGAGAGAAACTTCTCTATCTGTAGAGACTTAAGCTGTACTTTCCTTGATTTTTGTCCTCCCGTGCATTCTCAATAAAGAAAAAAAGGAAAATGTCTAGGATTGTCCAGACGAGACGAGACAGAACTTTCCCATGACAAATAGATACCGTTAAAAAAAAAAAGACACTACACACCAATGGCGGCGATTAAACGTTAAAAGTGAGGGAGCAAGACCTGATCTGAATTTGTATATCAATGTTAGTTTTTCTGGTTGTTTCTAACACTGTGACAAAAGGTTGTATAAGTAATAGGATACTATCGTTTTTCAGTTAAAATAGTGTATATCGTATTTCATATTTTATTAAGTAAATTGACAAGAGCAACGCAAGTAGGTACAACCCCTTTGTACTCGTAAACAACGAAAGTGAAAGAAGAGATTTAATTCCTTGCTTATGGACATCTTAAAATTCTATCTGGAAAATTGTGTGATCAGAATATTTAAAAAACAAATTTGCGAAACAAATAAATAGAAAGGATAATATTAATCAAAGTAATGAATAAAAAATGAGGCTTATTTTGTAGAAGCTATATTGAATCTGGGAATTAATGAACAACTTATATTTTTAATTCGATATATGCCATTAAATGTATGTTATTACTCCTAGAAAATAAAAAAACAGTAAACACTACTTTCATATGCTACATTTAAAGAAATACGCAATTGCAATATTAATTGCTTTGAATTGCAATTAAAACGCAATTCCTGTAGCTTTCTTAACTTCACGGGAAGACAAATTACCAATACGTACTCATGCAACGGCAAATATTATATGGCACCATTTCTTTTTAGAACCAGTAATATATACTAAAACTTTACATTTCCAAATGAAACGATATACATTAAGGGGTTCCTTCAAAACAGTGGGGGCACCTTCCCCCTCATGCCCCTGCTACACACACATGTTTTCAAGACGAGACAGTCTCAACTGTTCTCTTGCAGGCAACCTTGAGTTCGAATCCCAGCATTAACCTTAGCGCTGAAAAGGAACCTTAGACTGTAGTCACACAATCAATTTTGATTGAAAAGAAGAGTCTTCTGTATTTAGTTCAGTCAAAAGTTTTCATTTTTGTCGCTTCATTTTGACTAGTTGTGGCGTGTCCTAATTTAATTTCTTTTCAAAAGCAAAATCTGACGTACAGTATGTGGCATCTTTGCGCAAGTCTCTAGTAGTACGCATGTCGTGGGTTGGCCATCTCTTCTTTATATATATACGTGATTTTCCACAGTGATTTACATTTTTTATGTGTGTTATTACTACGTTTGTATTTCCACATATAAGCTAATGATGAGAAAATATGGCTGATATGTTTGTTTTCTTTTTTAAAAATAATAAATATGTTCATATGTTTAGTGAGCAACACGAGAAGGCAGAATTTTACTTTGCAGCAGGTGAAGTAGAAGAATGAAGACAGGAAAAACAAATCCCCACCCCTTCCCCAGCCAATAGAAAAAGCCAGTGAGCGAATTTCGGGGGAGATGCCAGGGATTCACCCTGACAAGGATGTATCCCTTCTGGAGAAGAAAAATTTCATTCTTGGCAGGGTAGTTTATCCCTTTAGAATTTTCCCCAATGGTCATGAAGATAAAACAGAGAACAATTTTTATTTTCTGTAGGAAAAGAAAACTTTCAAGTAATTCACTACCGTTGAATTGCTTTTTTGTTTCCTGAGACTGGTTTCATAAAAGTTTCTTAAAAATGTTTAAATTTTTTGACATAAAGTGTACAATGAAGTAAGAATTACTTTATATATATATATATATATATATATATATATATATATATATATATATATATATATATATATATATATATATAAGGAATGGCCAATTCCGGAATTTTTACTTTCTGGAATCCGGGAAATAAAATCGGAAATATTCCGGATTTCGAAAAAAATACGGAATTTTTCTGAATTTTGGATTTTTCTAAATTCCGGATTTTTTTTTCCAAATTCCAAATTTTTTCCAAATTTCGGTAAAGTGAAATTTCCGATTCCGCAAAATTTTTTTGTCCATCCCTAATATATATGTAGTGTATGTGCGTATGTGATAGCTGAATTTCATGAAATATATAGGCTTATAGGTAAAATTCGTCGTCTATGGGAAAAACATTCAGTTTGCACACTGGAAGAAATTAGAATCTAGCAAGAAACTAGAAATAGAAAAAAATTAGGCTACTTACATCAAAATATTGTCCCCTTATGGTTCATTTTCCTCCTGGATGAAAATGTCTGAATTCAAATTTGGAAGAGTGTAAAAATTCTGTTCCATAATGATGCAAGTCGATTGACGAGGAATTGACATTAACATACTTTAAAAAATGTAAAGTAAGTTTAATATTGTTAAAATAAATTGTAAATAGTAATTTTGGCTAATGTCTATAACTGTCAAATTTATTCAGTAATGAAAATGCAATTGTGAACTCATGTTGTTGTACAGGAGACGGCTGATGAATATTATTTAAAAGTCAACGGTTACTTTGTTTGATAGTACTGAGTATCAGCACTAGAACGCAATAGCATTTGAACTAGTCCTTTATTTTTCAGTTATAAAAGATGAAGAAAATATGAAAAACTGCGGAAATCCGTAGATCATCTTGTAAGAAAACACTCATAACATGTTATATTTGTTTACATAAATTCTCAACAACAGAATGTCATAAGAGTGAACTATTTCCTAGATAAAAACTTGGATATTTACTTTTTTTGTTTAATACATTAAAGACAGTGGTGTTACCTGATCTTTCCTGAGCGAGTGTACGACCGCAAAAAGCAGAGTTGAAATCGGCAGCAAGCAGTTATATGAGGAAATTTATCTCCAGTTTTAATGTTGAAGAAGTAAATTTCGAGTGTTAATGCTGAAAGAAAATATTTCCGAAAACCCATTATGAATTTTTTACTTTTTTAATTTTCAAATCCTTTTTTTTTTTTTTTTTTTTTTTTTTTTGTTCAGGAAAATATTTCTAAATTAACGGTGTTGGAAACGTGGACCATCTTTATTTTTAGCCTATTGGTTTAGGTAGGGAATTATTGTTTTGTTTTGTTTGAAATGAACTACAAGTTTAATGATTTGATTTGACTGATTTCTTTTTCAAATATTTAAGTGTCTTTTGCCTCGTAAACATAAAATTTTAAAATTTACAATTTAATAATTAATATTCAAATTTAATTTAACTTATAAGCAGCTAAATATAAAGTCATAGGTAGAATCATCGGATAAGACTCAAGCTTTTTTCTTTTTTGTTTAGCATGTTGTCTCAAATAAACTTAATATAAGTTTTTATTGTCACATCTGCTTCATGGATAAGAGATGTGAATGTCTATCACTCGATTGAAGTTATTCAACACTACACAGAAAAAAAAAGAGGTGTTTAAACAAAATGACTACTGCAGTATTATGGTGTGTAACTTGTATGTTTTTGAACACCAAAGAAATTGTCTTCCGAACGATGTAAGTGTAAAACTGCCTTGTTTCGTTATTTGGAGTCATTGCACTAAAAAGTAATGAACAACGTATTATTACACTAAATCCTAACACATAAGAACAACAGATGGCAGCACAGATGTAAATGTTATCAGACAATTCATAGGCTTATAAAACTATTTTTGTGATCGGTTACTATATGTTTAGTAAGTTGTTCATGACAGACCAAGAAATGTCTTTTGCTCGTGTATAAATACCAAATATACTACGTAAAGCTTTGCTCATAGCAAACAGTAAAAAGCAAATGCAAATTTCCACTGCCAGTTACTAGTTATTTGTGCTATACTCGGAAGACGAGGTCTTTGGTGTTGAAATAACACAGGTAACACGCTATAGTTGTAGTCATTTCAAGTTGTTTCAATACCTCAATTTTCGCTGTGTACTAATCTTTTACTAATAGTTTATTATTATTATTATTATTATTATTATTATTATTATTATTATTATTATTATTATTATTATTATTATTATTATTATTATTATTATTATTATTATTAGAGAAAAACGTTGTTAAATCCTCGCAGAGATTGCACCCCCCTATGTCGTGAAATTAATGATCAAGCCAGTGTTTACGAGTCCGATGTTTAAGTGTAAAATGAAAACAGCTGAATTAACGTATTAATGAAAATAGCTTAAAGTGGGGTCTCACATTCATTCTTTATTTCTTAATACTAAAATTCTTTTTACTTTCCACACGTTATTACTGATAGTAGAACTCGCACGTATTATGAAATATCACAATGTAAATAAAGTGCCAATATTGAGGCATTAATTTTAGTTACACGTTCACTGTATTATCCATCTGTCGTATAAGGAGGCTGTACTAAGCTCGTAATATTTATGTTTAGGGTTGCCGGCTTGAAGTGAAAGTAAGCCTGAAGATAGGTGGCATTTGTATAGTAGTTGGGGACACAAATTGGAAACTGAGGATTTGTGCATGTTATTATTGTATTTAACACATACAACTACTATTACAGTGAAACCTTGCAATAATGGACACTGATGGGACGTGATCATTTCTTTGATAATGAGAGGTGTCCATTGCAGAGAAATTAACACGAATTTGGATTACTCACTGCTTATGTGGTAACTGTATACAGTATGTAGTAAATATATTAATAATAAAAATTAATAGAGGCTAATATCGAAATATTATACTCATTCCATGAATTATTGGGAGGATGAGGGGAAAATCTCCCTTTGTAAAGAACAAGCAGTATCACTTGGGATGTTTATATGAGCATGTACTGCAAAATATAACCCCTGTGTAGTAATTTTGTCCTGAAGTCCGCCTGCAAATCATATCTCTTTGTAGAATTCCCTTAATTCGCTTGCTGAATGTATTAAAAGTATAAGCAACCGAATAAGAATATGCAGTATTATTATTAAAATTGAAAATATCTACAAAACTAACCAATCACACGACGGTTTATGAATTTCTTGGGGAAAAGTCTGCATTAGTGACCTGTCTTGTAATCCTGATGACACTTAATTTCTGATTGAAATTTGCTTCTAACTTCTGATCAGTTGAAGAGATCAACTGAAGATGCATTTTAAAATTGTAGAAAGTATTTTTTGTGCTAACTACATACAAAATGAAATGAAATGAAATCTTTCAGTTTAACGTCCCACGGTTATGCCTAAGGGAGTCCCATGATTAAGGTAAGTGAATGATGATGGAAAAATTGGTGGAATGATAATATGGGAGGAAACAGGAGTACACAGAGAAAACCCACGGACATGATGTTGTCCACCACAAGCTTACTTGATCGGGGATTGAACCAGGGACTCCGTGCACCAGAAGTAAACGCTCTTCCACAGGTGTCCCCTAAGTACATAAAAGCTGAGAATAATTCCTGTCTGTTACAAAGAAGTTGATAAATCGCTGAGGATAAAAGAAGTACGTCTGTTTCCATACAGAGAGTGTCCGTAAAAAGGAGGATTTACTGTCATAATAAAATGTATTTGCCAGCACATAAAAGTTTGTCCGTATTATGAAGATGTCCGTTAAGTGAGGCTTCACTGTACTAACTCTACTAATATTGTTAGAAACCAAACGTATGTAACTAAGTCCATGGTCTATAGAATCTGGACGTTTATTGTAATGCCACATTCACAAGGGCTCACCGTTGACTTATGTCCGCAACCAACTGAATCCAGTTTCTACTTTGAACTCCTATTTCTCTGAGATCCATTAATATTATCCTTCCATCTTCTCCTAGGTCTCCCTAATAATCTTTTTCCATTTGGGTTTCCACCTGAAATTTTGAAAGCATTTCTCCTTTCTTCCATTCTGTCTACATGACCTGTGCATCCTAGACTTAATGACCCCAGTGTTAGCTAAACAGTGTAAATTATGAAGATCCTCATTATGAAATTTCCGCTATTCCTATTCCCGTCCCTCTTGGGTCCCCAAAATTTCGGAGAACGACAAGAGAAAACTTTATCGTCTCGCCTCGTTTCGTAGGCAACGCTACTATAAACTCAGAAAATTTTTATTCTTTAAAACTTAATTATTTCCATATTTTTAAAAGAAGCATATTTATAAAATTAAAAAAGAGTTTCAGAGAATAATACTGTTTGAGAAGTACATTAACATGGCTTCTAGTGATAACCTAACAAAGGTTGGTATGTGTTTTTCGCATTTCTTATACCCACCTTCGCTAACACGCCCTCTTCTACGACCGCACTCCTATGCTACTGCGCGTGATCGCCAGCTTTACTCTGTTCTGAATTGGAATAGATAGAAAGCTAGACTACGTGGCAGCGTAATTTACGTTTAGCACGCACCAATTACAGCGCGACTCGTTATTGCTAAACTCCTGATAAGAGAGTAGTTGTTGAGCTGTTATTCCGACATGTTGACAAGACTCTTGTCTCGTCGTATTCTGACCCCGTATATCAATTTGACTCTATATTTGTAGTGTCTACGGATACTTTCACACCAGTGCCATACATATAAATCAAGATTTGAATGAATTTACATGTCTCTTGGCTTCTACGTACCAAAAAAACAGCTATTTCTGGATGTTTGTCTATCTGTGTGTTCCGATCTGGCCCAAAAGATTCTTCATGATTCCTTTTCGATTTTCTCTCCTATCCCTCAAAATAAGGATAGTTTACTGGATTTGGACAAAATGGTAATGCGATTTTCGTTACACACATTTAACGATCTTGAGTTTTTTTTTTTTTTATTATTTTTTTTTACAATTAACATTGCAATAACAACCCAACAGTATAGTATAAGTAATTTTTCTGGAAAAGATCCGGAAGGGGTGGTTCACCCTTGAGATGAATTTTGTTTCGGGCTGTTTTCTGAAGAATGATTCAGACGATTTTGTTCATATTTCGTAGTTAAATGTTTCATCAACAACACTTTAATATAGCGTAAATTATTTCTCACGATAATATTCATCTACTAATATGTGTGAGTTTTCTTTGGATGAAAGTTAAAAAAAAAAATCTATTATGCTTTTTCTGTGTATTTAATACATAAATATGTCCATGACGTGGTTGATGGACGTGATTTAATGTGAGAAATTCGGAGTGAAGAAGTTCAGTGTTTTGGACCGTATCTTTTATTTCGTATAAGCATTTCGGTTGGTTTTTGTGAGTAGAAACTGTTGACCACGCTTTTACCATTTCACTTTTACCGACTACTGATAAGAGTAGAATAGAAACTACAATAATGTATTAATTATGTTATTTTGAGTATGTACGTTGAAATCTGCATGAACTGAGAAAAAAATTCGTATGTGGCGTACGTAAAAACGTAGATTGCATGTTTGAATCCAGTAGTTTTTCGACTTAACGTACAGCAAACGTTATTTTATACGTACATTTTTTTTATATTTTCCATATACGTACTTTCCATATAAGTGTTCCGAATAAACTTACTTTAAGTACGAACGAAAGAATTGTATATAGACGGTCAGGATCTAGCATACAGATGGTCGTATGAAACATATAGTAGACGTATGTATGTAATATACGGAAGACTTTTAGATATCATACATCCTGCAACGTCATGATATAACATATAAGCGGAAAATGTATGTAGTATACGGATAATGTATGCTCCGTACTGTTTTTCGTAGTAAATATAAGGATTCCGTATATTTCTACAATATATAGCTATCCAGATAACGGATCGTTCTTAGTATGTGATGTCAGGATTTGGGGGACTACGGTAACTGCACAGAAGTAACCCGATGAACTAACCTAACGTCCATGTTATAGCGTTAACATTGCATAGTAGAAGAGCAATTAAATATACTGAAATGCAAGAACAGATATTAGATTTTACATGGAATATATTTGCTTTCCAGAATTATAACTATGTACGTATGTTTTGAATAAAAAGAAACACCCATGTGTTACTATAATTATATTGCAGTTATAATTCCCTTTAGGAATCATTTAAATTTATGTACCATGAAGTTGTTACGCCCATATTGGTACGTATGAGCCATTCTTAATGTAAAGTACGTGAAAATAAGTATAGAGTTTTAGTTTCTTTTTTTGCCATTTTGAAACAGTTTTCACCTAAGTTATTATGAACCATGAAATACTTTTTAAATTTTTTTTGTTCCTTTTCGTGTCTTTGTCCAAAATTCGCAACGAACATTAAAAACTAAAGGTGTTGTTGTTCTTTATCATGAAAATATGCAATATGTTGTTATATTAATCAGTAGATGGTAAAATTACCGTATTTTTTGAAAGAAAGAAAAGGAAAAATATAAAGCACGTTATTAGTTAGATTTAGATCGCATGCGTACGTTTATTTTTCCATTTTGTTTCTAAACACAAATTACATGTGCAGCTAACGTGAAAAACTTTTCTGTTATTGCTATTCTTACTTCCTTAAAAAAAATCGAATTTCATTTTTCTGTTATCTTACTAAGTTTCTGTCTTTTTGTTAAGTTGTGAATTGATGGAAAAACTGTATAATTTCAGAGAACAACGCATTATTTCAAATTTCGCAAATAAATAAAAATTGAGACGCACTACCCAAGACAACCCAAACTTAGAAGTAAATTTGTGCTAACACTACAAAACAGAATTTTTGCAAAACAGAATTCAGGTCCCTTGCTCAGACGCAAGATAGTCAGTTATGCTTCTGTTAAGGATTGCTTTCTTCTATTTTATATATGTATATAGATCTGAGGAAGTTTTATTTTATACTTCACGTGTTTCTCATACATATTACTGTATTTACCTTTGTATATACAAAGTATCTTAAATGATTACATGACACTAAACGGCTTGTGTTTTATCATATAGACATCCACACACATATATATACACAAACACTAACCTTTATGAAATATTAGGATTCGTGCCATAGGAAAACCGTTAGAATGGCTTTTAGCCTTATGGAGGGATATTAGCTAACGTGTGTGTAAGCGATAATCGCTCGGTTCTTGTATGTATGATATTCTTAATAATAATTTTCAATCTGTCCTTAATTTCAAGCTTTTTATGTGAATATAAGAGGAAAGAAACCAGGCCAAGTTAGCTTCTTTTCCAACTTCTTATACACTAGATTCTCGCTAATCCGGCCCTTAGTAATCCGTCTTCTCAGTAATCCGGATCCACATCTGGCATCTGCCGCATAACGTTACAACAATTTATCAACGATTATATTTGTTCATACTGTAGCTGCGGGGAAATACATACAGAACTATTGTGGCTTCCGTTTATTATTGCTTATAAAGCGGTTGGGTGATAATGCATGGCGATGTCAAGCATCTTCATTGTTTCAGCTGAAAATTTAAGACATGTTTCATAGTGAGTGAGAACCTACGTACAGACTTAAGCCTTAAGTTTCTGTATTTTTTCTGTTAAATTTGTATGTATGCTTATATTTAATAAAGTATAGTACTGTATGTGTTAAATTCAATTTGAGACACTCTCAATAATCCAGCACCCCTCTTTGCAAGAAATGGCCGGATTAGCGAGAGTATATTTAATTCAAGAGCTTATACAATAATATATAAGTATAAATAAATCTGGCAACGGATACAAATATGCAAATATGCTAGGGGTAGTGCCACAATTGAAATTTCAGCTACGTTTCCCCCAAATATTTCTAATTACTATCTTGTATTAAACAACCAAATGTTACTATATAAATTTTACATAATGTTCGTTGTTCGTACTTTTCAGTATCATTTATACATTTAAGAATGCATTCGTCCCCTATGTTTTGAACTACATAATACACAAAATATCATATACCAGTGAGATCAAACCATTTAGTACAGAGAAGCTTGTACAAAACACAGTATTATTTCTGTGAGTGTCTGTACCACTTATTTTCTAAACAGTCCTGAAGTTCACGTTCGGCGACTTCTTTTATAGTCCACGTCTTTTATGTTTTAACTTTTCGAAGCACTACATTTTATTGATGCAAACTAAAGGAAGAAAGTTTCGTACAGCTTCAGAAAGCTTTGTAAAATAATTAGTACATTAGGAAAGTTTTTTTTACCCTCAGCATGTAGCGATCTTCTTCTTGTTCACCTCAACCATAGGATGCTGGGCAACATGGTAATTTTAAAACTTTTCTCACTTGGAAGACCTGTTTTATACTTTGATAAGGCCTCTTCTTCGTAACTGCATCTAGATATTCTATCCTTGATCTTCCTCTTCCTGGTTTTCCTTCTGTCTTTCCCTCTAAAATTTAAAATTTTACCGTCAAGATCCGCCACTGACTTCGACACAAACTGTAATGAATACGATGTCAAGAATCGCGTTGTACCGACATTGTAATTGTATTGGACGATGACATGCTACATTCCTAATTCCAGTATTATACAGAGTGGAATACGCCCATTAACTCAGTGGCCATGAGCCCATTTACCACTTGTATTTACTGGTGGATGGAACTCCCACAGCGAGTAAAAAAATATCGCCATCTCCAGTATCGACACCTGAAAACTAATGCAAGTTCACGTTCCCATTTTGGCGCCAGGATGTGTCCTGATACGACAGATAATGAACCCCATCGTATAGCCACAACCGGCAATGATCCAACCCAATCCGGCAATCTGGGAGCTTCTTAAAAAACGTGGGATTTCCGTCCCAACCTTGCCTACCTCAGATCAAGTATCATCTGTAGTGCCGAGACCAATCCCCATGCAAATTGCCTATTCTTTAGTGGGAGCTATAGTCTACTTCTTCGGCAGGATTCTTCACAGTTCACTCATCTTACTTTATGGGAATGAACAGTTGATACTAAAATAAACATCACTGTTATTTTAATATCAAAGCCATCATGATTATTGTAATACTAACGTATATAATACTACATAATTATTTGTGTTACTAATCACTGTACTTTAAAAAGGATGGAGAAACGATACGATTGTCAATGGGTTATGGTAATTATAAGTTATAGTGACCAATGACAGAAATGCTCTCGTTCTATCGATGGTAACTTTCAGCAATGCGTAACACAACAGATACAATCGCTAATAAAGGAACAATGATAGATCGTTAGCAATTATTATTGTTAACTAATTGATCTCTAATACTTTAAATTCCTCACTGTTACGTATCATTGTAAGTAACAATGACTTTTCGCCAGTAATTCGTCATAATTTTACTTTATTAGTTTACGATACATTCCGAATGTTTTACGCACAAATTTTTATTTTTGTTCATAAAAAAAACCGTTTGATATTAGGATACTGTATAATAATAATAAAGTACACATGTTTTAAAATTTACAAAACAAACTAAAATTTGCGTAATCAATTTTGGATGACATTTTTTGAAACTACAATATGAAAATCAATTCAGGTATAATAGTAAACTTCGGACTTTTCTTGAACTTGAACTTTCGTTCATAAATTTTAGCAAACTTTTATTATGAGTATACACTTCAGTTTCAACATAGCGAATCAGCCGTCTCATCATATACTTTCTTATGGCTAAATTAAAATTTAACACATTTGTTTCATGTATTTTGTTGTAAACTACAATTAGTGAAATTTTTTCCCGAATTCTTTCTACCAAGTCTTACTTTGATGGCTGAGAACCAATCCTCCGCACAGTAAATTATTCCACTTACGTACTAAGCAAGACAAAGTGTATCTAAATTTCAAATTTGGTCACGATGGGGTGTTTTTTTGATCACGTATGATATATGTACTGTCCTTGAGATTGATTATTTTAAACGAAAAATCAAGTAAAGGACGGACTGTAAGAGATGAATCTCTTACCTGTAAGATACGTACGTAACTTTTAAATACGACACTATTACGCACCATCGAGATACGAAAGTTTTTTTAGACTTATCGGTAAAACGTTTTAAACATAAATTTATTATATAAATAAATAACAAAAGAAACTTAGTTAAACATTTAAACATAAAAAGAAGTTTAACTTTTTATCGTTTAAATAAACTTTCTAAACATTTTACGAACATAATGTTTAAATGTGTTCTAAGAATGTGTTGTTTAATTAAATGTTTCTCAAAACGTTTCGCTAATTAAACGTTTTGTAAACGTTTTAGTTAGCTGAATAAATGTTAGGCAAATCATTTTCCTAATTAAACGGTTGTAAACGTTTTGATGGAAGAACGGTTAAACGCGTTTACGATTAAACGTTTAAAAGGTAATGTAATAACTTTCTTTAAAAAAGAAAATCGTTTTTCTTGGTGCAAACACTTATGTACTTACTAATCTTATACACCATGATTGTACACCAGATATTATTTACAATAAAATTACTGTTTCTCTAAATTCACATTGCGAATTTTCAGTAAATGTAGGCAAACTTTATCTTGTGTAATGTCATTTATTTTGTACGTAAAGTCTAATTGCAGAATATGTCAAATAAGTGGTATAGACTTATTTAATTTTGGGTGTGACGCCGTTGCACGTAAATAGCTTGACTTAGTTAGAATCAATATGAATAATTATGTTAGAAAATCTAAATACAGCTTATTCTATAATCAATCAGGAAGAGTTTATGTCATCGGATGACTTCAGCCAACAATATTTGGAAAGGTCCCAACATCTCTACGAAATATGTAGTATCAAGTGACGTCAACACTCACTGTCTGTACTTTGCCAAATAAAACCATTACAGCCTAAATGCACCATATCACTGAAAAGATAAGCACTAGTTCCGTATTTGGAAAAAGTGTCTGAGCATTCCTTCAGGCAAGCAAAGAAAGTGGTAATCGACGTGGATTTACAAAGCACTCCGTTATGTTCTTAACACTATCATCTCCATTTTGTTTTTGTTTTTCTCAATCTAATCTACCAAAATATTTACCAGCTTTAAAAAGTGTTTTATTATTGGATACAATCAACGTAAATATTTGATTAATTCCAATACAGACTTCTGGGCTACTTCTCAATGAGACGATGAGCAAGTTTAGCTTTAAATATTTTTAATTTTTATCTGCGAGTTTCCAAAAAAATATTTTACGAATTTCTTCCTTAAGAGAATATGTATTAGTTCATTTTCGGAGACGTGATGATGGTTTGAAATTAAAGTATAAAATGTTATATTATTATTCATGAAATATTGCAAGTACCATAAATATATTTCGCACTTAAGCCTATAGTTTACAAGTTTGATATGCTTCTTAGTAAAAGTTTATTAAGAAATACTAACAAAATACTCGTCGCTAATTTGTAATGGCAGCCAATAAATAAATAATTTTGATATTAATACTCTACAATATTATTGGCATTTAATAGTATAACAAAATTCTGAAGGTGAGATATATATCAATCAATAGAACTCATTAAGCTGAATATAATGATAAATGCTAAGTGTAAATCCTCATGCGTAGTTCTCGAGAAAATTCACAAAATCTTACTTTTTGTAAACCTAAATATTGTTGTTGCACGAGGACTTCACATCGCCTATTAGGATGAAACTGATACTAAGTATACCTTCATCAAGCTCTTTGTAATAACATCATCAAGACGACAGTACACAAAGTGACTAATTAGATACTGCCCAGAATTATTATTAAGTTCCAAACTTTTAATTTTTGTATAACCACAATATTGTTCAAAAATGGAATACACGTAAAACATATCAATCGATACATACATCGAGCTGAACAAATTAGGAAGACTGAGTGGAAAATTCTCAGACGCACTTCTAGAAAATCATGAGAAACTAATTTTTACGGCGCTATAAGGTATCTCGTTTCTTGCCAATAATAATCTGCCGAAACAGATGTACTATGCATGTAATAAGCGTTCCTTTATTAATGTATTATGCATGTAATACATTATTGATATGTTTTCATTATATTTCACAATGATGTCTAGGCAACAACTTTGCCGAAAAATCGTTGTAATTTCATTAAAACTTCGTACGATATGCGCAATCTCAGTAAGTAGCTACAAAATTATCACTGTCCCTACGATATATCTACGAAACTTCGTAATAAGCTTTGTTACATGTAAGAGAAATCTGTAGCCCTTGGGGTACCCAGAACGTATATTCCGTATGTCACAATATGTTGAAGCAATATCTACGAAGGGCAAAGATCGGTGGAGTAATGAAGATCGAAGAATTGCGCACAAAATATGCAATATTAAAAACATCCTATATGCTTTTAAGCTACTCACTTTAGTGTGGCTATCACAAATAAGCAATTGATCATGAAATAACAACGGTAGATTTGGGTTAGCTCTTACTAGCCGTTCGCCTAAAGTTCCGTGCCAAAGCACTGAAACAGTTGAGTCTGGCAGCACAATACAAAGAATTTTCTTTCCTATAAAAGAAAAGCGTATTGCTGCTCCAATCAGGAAGTTGAAATGGAGAAAATTGAAGTTCCATTGCTTTATCATGTATGTAGAAAAAGGTGGAACTCGAGCTATAAATATGACTGTATGCGTAAGAAACATATTCTTAATCGACAGTCATGTCTTTTCAATACTGATGTTTACAAAGTCGTTACAGGAAGGCACAACTTGCTTCGGAATATCAAAATTTCAAAGTTTGTCGTAAGTCAATGTAGTCATTAGTTTAATATCCTCCAGAAAGCTGCCAAAATTCATATTGTAATGCGAAGTCAGTCAAAACCAAACTCTTATGGCGGTCACATTTGAACGTATTAACAGAATCTTCGATTGATTTGATTACCTTGTCTATGTTTATTGTTCTACGAGTGGGCGACTAATAGGTCACCCTTAAGAGATTGGTCTTGTACTATGTATAGTAGAAAATCTTTATTCACCCATAATAAACTTTTAACGATAAGATTTTCTTTAAAATGATATAATGTAGATATGAGTTCAAACGTGTGACAAAATTTTTAACGCTTCCATATTCAATGCAGATAATACTGTTCTTGATGTTTTTCAAGATGCAAATAAGAAAGAATTAACATAATGAAATATTATTGACTTTGTAACTAATTTTAAAAGCAGGTGCACCCCTTCCAAGATATACATATTGGTATATGTTAAACTATCCTCGAAATATTCTGTGAAAAATTTCTTTTTCTGATTTTTTAAATTAAATTCACACATTTACTTGCTAGTAAAAAGGAATGAATTCAAACCACGGCTTACGAATTGGTTGTAAAACAATTGGTAGGTGCACTATTAAAGAAACAAGATATTTTTAAAAACTGAAAGAATTTACATCTCGGAAACAGAAATATCTAATATTTGCTCCTTACATTAGAATTTAAAGAATACCTTCAAAGTGAGAAATTACCAGAGGGATTCTACGGAAAGAGTCCGAAACTCGGTTTGACCGTCACTGTTTTCAGACATGTAAGTTCTGATATACTGTAACTTGGTAATAAACTTTTTGCCTTATTTACAGTGTTGTCTTGTGATAATATCTCTGATTTTTGTGTAAATGAAGTTAAAAACGTCCTGCTTACAGTTTAGAGCACTAACAATATATATATATATATATATATATATATATATATATATATATATATATATATATATATATATATATATATATATATACAATATATATACTCTATACATATACTAGCAGAAATTTATGTTCTTATGTTCTTCGCACAGAAAGAATATGTATGCAAAATCTTTGAAAGTAAAGAAATGCTTGGAATAAAACCTATTACGGCGAGCAATGCCGAAGGCATTACTTCAATCGATTTTCGGACCAGGTAAGATACTCTTTCTTCACAGGAAGGAATAAAGTTAATGCAAAAGAATTCAAAAGTGTGAAATATATGCAAACTAGACGACAGGAAGGACGTGTGGGTTGCCTACCCTACAGGCACTATGGTTCACTGTACATATACGTACTATACATTTTGTCTCCCCCAATCTGCCTTGAAGCTGAAAATTGAAAAGACATCGTACATGATTAGATGTGGTGAATATGTATGTTTGTACAAAATGTGGTAGCTCTAGGTGACTCCTTTCAATGCTAAAATTTGCTGACAGACACACGCACACGTTATTTTTTTATGTATTAGTAAGGATAACGACGCATAGCGATACATCAGTATTTGCTAGGTGTAATTTTGTGTTTTTATGTTTAGCTTGCTTGTATTTTATGTTTTAGTTTGTGTGTATTTCATGTTGTAGCTTGCTTGCAATTTACGTTTAGCTTGCTTGTGTTTTATGTTTTAGCTTGGTTGTGTTTTATGCTTAACTTGCGTGTGGTTTATGTTTAGCTTGCTTATTGCTACATATTGAAATTCTAGATAATAGCTTTTGTTTTGTTTTTGCTAAATCATTATTGATGTTTACAACTTTTAATACCTGTAATTGATTCTGTATAGATTAACTAATCTATGGCTTATGGAACCCGGAGGTTCAATGCCACATTCACAAAGCTCTCCACTGACTTCTATCCTTACCCAATTGGATCCAGTTTCTACTTTGTATTCCTATTTCTGCGAGATCCATCTTAATATTGGCCTCCCATCTGTGCCTAGGTCTTCCTAATGGTCGTTTTTCGGTCGGTCTCCCACGTAAGATTTTGAAAGCGTTCCTACTTTCTTCCATCCTGGCTACATGATCTGCCCACCTGAGCATCCTAGATTTGATGACCCTAACAATGTTGGGTAAACCGTATAAATTATGTAGTTCAGCGTTATGAAGTTTCCGTCATTCCCCATTCCCGTTCCTCTTAGGTCCGATTATTCGTCTCAGGATTTTATTCTCGAATATTTTCAGTCTACGTTCTTTCCTCAAAATAAGCGACCATGCTTCGCAACCATACAGTACAGCAGGCATGAAGTTTAAGCTTCAAATTCCTCGACAGAATTCGCGACGACAAAAGATTTTGAACTGAATAATAACACGAATTCTAGGATTTAAGTCGACATTTAATTTCTTCGTGGCTATGGTTTTGGTATCTTAATATTAATCCACGAAGAAATATCGAAAGTATCTGGTATTTGAAAGTATTTGAAAGTATCCACTTTGTCGAAAGTATTATTTGATATTTTGATGCATACATAATTTGCAGTATTACGATCCCGGCGGATTTGCATGTACATAATTTTGTCTGCATTTACTTCTAAACCCATGCCCCTGCAAGCGTTTAATAAGGCCTCTGCATTTCTTTCTATTGTTCTTTCTTGTATATCAGATTTACATTACCAGCATTTGCCACAACCTGGTGTATACTATTCAGCTCTAGGCCTTGGATGCTATCTTTGATTTTCCTCATAGCGTTCTCCAGAACAAAATTGAATAATAATGGCGACAACGCATCTTATTGTTTCAGGTCATTCTCGACGTGAAAGCTCGTGGACAAGAATTTTCGTACTCAGACTTTACTTTGGGATTCATTTAAATACACTTAAACACATCTTAATTAATCTTATATATATATATATATATATATATATATATATATATATATATATATATATATATATATATATATATATATACAACACGATTCTTATGTTTATTATCGTTATTATTTTGTTTAGATTATGGTCCAAAACGTAAGGTCAAAAACTTTTCAAAATATCCTATCTGGACAACTTGGTGCGTCCGTTTCCTTGTTTTGTTCGTCAAGGGCACGTTACCGAAAAGTCTAGAAAATCAGACCAAAAAAAAAAAAAAAAAAAAGACGAAAGAGAAGGGCATTGTAACAACAGCAATAATACGAACAAAAAAATATGATAAAAGGAAGAGAGGAACCTGCCTTATTTTTCTTCGCCAGGCATGACGTGGTAGTGTCTGCATATCACACGCAATTTTAAAGACAAATAAATGCAAAATAGAGGAACATATTATACACACGCTAGCTCGTTATGGCAGATAGTACATTAACGATTTTACGCTGGATAACTATCTCTTTTTTCTTTTCTTTTAGATGTTGACGAAAAACAAATAATAAAAAAAAGTTAACATGTTTACGGCATCTGTTACTTGTTAAGAAGTTCAATACATAAGTATCTTTGTGCAATTTTGACTAAATATACTTACCAGCCATATTTTACTTTTCTCAAAACAGAGACATTGTGCTGTACCTTATGTTCCTCAAGAGATTTAACATCTTTTAACATCAGTGTTATATAAGACGTGGATCCACAGTTTAAACTATGATTCGAATTATATCTACTCCCACGAGAAATCGAACCCAATCTTTTTCGTCCAGCCTGAATAAGGAAAGCATATGACCACACGAAGCTCGCTCGTCTTGCGTGGCTTTTGTCTGCAATGATTTTGTACTCGTGGCTATTCCCAGAAAATTATCAGTACTAGTCTGAGGTTGAAGATTTCTTGGGATCTATCCGTATCAGGAATAATAACAACAAAATAAAAAAGATGAACAGAGTTGGAAAATGAAATTGCTTTTCCTATGTCTTCAACTGAAACAAAACGACACAGTACGATCGAAAATAATGTATATATATATATTATATTTTAATTAGAGAGCTATATATTTGACACATTTGAGATGAAAGGTAAACAAGTTTTATATCTACTGCTGGTTATGTGTAGTTTGTTTCTTGTCAGTTGAATTGTATGGCGTCCTTACTTGTTTTGATCATTTCTTTGAAACATGAATATTTTTAAAAAGTAACTTTTAATCTGCAATTTGCCATGTTGTTTCCAAATATGTGATACTAGTCTTTGGCTAGCTGGGAACTTTGTCCTCAGACCACGCATTTACTCGGCCTACGGCCTTGCACCTCATATCCCTAACTTTAAGGCATTCCATAATATTTCGAATTTTAAATCGTCTGTGGTTGACAAGTTTTAAGCTAGAGAAGTCATAGTGAAATTTAGAACGATTGCACTGAGAAAAATCCGCTCTCCGGACAGCGGTATATTGTACAAATATACGGAATCCTCTTGCCTACTACAGAAATTAGTATGGATCATACGTTATCCATATGCTACACACGCACTGCTCTTAGATGTTACATCAACCATTACAGGATGACACCTAACAGTGCATATACTTATGTTACATTCCTTAGCTATATGTTATATACGTCCATTTATATGTGAGATCCTGACGAAGAGATGGAACACTTATACGGAAAGTATTTTTTTCAGTTATACGTCTGCTGTACGTTAAGTCCAAAAACTACAGGAATTACGCATGTAACCTACCTTTTTAAATACGCCATATCATTTTTTTCTCAGTATGTACAATGCAACAATAATGCTTGCTTTTGATGCTCGAGATTGCGGCGTCTGACGGCTTTATGCACGCTCAAAAACTCACTACACTTCACACTTGCTATCGCCTATTTTGTTAGTTTCGTTTTTGCTTTGTACGTTCCGCAGTTTGCGACGATGGTAAAACAATAAGCAATATATGTTTTACGCTAAAATACGCTCTTTTCCACAATCTCTGTTATTCATATAAACTCTGAAAGTTTAGACTTTGCTTCAGTTGAGGTTAACAAGTTTGAAGATATCGTATTTTGTGTTCCGCTTTTGACTTTGTCCTGCTTTCGAACAGTTTTAGTTTATTTTAAGGAAAATGATTTTTTACATCTGGGTAAAAGAATTTTTTCTAGACATAAATTACTAGTAAATTACGCGTAATTTATGAAAGAAAGAAAAAAGACCGTAACGAGTAAATTTCCTTGCCAACTCTGACCTTCACACACAGCCCTTGGGCCTTTATGGCGTGTCCCAAAAAGTTCAAGACGACTTTTGCTTTTTTTATGATCGTTAAATCTATACAAAAATTAACAGTTGTTGTGCCACTTTCAAAATAATGCAAATCAGGATTAAGATTATCTGGAACATTATGAAACGGGAATATTGACTATTTACCCCAGAGAGAGATACTTTGTCCGTTTAACCATTTTTTCTTTGCCTTTTTGTGATTTGTTAGCCAATTTATAAGAAGAAATTTTTCACTTAATTACAACTATACTATAATTGACACCACTTCGTCTTTTCTGACAGCTCACTGCGCGCATGGGGTGCTCAGTGCTGTGTTGCCAGCTTCTGCGTCGGGCATTGAAACACGAAATGATCACTGCGAATAAATATCAGTTTTATAAAATTAAATGACACAGAAGAGAACTAAAAAGAATGCTCTCAATAACCAGCAGGTCCATTACTTAAGTTGACATTCGATTAAAACAATGTGCATTTGTTTATATTTAAATTGGCAACATGCGGAAAGGGTTGAATGGTTTTTACCATTGCAGAGCGACAGAAATGAGCCACTTGTTATGATCACGTGCAGGACGGGAAAACAAGAGTAAAACAACTGTCAGAAAGGACAAGTTGTGTCAAATGGACTTTAGTTACCGTCTTACGACCTATGCATCTAATGACCATTTGTATTTACGAACGGTTGTAAACATTAGATTAAGTGTTTATTATTATCAACCACCAATAATAATAATAATAATAATAATAATAATAATAATAATAATAATAATAATAATAATAATAATAATAATAATAATACCCACATAACACACTACGTCCCTGGGATGTCCCATTTTGATCCCAATCATCCCATTCGGTTCTCGGATTATCGGGACAATGAGAAGACATCCCATGGATGTCCTCCATGGGACGTCCTGAAGGATTCCCATGTAGGATACCCACGCGACGTCCCAGATGGGACAGGAGATCCGAGGGAAAACCAATAGACATCCCTTCGTGGTCCCATTGAATATCCCGTATCCCGGGATATTAGCGGACATCTGGATCTCCCGCGGAATTCCTGTGGATGTCCTGGGAACACATTCGGATAATCCGGGATGTCCCATCTACCGTTGCGGGCTCAGTCTCGGACATCCCGTGGACGTACTTGTGCTATGTGGGTAATAATAATAATAATAATAATAATAATAATAATAATAATAATAATAATAATAATAATAATAATAATAATAATAATAATAATAATAATAATTACTATTATTATTATTAGTAGTAGTAGTAGTAGTAATAGTAAGAGAAATAATAGCAGTACTAACATAATAAAGTATATAACAGTAATCTAGTAAAGGTACTACGTATTACTTATATTATAGAAATAAACTATAAACAAAAAAACAACATGGACCTTATGCAGAGTCGTTTTGACGTATGATTAGCGTGATACTGAAGGTCTGATTACTGCAGGAAACATATGTTAGTCGAACTCTTTAGTATGACACTAATCACGCGTCAGAACAACTCTGCATAAGACCCTATATGTTTACATTGTGATTTTAGGAATGAATGGATCTGTGTTCCATCCCATACAAGTAGCAAAATCTAGCTTGATGAAAATTGTATTTTATTTTGTACTCTATTGTAGGCTACCACTCGACAGACTTACGACAGGGTATTCATAACAGAAACTCGGTCGTAAGTGGACGTGTAACGGTAGGGGAAATTTTGCTTTAAAAAAAATAGGAAAATATTAGGTTATTTTGTATATTTCTGAAACATAA
The DNA here is from genome assembly GCF_964235325.1 of Thermobia domestica. Classification (NCBI taxonomy): domain Eukaryota; kingdom Metazoa; phylum Arthropoda; class Insecta; order Zygentoma; family Lepismatidae; genus Thermobia; species Thermobia domestica. Next base: position 67,505,866 of record NC_137455.1, read on the forward strand.
AGGTTCCGGGTGGGGAAAGTAACTCCCTAGTTTTCATATTTTCCCTCTTAAAATATTGTAGGTATAAACTAATATTTTTTCAGACATGTAGTTTATTATATACCATTATCTTTCCAAAAGTCACAACTCAATGTGTGCTCCAGTATTTTCTAGGCACTGTCTTAAACGAACATGCACATTTGCTACGACCTTACTCAACACCTCATCAGAAACACCACTTGTGACTTCATGGATCTTATTCTGAAGTTCCCCAAAAGTTTGTGTTTTGCTGCGATACACTTCTTGCTTAGCCCATCCCCCCCCAAAAAAAAAAATCGCATGGAATGAGATCTGGACTTCGCGTTGGCCATTCTGTGGGACTCCTGCGAAGCGTTCATCAAGCCATTGTCGTACAGGCAAGGCGTAATGAGGGTGAGCTCCATCTTGCATAAATAACAGTTCATGTGACTCGTTCCATTCAGAAATTGTAGGCCATACAAAACGTTCTACATTTCCAGGTATCTTTTAGCCTTCATAGTGTCTCTCAACAGATAAAGAGTCCAATAATGCGGGGAGAAGTTAATCTACACCATATTGTCACTTTCGGCTTGTCCTGCGACGGTCTCTTTGCGATCACCTTCTGCCCAATAATGGCTATTATGAAAATTAATGAAGCATTATGAAACACAGTTTCATCACGCCACAGATTTTTTTTTTTTTTCAAACAGATACTTTCGTGCCATGCGAACATCATTTCACAAAATTCAACACCTACCGTAATCATGTGGATGCAACTTTTGGAAATAAAAAGGCTTCCATAGTCTGTAATGTAACTCTTTGTGGAAAATTCTACATACAGAATAGCGTGTAATGCCTGCCTCGTTAATTTTGAAAGGTTTCGCTCGAACATCTCCCTCACTATGGCTACCGTTTCCTCTGATACTAAAGTCGATGTCCTACCTGATCTCTTAATGTCCACGACACTTTCGATATTCATTAATTTTTAATTGTTTTTACATCCAGAACAGCTTGCCTCTCATGTTGACCCTTCCACCACCGTTGAACTTCAATTACAGACTGCGACAGCTCAAATCTTGCTGAAATTTTGGCTCTCTTCTCAATTCTTAATAGTCGTGGCTTCTCTGTTGCTGCAAAGGAACAAAGAAAGCTTCACAGGATCTGGAGAAAACAGGAAAAATGGCATACTTTAATTCAGTTGTTCTCAACTTAATTCCTATCACGACCCCCATTTTATCACATCCTCTTGCCAACGACCCCCGTATAATTTCTGGTTTGTAATAAGCTTGTGAGGGATTTTTAATATACCTATTGCGGAGATCTCACGATATCCATCTATTTCTATAATAGTTGAATTCATTTCTTGTATATAGTGGATCAGTAACTTCCGTAAAAGCGAATGGATTAGAAACAAATTTGGTCAGTTCATTCATATTACAAATATCGAATCCGATTCGACATACTGTTTCAAAATAGAGGCAGTTTGAAAATTTTAAAACTTCGTAACTCCCTTAATTCTGGGTCGTATAATAAAAAAATAAAGTGATTTCTATTTTTGGTTTTAAAAAACTTGGACAGTTGTTTAAAAAGTTATTTAGTATTTTAAATGACTTGATAATGTGCGTCACGAAGATTGAACTGGACATTGCCACACAAGGAAATCACATCCAGATTTCAATTTTAATTCTATTTCAATATGCAAGTTTTCTTGCATTTATATTTTTCTGGTATTTCAATGTGCAGTTCTCATTAGTTTCATATTGCACCTCTTTCATTTAAATTGATTTTTAAACAACTCTGCACCTGTTGAAAATGTTTGTAATAGACCTAATTTTTTTGTTTTTCTTAACAGTATATTTAAAAAAGAAAATATGCTTATTAGAACAAAATTCAAAATAATATTTAAAAATATTTTCCAAGTATTATATTGTAATTATATTTATCTCTTCCGCTTATGTTTGCGACCCCCTTAGAGGTCGCGACCCCTAAGTTGAGAAACCTTGCTTTAATCTATAAAACAAGGTAACTTACATTGCTGTCTACTCGTAATATCAGTAGAAATTCACAATTCAAAATAGGGAGTTACTTTCCGCTCACTCTGTATAAGACAAACTTTTCCGATTTATCACTAGAACACGATTTAATTTCCTCATTTCTGGTTCAATGGTAGAGCGCTTACCTCTGGTAAGTGGTTCGATTCCCGGCCAAGTAAGTTTGTGGTGGACAACATCGTGTCCGTGGGTTTTCTCGGGGTTCTCCTGTTTCCTTTTACATTCTTATTCCACCAGGCCCATCATCATTATTCACTCTCTTTAATCATCCGTTTCCCTTAGCCTAAAACGCATAATCGTAGGACGTTAAACTGAAAGAAAGAATTTCCTCATTTTTCTTTTGTTACAAATAAAATGAAAGGAAATAAGTTATGTGGGAGATATTTTTTTTTCTCTGTTTGCAGGAAGAGTTTATTAACATTCTCTTATGCATGCACTTACATTCATGTTTTTATGGATGCAGTAACATCTCACGTAAGCATTTTTATATGCACTAATAAATCTTGTAGGCCAGCTTTACATGATGGTTGAAAAGACGTATAAAGATTTTATTTTTAAAAAATATATAAATTCAAGTAGCAACTGTTTAGTCTATATAAAGTTACGCATTGGTAAATAATTATCGATAATATTCTGTGTGGCTGTTTTATGAATAGTTATAAAAAACAAAATTAACAGTTCATAAAGCCGTAGTGAGTTTCCTTTTTCTTTGTGTCTTGGTTAAAATACGAGGAGTGTGTCAAATGTAATGTCTTGTTAGAAGTGGCAAAGCCTTCTTTGAAGCAAAGTATGTACAGTTGTTATTTCGATGGTGCAAATAGAAAATGAAGTATGCCATTTTTCTTTCAAGATTTATTAATAGCGTCCATTTTGCTACTAATAATAAATTACGCCAAGTAAAACGAATATATATATATATATATATATATATATATATATATATATATATATATATATATGGAAATTTATCGTCCTTCGTGTTACACCTTTCCTATAGTCAGTATAATATATATAGGTATTAGGAAACTTGGGTAGGATCATTAGGTAGAGAAGATGGATCCAACGTCTTCCTATTCTAATCGTACAATATTTTTATTTCAAATTTAACTTTCTCTCTGACTTTTGCCGAAAAAATAACCGAAATGAAGTGAACTAGTGTTATCTGGGAATAAAGAAGTGACACATACACACATTAAAAAAGCATCTAAATAGTCACAATTGTTTCCTTAAACTATGCCAAAAAGAAAAAAAACAGTGCGGTTTTATCTTTATATATATAATTGTAAATAGCCTACGGTCTCTTCTCTACAGTTACCTAAAAATATGCCAATCTAACAATATTGTTCAGCTTTATAAATTCTAAATAGTCTACGGTCTCTTCTCTATAGTTATTTAAAGGTACACCACGCGAACAGTGTGGCTTCAGCTTTATATATATAATTATAATTCTAAATAGTCTACGATCTCATATTTATAGTTACATAAAAGTACTATTCAAACCAACAGTGCGGCTTCAGTTTTATATTTAATTTTAATTCTAAATAGCCCACGACCTGTTCCCTACAGTTAAGCCAAACCAACAGTGTGGCTTTATGCCAAACCCAACGATCTGGATTTATCTTTACATACAATTCAAAATAGCCTACTGTCTTTTTCCTACAGGTATCTAAAAGTGTGCCAAATCAATAGTGTGGCTTCAGCTTTATATACAGGTATATAAAGCTGAAGCCACACTATTGATTTGGCACACTTTTAGATACTTGTAGGGAAAAGACAGTAGGCTAATTTAAAATAACCTATGGTTCCTTCGCTACAGTTACCTGTAAGTATGCCAACCAACAGTGCGGCTTTAGCTTTATATACAATTATAATTCTGCATTCTCTCCCTAGAGTTACCTCGAAGTATGCCAAGAACCAGTGAGGCTTCAGATTTGCACATAATTCTAATTCTAAATAGCCTACTGTTTCTCCTGTGGCGTTACCTCGAAGTATGCCAAGCTAACAGTGTGGCTGCAGCTTTGTATATAGTTCTAATTCTAAATAGCCTACGGTCTCTCTCCTACAGTTACATAAAAGAATGCCAGGCCAGCAGTGTGGCTTCAGATTTTTATGTAATTCTAATTCTAAATAACCTACGGTCTCTCTCCTACAGTTACATAAAAGAATGCCAGGCCAGCAGTGTATCTTTAGCTTTATATATCATTCTAATTCTAAATATCCTACGACCTCTTCCATACAGTTATTTAAGAGTATGCCAAACTAAAGGTTTGTCGTCAGCTTTCTATATAATTCTAATTCGAAATAACCTACGGTCTCTTCACTATAGTTACCTAAAGTGATTCCGAGCCAACGGTATATCTTTAGCTTTATATATAATTCTAATTCTAAATTGTCTTGGCCTCTTCCCTACAGTTAACTAAGAGTATGCCAAACCAACTGTTTGGTTTCAGTCATGCCGAAGTAAACCGTTTTTGCTGGTTCTAGTAAGTGTCGCGAATGTCTATTCCCAGTGAGAGAACCACGGGCGCGTTACAGTGGTTCAGATCCCATTTTAATCTGTAGATCCTGTTCTTTATAGCCTCTCTGCTGACAGAGGACACAAAATAAAAATTTGTCATTGTATCGTTACGAACAAGAATCGTAGATCGATATATTCATAATAGCCATATAGTATATAGAGTACCAATAAAAAGAGTATTTAACTATTACATTTGATTCTGTGAAAAGAGCAGGCACCGTAAAAAGGAATGAGGAATATCAATACAAACCATAGCTGGCAGTATCAACAATCTGGTCCCAGCCAGATAGCATGTCTTGAAAAATGGCCTTCAATTTTAGTGTTTGTATGTTTGTGTGTGTGCGTCTGTTAGTGCAAATGAATGCATATTTTATGTAAATGTATGTTACATACACATTCACATACTATATACAATCACTCTTGCGGGATGACGAATCGTTCCATATAAATGTCAACTCAGTCTGGAACGGCCCATTACAGTTTTCGCGTTACTTTTCTGCATTACTAATTCATGGATTATCTAACTCACATGCAAATTGTGATATTCAACAGAAACAAAAGAAAGCATTTACAATGCCAACTTGTATTAAGAGAAAAAGAAATACTAGCAAAGAATTTACTAATTTGTTCTGTAATGCAGTTGACATGTTGACAATGAAAAATATAGATTCTTTTATAAGTACGTGCGTCAGGTCATTGTGACACCATTTCTAAGTTCTGAAATTATTCTGTAATTAATAAATAAACGAACAAATTGTTGAGAAAGTTTCACAATATAAAGCTCTATAATAGCTACAGGTCTCCGGATAAGCATAGGTAACCTTAACAAGTGTAAGTATCTAGATGGTGAATAGAACATGTTTTATTTTTAGCTCCACTGGATAGAAAAACATGCCTTATTTTTAACTCTAGTGGATAGAAGGACATGTTTTATTTTTAGTTTTAGTGGATAGAAGAACATGCTTTATTTTTAGCTCCAGTGGTAGAACATATTTTTAGCTCCAGTGGGTACAATAACATGCTTTATTATTATTTTTTAGCTCCATTGGATAAAAAGACATGCTGGGCCTTATGCAGAGACGTTCTGACGCGTGATTTGTGCCATACTAAAGAGTTTCACTACATATGTTTCCTGCAGTAGTCAGGCCTTTAGTATGACGCTAATCATACGTCAGAACGACTCTGCATAAGGCCCACTTTATTTTTTAGCTCTATTGGATAAAAGAACATGCTTTATTTTTTAGCTCCAGTGGATAGACGAATATACTTTATCCTTTAGCTCCAATTGATAGAATAACATACTTTATTCTTTAGCTCCAGTGGATAGAAGAACATGCTTTACTTTAGCTTCAGAGGATAGAAGAACATGTTTTATTTTTAGCTCTAGTGGATAGAACATTTTTTTAACTCCAGTGAATAGAAGAACACGTTTTATTTTTAGCTCTAGTGGATAGAACATGCTTTATTTTTAGCTCCAGTGGTAGAACATATTTAGCTCAATTGGATAGAAGAACATGTTTAATTTTTAGCTCTAGTGGATAGAAGAACATTTTTTAAACTCCAGTGAATAAAAGAACACGTTTTATTTTTAGCTCATATGGATAGAACATGCTTTATTTTTAGCTCCAGTGGTAGAACATATTTAGCTCAATTGGATAGAAGAACAGTTTTATTTTTAGCTCCAATGGATAGAAAAACATGCTTTATTTTTAGCTCCACTGGCTAGAAGAACATGCTTTATTTTTTTTAGCTCCAGTTGATAGAAGAACATGCTTTATTTTTAGCTCCAGTGGATAGACAAACATGCTTTATTGTAGCTCCAGTGGGTAGAACATACTTTATTCTTTAGCTCCAGTGGGTAGAAGAACATATTTTATTCTTAACTCAAGTAAATAGGAGAACATGCTTTATTTTTTATTAGCTCCAGTGGATAGAAAAACATGCTTTATTTTTAGCTCCCGGTGTAAGCATACGAGAGTTTACAGTTTCACTCCAGATATACGTGTGTGCGTGGTACTTTATTTCTCGGTAACTACTGGCCGGATATAAAATAAATTTGGTGAGCACGTAGCCCATCATCCAAGGCAGTGGTTCCCAACTTTTTTTGACTGACGACACATTTTACTGAACACCCGTGACATTGTAATACACTTGTTTCATTTTTTATTAATAATAGTATAAATTATAACAACGAAAGATTATAAGTCTCTGTAAAGTAGTGTCTCTGTGTACTACTGAGCGTTATTCTGCCGCTGGAGACGTTGAGCGGTACATTTAAACTCAAATGGATTTTAACTAATTATTAAATGCTTCATAATTTTTAATTTTTAAAATTTTGCGACACACCTAATGGGACTACGCGACACAGCGGTTGCGAACCACTGATCTATGGAATAAAGATCGTTGTATTTGGTGTCCGTGCTTGCCTAAGGAGAGGCTCGGCTTGGCTCAACTGGCTTTTATGTGGTACTTTATTTCTCGGTAACTACTAGTCGGGTCGGAACCGAATTTGGTGTGCAAGTAGCCCATCGTCTAAGGAATAAATACAGATTGTTGTTTGGTGGGCAAGCTTGGTCAGAGAGAGGCTCGGTTCGGCTTGTACAGGATTACAAGAAATAACTCGGACGAATGTTATCATACATTTATTAATCCGAAAGAATTTAGCGAAACAAAACATAATATCAAGATAATGGGTATTTAGGAACAGCATGTTCAGCCAGTTTCGAAGTGGCCGCCCTTGGCGGCGATAGAGAGGTTCAAACGTGCTTTCAAATGTTTGGCGATGAGCCGCATGTCCTGGGGTGACAATCGGTTCCACTCACGACGCAGGGATTGCTTCAGCCACTCCAATCTTTTGTGGCGTGTAGTGGATGCCCTGGCCTCTAAAATCGACCATACACCGTAATTCATGGGGTTGAGATCCGGCAAGTAGGACGACCATTCCGCAGATCAGATAAAGTCCGGAAAATGGGTTCTGCACCAGTCTTTCGTCCGTTTCGCCCTGTGGGCCAGACGGAGTCATGTTGGAAAGTCTATTCTGTATCGCCGAAGTGCCGCTTGGCGCACGGAAGTACACGGTCTCGAGAATGTCGTTTCTGTACACCTCGTTTTTGATCTTGAGTCTTGACCCACGAACAGTAGAGCAGCCTTGCCGCTTGCGAAAATTGCGCCCCAGACCAAGGACATACGCAGGGGGTGGGTCCTTTGATCCTTACCCCTCCCTTCCGAAATTTCGACTTTTGTGTAAATTTAGTCTAATTTTAAGGAGCAATTTTAAGAATTTTAATATAAAATGCCTTCATATTGAGTTTGGACCCCTCCCAAAATAAATTTCTGCGTACGCTAATGCCTTAGATCATTTCTGACTATGGATTTTGGCGGTGTTCGACGATGGCTGAGGTGCCGGGAGCCTCTGCGAACCAGGTGCTGTCTTTTTGGTGCTTGTGCACCTACCGTTTTTTCTCATAGAGGATTCCGTTACACTCCCTTTTTAATAACTTTTCGGGTCTTGGACGTGTTGATGGTGCGCTTTCTTCCTCTTGTGGGACGGATCGCCTTCATGGCCGAGCTTCTGAAATCGCGAACTGCGTCTGATTGTGAGACTGTCGTTCTTGGAACTCAAGCAGACGAACAATTTCTCATTGACGCTTTCCTTAACGAAACAGTTCCAACGTTGTCTTGCGTTTGATTGCCATTAAAAAAAAAAAGAAAAAGTCCTCGTGCGGAAGCCGAAAAAAAACATGTAAAGGTACACAAGAATCCAACATAACAATACTTATTTGGCCAGAGAACACTACATTCCTGGCAGGATATGAAAAACTTTGTACAAGTTATTTCTTGTCACCCTGTATGTGGTACTTTATTTCTCCGTATTCGGTGACCATGGCCGGATCTGAACGAAATGTAAAATTTTAGTGGGCAAGTAGCCCATCGTCTAAGGAATAGATATCGCTATATTTGGTGGCTAAGCTCGGCTTGGGAAGGACTCAGCTAGACAGTAGAGACTATGTTTCACAGTTTTGTACGTCGGGAGCATCTTGAGTTCGGTTCACCGACATTCCTCTTGTACTGTTCATTGCACAAATTCGTTATTCAGGTTATTTTTGATTATGGTTAAAGTGGTTTAAGAAAGCGTTTATAAGTGGTTGCGTAACATTACAAAAATTCAAATATTTGGACAAGTGGCGTATTTACAATTTTGTTTCGGGGGTGCTTTGCCTGAAAATGTGAAAATTCTGCAAGATATTTCATATACTTTACTATAGTAAATAAAATTGCGGGGGGGGCTTAAGCCTGGAAGCCCCCCTCTAAATACGCCACTGATTTGCACCCATTTTGGTGATCAAAAGAAACAGAAAAACTAGCGTCAATCAAACATTTTTTTCTAAGGCTTTAGGTGAATGTAAAGGCCCTACTATCGCCGCCAGATGGCAGCACATATCCCCTAATTTTCCAATATATTTTGTAGGTAGCGATAATGTTCGCAATAATTGAATCATCTTCAACTGATAAATATTCAAGTTTTGTTCAAAGACTTGTTGATCCAATGATTAGAAAATAATGCGTTCACTTTCAATTGTTTTGTTTTATTCATTCTACAGAGCACTTAATTTTACTTTTCGGAAGCATGCTTCCAACAATAAAAGTCTCTTGTGCTGCCAAAATGTCTTGAGTCGTGGCAAAAATGTGAACTAAAGCCCACGCGTTGAGCCAATAAAGGTTCAGCTGTTGCTAAACGAGAGAAAGCGAGTGGAATTCCTTCAGCCGATAGCAGCGCTTGCAACGAAAGTCTAGGGATCAAGTCAATGTGGTATATCTTGTAGAAAACAAATTATTCTTTGATTTGTCATTTATCATTGGGCAAAGTTTGAATATTCATCTCTTGAGGTTGATTCAGTTATTGTAAATATTGTAGCTCCCTGCAAAATACATTAGAAAGATCGGGGATATGTGCTGTCATCTGTTGATGATTAGCACTCCTTTACGTTTACCTTAATTAATTCGGTTATTGGAGTACAAATTATTTTGTTACATTATGCCAATTTCTTGCGATTTCTCCGGAAAAAAAGAGGAAAGGAAAGAAAGAATAAATAGTTAAATACCAAACCACTTGTCGTAAAAGCTCTTTTGTGAGTCTGAGCCGCTCCAACGCCATCTGTTAGCGACCGACTAAACTACGAACAGTCTAGCGACAAACACGTGGTGAGCGCGCTACGATGCTCTCTCTCTCTCTCTCTCTCTAACAGACGTATCCGGGTCTTTCTAGATCAAGTGACCGTCATGTCTTTTAAGGTTAGTGTAAAAGGACAAGTTTTGCCGATAGATGTCACTACAGTCTTCCTATCTCTCCCATGTATTTTTTTTTTTTTACCTTTTATGAAAATTTACAATTTCTTTTATAAATTTTTTGGACCACCTAAATGCAATACATGTGGCAGTGGGCTTCACCCCACATATAGCTATCGGTGTAAGGCTAAACCAGCACCTACGCCTGAGCATCCAGAACTTACTGTTCCATTGAAAACAGCAGACAAAACTACACCACCTACACAATCAGTATTACCCTCGCTCACAGTTGAAGATCTCATACGCTATGTTAGTCTAGTATTGCAAAACATATTTCCGTTTCAGCGAGCTCATGTCATACAACATATCATTTCTGCAGCCAAATCACTTTTTAACATTAATCTTCATGCCACTTATTCTAATAATTATGTTCATTTTCATATTGGATCGCTGGAAACCACGGTTTAAAACCATATACACCGTCTTCTTCATAATGGGGATTAGTTTTTTATTTGTCAATATTCGATCATTTAAGCAACATAAACTATTACTTGAAACTCTGTTATTAGAAGAGCATATTAGTGCTTTTGCTCTAAATGAAACCGCTTTGAAGCCGAATGTATGTGCTCGTATTCCAGGATATCAATTACAACGCTGCGACTTTCAAGATCAAGCTGCTCGTGCCCAAGGGGGAGTTGCAATCGGATATTTTCCAAAATATCCAGTTCGTACATATACTCCGCAAGCTTTAGGGCATCTCCCGGAATACCTGTTAGTCACTTTATACTTTCCATCGATCATAATCAATTTCAGTACGATATACATTCGACCACGACAACCTATACCATTAGAATATTTTCGTTACATAGCCACTAACCATCGGAATATTCTCATCATGGCGGACATTAATATTCATAGTCGTACTGATCGCGAAAAAACAGAGTTTCACGAGTACATAACTAATAATCTTCAGCTTTATCTTCATGTTCTTCCTGCACATACCAGACCTATCAGCCAGACTACACCAGATGTCGTCATCACCTCTATCAATCTTCTTAATGACTGTCAGCTTGCAGTTCTAGATTCCATCGGAAGTGATCACCACCCAGTTAAATTAACATTAACTCGAGGAAAATCCCCACGTCCTATACTTACACCTCGTCGGGTTCCGAGGTATGATAAGGCGAACTGGGCTCATTTTCGGGACGACTTGGAACATTCAGTTTCTACCATTACGCCTCCAAAAACTGAAACCGAACTTACTACCTGTCTTACAGCTATTACTACGTCAATTCAAACCAGTGCCCATCAGAATATCCCGATGCAACAAGTGCATTCCCACAAACCGGCTTTACCACCGACATATCTTACGCTCATCCAGAAAGCCCGACAGCATCTTCGAGAATATTATCGAACCGGGAATGAAGCATGTCTTCATCAACATCGCCAATGGCAAAGAGCTGTTCATAACTATCTTGTCGCTTATAAACGCCGTAATTGGATCAAGACCTGTAACACTTTATCCGAGGAAGCACACCCTTCTCGCTACTGGAAGCGATTTCATCAACTTACTGGCAAAACCACCACGATAACCTACCCGTTAGTTGCAGATGACATTCCTCTGTTTTCTGACGAAGAAAAAGCCAACGCCTTTGCTACACAACTACAGACCGTTTTTACGCCAACAGCTGCCTCTAAACGCTCTGAACGGACAGATCTGTCTTGTATTCCTGCACTGCAACCTTCCACAGAACATGTGATTGACCCGGAACACCCACTCACTACACCTATTACTACCAATGAAATCCAATTGGCTCTAAAACGGAAAAGGAACACAGCACCTGGGATTGACAACATCTCTTATAGACACATCAAAGAAGCGCCATACTCATTTCTCCTGATACTGACTACAATATATAATTTCATACTCCAAACTGGATTCTATCCTTCAGAGTGGAAAATCTCTAAAATTTGTATGTTTCCAAAACCAAATAAGCCTGCCCATTCTGTTTGCTCTTACAGACCAATCCAACTCACATCAGTATTTAGCAAGATTCTGGAAAAAATTCTTGTCTCTCGACTTCATAAGTATCTTGAAACTACTATTCTACTGCCTATCCACCAAGCAGGTTTTCGGCCCCGTTTTTCCATAAATGACCAGCTTCTTCGTCTCAGCACCATAATTACAAATCAGTTTAACAAAGGGTTTCCATCATGCCTCATTCTTATGGATTTGGAAAAGGCTTTCGATAAGGTATGGCACTATGGTCTTATTACAAAACTACAGTCATTCAAACTTCCCACATGCTATCTCAGGTTTATTTACTCGTTCATTACAAATCGCATTGCTTATGTCACAGTTGGTAAAGCACTCTCCTGGCCAATATTTCCGCTTACTGGAGTTCCACAGGGGTCGGCTCTAAGTCCATTATTGTATATTCTTTATGCTTCTGACATTCCAACAGTACCACGTAATGTATTTACTTTCCAATATGCAGACGACACAGCTTTTCTTGCACTTGGTAACACTATCCATCAAATCAGCGCTGTACTCCAGGCAACTCTGGATAATTTCATCACTTGGTGCAAGAAATGGCATTTAACCATTAACAACGACAAAACGCAAGCACTGGTTTTCATACCACCTCATAGACGTTCCAGAGTCTACCGTAACCCGAAACTGCTACGAATAACAGTTGATGGATACCAAATCCGCACTACCAGCACTGCTACGTACTTGGGCGTTGTTTTTGATTCCAAACTAACTTGGAGTGCACACCTGCAAAAACTCAAAACTAAGGCGACTACTCGTTTAAATCTCCTACGTCGTCTCACGGGCACTACGTGGGGCCTCAAACCCGATGTTCTACTCCATACTTACAAGATGTTTCTCCGTCCTATTCTCACCTTTGGACATACTGCCTGGTGCAATGCCTCTGTTTCCTTCTACGAAAAACTTTGCATATTGGAGCGTCACGCTATTCGTCTAGCCCACCGACTTAAACTTCCGTATCCTACGTGGCTCACGTATGAATACATCAACTTTCCGAAGATCACAGAGCATATTGCACAACTTCGTAATCGGTACATTACATCTCGCATAGAAACGGGTCATCCACTTTTCTTGGATATTCTTCGAACGGATGCTCTCACTGATGCCGCATATCGTTACAAGCATACCCCTTTGAATATACTCATTTCATTATATGTCCGCCATGCAAACCTCACAGTAGCAGAACGCGACATCTATGCCATTTATATCATCCATGCTCATATTCCTCATGTTTTTCCATCTTAGCACAGACATCCTCACAACTAACTAGGGCTTCCCCTTGTGATCATTAGTCCCGAGTCGCCCCGGGACAGAAGATTTAACCTACATCTGTCTTACTAACTTCTTTGTGTTTGTGATGTGATGGCACTTCATCTCATATTACATCATCATTATCTTTTGTTTTGCTCACCGCCACAATTATCGCACAGTTTTGTCTTATCGCACATTTGCACTTATTTTTCAATTTATATTTCACTCTTTATCTTATAACACAGTATTTATCCTTTTCTTATATTATATTTAAAATTCATTATATTTCACTTTTCGCACCTCCATTTCACAGCCTGTTCTTGTGTACTTTATAATAAAGATGTTTAATTAACATAAATTATGGAAAATAAATGATGTTATACCCTTTCTCAATTGATGACATTACCCAAACTTCCCTTAGCCCAACAAATTATTTTCCAAATTGTATTTTTGTTTAGAGAACCACATGCCAAAGAGAGGGCGTAACCCTCTGAGAGGCTGGAGAAGTAATAAAGTTTTTGAAAACCATCATCCTTATAAGAAGCCATTTCTCTCTTCTCCTTTCAAAAAAAAAAAAAAAAATTATAAATTTCAACCTACAGACTTCAAATTTTTAGAAAAGGAACTTCATAACCTATTAAAGGGAACAATCCGTGCCGATTTTTTATTTAGAATTTTTTTCATTGTTGAAATGGCTTGATTGTTGAAATGGATAGCCAAATCTTTAACAATGAAGCTGTTTCAACAATGAAGAAAATTCTAAATAAAAAATCGGCACGGATTGTTCCCTTTAATAGGTTATGAAGTTCCTTCTCTAAAAATTTGAAGTCTCTAGGTTGAAATTTATAGAAGAAATTGTAAATTTTCATAAAAGATAAAAAATACATGGGAGAGATAGGAAGACTGTAGTGACATCTATCAGCAAAACTTGTCCCTTTAAACCAACTTTAATCACGTGATTACCCAGTTTGCCTTACGACTGAGTAGACGCCGGAAATTGGAAACACCGGCCGGAAATCGAACCCAGAACTACACTGACGTGAGTTCAACTCTGTAACCACTAGATCTTCGTCCCCTTAGTAGATTAGTACGGGACTTGTGATGTAATTGGTGATCAGCATATTATCATGAGAATGATTCACAAATTTAACATAACGACCTCTTTCATCGATATCATATTCCTCCTTTTATGAATTAAATGCTCTACTACGGGGCTATCTTGAATTTTTTTAGTTTTACGTCCCACGGTTAGCCGCCTAGGCTAAAGGAGAGGGTGATGATGAGCAATGAATGAAATGGTGGAATGAAGAAAGTGGGAGGAAACGGGAGAACCCCGATGAAACCCACGCACACGGTGTTTGTCCACCACAAAGTTCACGTGGTGGGAGCAGGGTTTGAACCCGGAGCTCCATACACCAAAAGTGAGCGCGCTACCACTGAGCCACCGCGGCCCTCTGGGCAACCTTCTTCTACATCTTAGTTTTGGATTGAAGGAGTTCACAATACAAAAAAAAAAAAAAAAAAAAAAAGAAATCGTTATACAGTTTTCTTTTAAAAGTGCAGGAATGAAAATTAGTAAAACTTATTATAGTTTACCGGCGCATTCCGTATTATTTTGGGCACTGATCTTATCTAAACTATAGTTGAATAACGAAGTTTAAAAACTTGATTACATTGTCTTGTATATAAAACTAATATTAATAATAAAAAAGATAAGTACTCCACTCCCACATATGGTAGTGTTATAGTCGTAGGTTGTAATTTTTTTTTTAACATTTCTTTTTCATAAGTGAATTCAACTTGTCTTGAAACTTCTTTTTCTGTTATTTTTCTGCTTCGCAGATTCATTAAGATTCTTATCTTTTGTTACCATCAAAAAATGTTATTTCTTCGAGACAAGCAGATAAGAACGCCAGTCAAGAATACTTCCTTTATGTTAGCTTTAACATATACTAAGACAGACAGATGCAAATAGTAGATTTTTTTTCTCTAATTTTTTAAACACACAGGCCGAAATGCTTTACAATAATAGTAATAATAATAATAATACATTTTAATGCTGACAGTTTCAGCTATCCCTTATAAATATTTTTTTAATGATTCAATATATTAGCATTTTAATATCCATTATATTTTTTGGGGTGGGTGGGGAGGAACAGTAAATATTTATGCATAAAATGCTGTGATATAACCTAGCCATAACTTGTACTGTAGGTCGATGAAAGGAAACAATGTTGTGGTTCTGCTACAAAGATCAGTATTTTTAAGTATTACTAAAAAAGGAAATCATTTGATATTAGAATTCATTTGAGTACGTAATACGTACATTTCATATTTGGTAGAATAAATACAATATCTAACATAATATGTCATGTACTTATGAGATACTCATATAGGAAATAAAAACAGAATCATTAAAAAATTTTCCTCCATTCTTACAATGTTATGAAATTCAACTGTACAAAATAATGTAGTATTAATTTTAAATTTATGACGTTTTTGTAAAATATGTATATAATTAATTACGATTCTTTTGTGATTCACTGTGGCCACTCAGCTTAGTGTAGCATGGTACAGTGTATGTAATAAGTTGAATAACGCCATGCAAATGAGATCAAAAGCACTTGAATGATTCACATGCAAAGAAACATTCAACTCTTCATCTGTCAGTCATATAAATCTTAAGTATTCTGTGAAAAAAAGTTCATGTTATGATTCTAATTTCTAGTCCTTTTTTTAAAAAATTCAAGTTATTTTCTTTATGTCTTGAATTTAATAACAGCAAGTTCTATTAACGAATGTATAAAGAACAACACTGCTTTTATAACAAAAAGGCTTAAGCTTGTTTGCGAAGGAAACCAGATTAGAAACTTTATAATCTCATAAGAACCCGTATGTTGGCCCAAATAACCTATGAACTCACACGCAAAGTAAGAAGATTATAACCGAGACATTTCACTTCCCTAAAATTTTGCATTTATTGTATTAATGCATTGAGTTTAGGGAAAGATGTCGAATAATTTTGACTTAATATTTCTAAGCCAAAGAAAATTACTTTCCACATTCATCTAAACTCAATACGCTACAACATTAAATATCTTCTGCTGGTTGCAGTATTACACAAGATTATATATATATTCCATATTATAAGAGGGTAGGTACTGGGGCAGGCCTGCAACGAGAGGGAGGTAGAGGGCCTGGCCCCCCTAAACTTTTCGTGGTCCCTCCAGACCTGAATACAAAATGTTATCATTAATACAAGAAAACACAATTTAGATATTTGTAAGATAATTTTTAATGACTTGGCCCTCCTAAGTTATTCATGGCCCCCCAAACCTCTGTGGCTGGTTTCGGGCCTGTACTGGGGTAAAGTAGGATTACATCAGCGTAGAAATTCATCACACTAATAAGCAGTGCCACAGAATGGGCAGTCCCATTACCCAGTTATTTGCAATATTGTAACGTGTACCGTATTCCCGGTTTACGTCTAAGCTGAACATTTTTGTACATAATAGGCTATAAGAACTGAGAATGTAAGTTATACACGTCAATGATTAGAACTACGTACGTCTGGCAATACAACGCCACTTGTTACATATATACTAGCAGTGGCGGATCAACATGGAGGGCGGTGGAGGCAACCAGAGATGGCGTGGGCCAATGAAAACTTGATCCATGACTTAGTGACCCACCATCCACCGTGATCCACTCTGACCTACTACCCACAAAAATCCGTCGTCATCAACTCTGACCCATGATCCACGCCCACCTCTGCTCTAACTAAACGGGTTTATACTTGTTATAAAACAAGGCTATGGAATTATCACTAATCGGAGTTTGAATTTCTATGGTCAATCGCTCAAGCATAGCTTGTTACAATACCGGTGGATCTGGCCTTTACGAAGTATCAAATCAAGGTAAAGTAGACCAACGTAAAGGGAAAAAAAGTGTAAAATTAGATGGTGTCTCGAAAGCCAAGTAGTAAGACCTATTGCTATTATTACAATTACAAATATGAATATGCAAAAGTGCCTGAGGTTCTTTTTTCACTTATTAGATACAGTCATCTGAGGTAAGTAAATAGACACAAATGGAAAGAACAATAGAGGCTTTGAATGTAACACGTAAACAAATTCACCAGTGTTCAGAAGATGCTGTCTACAATGCAGTGAGCAGAGTGGGCCGGTGGTTCAGAGTGAGTCACGTCCTATTGACTCACGATCCACTGACCCACTCAAAAATCTTGCCAAACTTGACCCACTCCATCTCTGGAGACAACCCCCACCCTCAATGCTACTTTTTCTTCAATGCTCAGTTGTTTTCGCAATACACAGAGCCACAGTCTACGCTTTGATGCAACGTTCATGTTTTAAGTGTTCGGAAAAGGTGTTCCCCAACTTCTCAAAATTATATTTGCGTACTATTTTTTTTTTTTTTCAATTATGCAGAAATGTCCCATAGCATAAACAAAAATGAGAGAAACAAGAAAGGAACATTCTCTTACTTTTATGGGCTCACTTCGAACATTGCGTACTGTGTACTACTTAGCACATCTCATCCCAAAAATTAAAGTCGCTATGATTGTGACGTAATAACTCTTGAACCACTCTACCAATCTCGATTAAATTTTCAGCATAGATGAGGATGGCTTTTATCATTTCACTTTGACAATGCAACTGAAGGGAGGGAGGGGAGATATCTAAAAGATTGAAAATGACCAATATTAGTGTCGAATCCATAGTTTTTGGGGTCGCTGAGATTAAATCCAAATTCGAACCCGCAGCTTGGGGGAGAGGGAGGGGGAGATATATAAAAATGATCGAAAAAGACCGATATCAGAGAGGACTTCAGCAATAGTAAAAAGTGACTGACTAATGGAACATGTTACAATTTTTTCTTATATTAACCCAGCGAAGCGGGTAATTGTCGCTAAGCTACCAACAGAAATAGATAAATCATGTACAGTCCGCACAGTGGCGTAACTAAGGGCTTGAGGGCCACCCCGCAGACAACGTGGAATGGGGCCCCTTCTCTACGTCTTACGTCACGATTTGGGGGCCCCGTGGTGGCTTGGGCCACCCGCAATGCGGGGTCTGCGTTGCCCTTATTTACGCCCCTGTGTCCGCAGCAAAAACCTGCAACATGAACATGTAAGTTTATTGTGAAACAACGAAGTCTTTTGCTCGAAAATAAGTGTGCAGGGGAGGACGCTGAGGTTTGTCCTGGCATGATTCGTGCCACTTAGACGTTTTGTTGATTCCGTGGGCTGTTAGGCGTAGTTTCACGATAAACTTACATGCTCATGTTGCAGGTTTTTTGCTGCGGACCGTACATCATTTGTTGGAAGTTAATATTATTTTTTACAAGTCTTACAGGACCTTATGCAGAGTCGTTCTGACGCGTGCCATACTAAAGAGTTCGACTAACATATGTTTCCTGCACTAGTCAGGCCTTTAGCATGACGCTAATCATACGTCAAAACGACTCTGCATAAGGCGGATAGCGTTTAGTTCTATGTAATGTATAGCACTACTTTATTCCCGTTTTGATGTATAAAACTCAATATTTCGAAGTTACATTCATTGTCCAAGGGGCTATTCGTTCCCTCCAAACGACCCTTCTGGATCATTAGTACTAGAAACATGAGAATTATTATTTTGGGGTTAAAGTTAGCTTCGTTGTTGGCACTTTAAAGAAGAACCTGTACATTATAAAGTAAAGTTTCGTGCAAGTGTACATGTAATGTTTTCATTTGCAGCTGTTTTTAGGCTAGTTGCGGCTTATACAAGCGATAGGTAAAAATTAAAAGTGTAGCTTATAAGACGAGAATACCGTAAATTTCTGTATACAGTAGTATAATTTTGAGTTATCATGCAAATCCTAAAGTAATTGATTTTGTTGTAAATTTGTGAATATCAAATCATTATTCTAGTTTTATCATAACTTTGCTTTTACCCTCGTGATATTTCTTCCATTGTTGCAATATCGACAATTTTTAAGAACTTGAGTAGATTGCTGGAAGTTTATCAAGCAAAAGTTGATATCTTTGTAGCATTTATTTTAAAACTCTGAATAAAACTGCATAGAAATGGTGAAAGTAGCACTTATCTGGGCTATATCTGTAACTTGGAAAACACAGAGCGAGAGAGAGAGTAGAACTTTTTAGATCGTAGATATTAGTGTTCTGTATAGCGTTAGTTGACGAGAAAAAAAAAACTGTAAAGGAAGAAGAAGAAGAAGAAAAAAGTATGTGTCCTGTATCTGTGTTGTGTTCTCCCCCTGCCTACCTCTTCCCTGTTTTTAATCTACGTTCCTATCTGGTGGAAGTTCTTATCTCTCAGCAACTCCCTGCTCTTCCTGGATGTTGGGCTACGGTATCTCGTCTGTAGCGGGATATTGTTCAGGAAGATGTCAGATTGGAACCACTGTGTGTTGTTGCATTAAAAGCCTTCCCCCCACCCTACCTCCCTCTTTCTATATATATATTTTAGTGATAAGCTAACACATCTCCCTTTTTCGACTCCCTGCAACTTGCCAAACCCTCCCATCTCCTCCCCACTCACCCGAAAAAAAACTTCTGATGTTTTCAAAGTAACTGAAGCAGGAACTTACGTTGCTACTCCTTTTCAGCTAACCTATCACTAACACAAATCAAATTTCCCATTACTACACTAAACTAAACTCTCTGGGTCGGAAACTATGGACGGCCAGACTGCTTTAGTTGCATGATTGATGTATAGCCTGCACATCGATATTCATTGCTCTGATTTCTGGTTTTGTAGTCCGGAGTTCGTTGCTTCTTAATTCAAGAGTACCTTCTCAATTCATTCAACACCTAAAATTTGATTCCCTACTGGAACTCTAATTTGGTAACACGCACGCTAAAAGCACATGCAGTTAGCCACATTGGAGTAGAATTTTCCCATTATGCGCTGATTATT
Organism: Thermobia domestica; assembly: GCF_964235325.1. NCBI lineage: Eukaryota > Metazoa > Arthropoda > Insecta > Zygentoma > Lepismatidae > Thermobia > Thermobia domestica. The sequence continues at coordinate 67,525,963 of NC_137455.1, forward strand.
ATATCTGGCAATGCAATTGATATACATGTATGAAATTCAAGTATATGTGCTTGTTAGCAGCAAAAGTTGGTTTAGATTTTAAAGCGTGGGACACAATTTATGGCGTGTGAACTGGGCGAATGGAACGAAGGCTGTGACGCGACATTACCATGTGGTAAAGGAGTGTGACTAAGCAGACCCAACGTTGCCAGGGATGTGACTAAGCAGATCAACGGCGCCAACTTTCCAAAATTTATATGGATGCATATCAATGGCGGGTGTATTAGCCTATTTGTTTTCAGGGAAGTCTCGATGTTTCATTTATTTATTTTTAGTTAAAATCTTTTATGAACACTGTCATAAAGGGCTGCTGTGATAAAGTAAAATATACTGGTACTATAAGGATAAGTTGAGGCTACCTTAGCTCAGTCGATAACACGACTGACTTAAACGCGATAGAAACGGGTTCAAAGCCGGTCCAGACAAAATCTTGTGGGTGCGCCGCACCCACAATATTTTTTTTGTGTGTGTGTGTGCCGGAGCCCCGGAGCCCCCACGTAGTAAGCGCGCATGAAGCAGATGCGAGTAAATGGCGAATCGGTACTTTCGTGCATAAACTGACGCAAATGTATACAAAGAAGTGGCAACACCGCAGCCCTCTCATTTGCTAACAGCGTGTAAAGGGAACTCAGAACAGCACCTTCAAACACCTTTAAACGCTGTCTCTTAGCAAAATTCATATTCTTCATACTCATCACTCTTGAGCACGGCAAGGCTAATGCTTTGTTGTGCTTTTATCTACAATTCAAAATAATGAATCCTTTTTATATTCCTTTTATATTCCTCGTATATTCTAGGCTTTATTAGAGAAGGATCTAAATACAAATCTAGATAATTTCATAGAAGAGGGTACCATATTCTGCTTCTATACAAAGTTATAGTTAATTGTCATTAAAACATTCAAAGCAAGATTTCTCATCAAAGCTCACTGACTTTTAATAGTTTTGTAAAACAGAATGCAAAAACTTTTCGTCAAGCGATATGTCACATGTCCCATATTATCTATATATTAAAATGCTTAGTTTATATGTTTGTGGTCAAGAAAAGTTTATATGTTTGTCTTCAATTCTTTCGACAATGAGATCTCGGAACCATAGGCTCTAGAAACATACCGCTTTACTGATCGATTGAAAATTTTGTGTAGATTTTCCAGTTCTAATTGAATATTGAAAGACATAACCGTTACTTCTTTATTACATTTCTTAGGGGTAGACTAGAAGTGTTGAAATTTTAAAAATGAAAAGCATCATATCCTGCGAGTTATACATTCCAACACCACATTTATATACATGGGGTTGTATATCTCTCAGGTGTTAGTGTCATGGCCAACGAAGAATAACCATTTCTACAGTCGAAGATGAATCTTTATTGTATGGAGTGTTTTGCCCAATGAACATCATATATCACTGACATTAACTATATGTAATGTATTTGCTTATTACATACTACATGCAAGAAGAAAGAAAACACTGATTATACATGAATTAGAAACTTCAACCGGAAATAGGCTCAAATCTTGCAAACGGTGGAAGAAATTGAAAAAAATCTCCCCTGTATGGTACCAGTTGCCGATTTTTATCAAGATGTCTGTCACTTGTGTCTATAAAGGGACATGTACATATGTGAGGAATGACAAGAAGTTTCATGCTCATATGTGAATGATGCACTGTGTAGAAAGCTCAGGTTCAGCAAGTATTGCTTCTTAAAATGTTTTCCACTCAGAGTCCAAGGGATGGTATACGCAGGGCATTAGCAATTTGGTGGAAACATAAATATTCACTATAGAGCACATTGTTTTGCAGAGTAAAGTCTCTTCTGCTAGATCGCTCCCTTGCGTTTTCATTTTCCACATTGACCATGGCGGGAAACCTGTCGGGCACTCTTGTATTAATGAAGATTTGAGAGTTCAGTTGTGCATCTGAAATCACAAAAGGAAATAGACCAGCGAACCGTATAGAAAGGAAGGGGGCATAAAGTATGTAAGATTCATGAAAGGGGCACCAGGTAAACAAGGTTGAGAACCACTAATATAAACGCTGAAAAACAGCTCTCCGTTTGAGAAAATTAAAATATGGTAATCCTATATTTTGTATGTAGAACTTCCCACAGAATATGTACTGCACTATTTAATAAAACATTGATATTATAAGTAATTGAGATAAATTACATAAGCTGTATACAGTTAGTTCATTTACCTTCTACTCAACAGTAACAACAACCAACCAAAAATAATCTGTATCATATGTCTATTTTAGGTATACGTATATTGTTATGAAATTGATTCAGTGAATTACAGTATCTTGCACAATAATTTCCGGTTGTTACAAAACGACACTTACTTCTTATATGGGAAGTGTGTAGCATGCACTTAAAAACACAACCCAGAAATACATATATTAGACGTGGTTTGTTTCGTAATTTCTTTTTGAGGTACAGCAAACTGCAAGAGAGACGAAATTAGTGCACCATATGGCTTGTATCAATAAATACGAAAAACAAGTTAATTTAGATGTATTAAGACACATACACACACTCACACGCTGTTGAAGCTTCCATTCTTTTTTTTTTTTTTAAATTTCATCAATAACTTAAAAACCATGAAGAATACTAAAATTTAGAAAATAAACTGAAAAACGCTTCAATAAACTTATAATATAATTACTTCTATTTAAGAAAATAGAAATCTGGATGCGCGGTGTAAAATGTACTTAAATTCCTGTACATCATGACAAGCTTTGTCAACAGCTATTACTTAATTGAGTAGCATTTTATAAATATTAAATTGCTTTCAAAAAAGTTCTTATTTATTTTTGAATTATTTACTTGAAAAAAGAAAAAGGAAAATGGAAAAGGGAAAGAATAAAAAGATAAAATAGATGAAACTTTAACGTTTCATGGTTACACTTTTTAGACTAAAAGAGACAAATGAATAATTTATGAAAGTGAATTATTATGGAAGAATTTGTGGAATGAGAATGTAGGAGGCAACGGGAGAACGTCGAGAAAACACACAGACACAATGTTGTCCACCACAAACTTACTTGATCCGGGATCTAGCCATGAACCCCTTGCAACGGTAGTGAGCGCTCTACCACTGAGAAATACTTTGCGCTCCTTTTGCTCTGCATATTCCAAAAAAATATATATTAGCATGCTTCTATTAACTTGATGTGTCTATCTGGGTCAAAATTTGTAATGAAATAGTTATCCACTTCTAATCGATCTCAAACTTTGTATCTACAAGATGTAATTACACAAATATGTAAATTTAATTCAGTCCCTCTTTCTCTTTCTCCGTCTTATGTCTTACAATATAAAGCAAACAATTTTTCATTGAATAAATAGTTGTAAATTTTAAGTCCAATATAGTTTTAAGATTTTTATGATTTTTTTTTTTATACAAGAAAGAATTTAGGAAGCTTTCAACAGCTTCGGTAGGAGTATATGTGTCGCCGTTAGAAGAAAAGTACAATCTACTATTTAAATGTATTTCTTTCTTTCTTTCTTTCTTTTTTTTTTTTTTTACATATCTTTTAGTTTTACGTCCCATATTTATCCATCTAGAAACGGTGGTGATGAGAATATATGATATTGTGGAATGAAGAAGTGGGAGGACGTCCAACAGTTAATGCCGACTGGGCTAAAGGAGACGGTGATGGTGAGAAATGAAGGAAATGGTGGAATGAAGGAAGTTGGAGGAAACGGGAGAACCCCGATGAAATCCACGCACACAGTGTTTTGTCTATCACAAAGTTCACTTGGCGCGAGCTGGGTTCAAACCAAGGACCTCCTTCACCAGAGGTGAACGCTCTACCACTGAGCGTGGCCTCACTAGGAGAAAACGAGAAAACTCTTAGAAAATCCATGCACACGGCGTTTGTCCACCACAACATCCACTTGCTGCGAGCTGGCATTCAAACAGGAAGATTTGAATACATATTTATTAAAAAGTAACGTTTTACCCAAACAGATGCTACAATGTATGAAAAGTGTTTAATAAGGGTTGGGAACCATTATCCTTGACCATCCTTTAATAAAAGATCTGCTGTCTACGTACATAACGAGATGGTTCACTGTCCTGATCTCCTCTCATAGTGGCATCAATACCACCACAGTTATTACCTCAAAAGAGTGGCTGTTTTACTTGGAGCTGGTACAGAGGAGGTTTCTAGCGGGTAATATGCCACTTGTTGCTTACTTCAGTCCTCCCTCGTGCACCCAAACGCGTTCCATGTAGCAGCTATTTCGAGAGAAGAAAAAAAATATAAAAGAAACCACGACTCGTTCGTGTTTGGTGTGTAATATTGCATGCCAACCATTCTCAAAACAGGAGAAAGTTCTTTTGCAGTAATTTCTGATGGTTCCAACACAATTTGATATTAGGAACCAAGTGTGTGTGTTTGTGTGTGTACATGCTTGTCAGTGTTGTTTCGTGTAGATAACATTGCCTAGATTCCTTATTATGTTACAAAAGAATTTCAACCCCTTTTTGCACGCTAAGGATCTATCAAAAAAAGAAAAGTATCGTTTTTTTTTTCTTTCTTGAAGATCCCCTTATATGTTATTGTGTGCGCGCGACTGTAGAGATTTGTATCAACTTCTCTCTTTCTCTATCTCTCTCTTAAAGTTTACCTAAGTTGATGTACTCAGGAAATGATGAATTACTTTCGAAAGCATATATAGGTCTACCACATTGTTTCTTGACTCCCCCCACCCTCCAGCGAGTTCTACTACCCAAGGAAACATTCTCTTTATTTGCCAAAGTTGACATATAAGAACTATATTTGTAAATGAATGTGTAACTAATCTATAATCAAAATCTGTTTCGGCGACAAGAGCCTTGTAAATTTGCGTGTTTTTCTTTTTTTCCTTTGCAAGTAACTGATCATTAACGTAAATCAGCATTTTGATTTTTTTTAAAATTCTTTTTCATATATATATTTATATCTTAAGCTTAAGATTCGCTGGTCACTATATCGATTGTAACTGCTGATTTTCTGTGGATTTTTCACAGAATGAATGGTTTTCTTTCGTTCCTCCGCTCAGCGATTCATCTTAATAAGACTTATTGTTTCATAACAAGTAAATTGTAACTACTTATTCCATATACAATGCGAGTATATTAACGTTACGTGTGGATGATAATCTATCTCAGATCAGAAAAAGAATGTTCATAATGTGGCTTTATTTTAAATATTTCTTTTTTGAATCAAAAGATCCAATATATTTCAATAAAAAAATTCTTCTAAGCCTTATATCTGAAAAACTACATATAGTGTAACCAAACACAAACTATCAGTTAACTCAGTATAATGCTTATTCCGAAGAAAATACGAAAACTCGATTTAAGGGCCGTTCAAAAAATTTTGTGGCCCCTTATCCAAAAACTAATTATTGGCCAAGATCACAATCTTTTGATGCATTTTTTGATCATTCCTAAAATTCTTGGCCAAGATCGCAATCTTTTGATCTATATTTTGATCATTTCCTAAAATTCTTAATAAATAACAATATGAAAATATGATAAACTGTTTTATTAAAATAGTAAGTAAATATAGTATAAACCATTCTATTTTAGATTCTTCTCACGTTTCCAATATACAGTATATATGATGTTTCCAGTTTACAAGGTTGTTTGTTTAACTTAACCTAACAAACTTAAGAATTAATATTGGGAAGAAATTGAACGAAAATGTTGAGCCACCAGTTTTTTTTTTAAATTGATTTAATTGAAAACAGATAACACTGTGTTGTACAAAATTGCAAACAATTCAGAGAGCAATGATAGAATAAAAGAAACGTATGCTGACTGCACATAATCGTAATCCAACCTCTTTTTCGTGCCCACCCCATTTTCTTCCCTTCTAGGTCAAACGTCAAGAAATACTGAAACACTTGTCTAATTATTTTAAAGTAAGAAATGCCTCTAATTTATTAAACCCAAACGGATTTTCCCAGTGCTGTTAAAAGTTTAATAATCCAAGGATCCACCTTTAACGCTCTAACTAGCTCTATATAAGTTTTAAAAAACAATGCATACACTAACACTAATATACATTACATAGGTACGTCATTATAATCGTCAAAGTATAATCGTGTTTCGTAATACATGTATGTCTAAAAAGGGTATTTTGTGGATAAAATGATCCCAGAGTTTAAGATTGCGTACAAAGAAAAAAATAATAAAATAAAATAAACTCCGGCAGTAGCTATCACTTCTCGGATTGAACCAGATTTTTTACGCAATTCCAAAATTCTTTGAAACAACAATATTGTAAGTAAAGTGCAGTCGATTTTGAGTTTAACGTCCCGTTCAGCAGCGAGGCTATATGAGACATGGACCTACTGATTAACGTGGAATCCGAACTACTTGAGCTCTCGTCGGGAATGGAGCCCAGGTCTCCCACTCCAAAGGCGCGTACGCTAACTGCTTAGCCACGAAGGAGCTCAATAATTTAAGTAAAGTTAAATTTAAACTAGCACAATCTGGCTGTAAAATTTTAACAAAATTCTAAAATACCTCTACGCATATTATTAAGAGTTTCCGAGATATGGACAACTCATTATAATAATTGTAATTTGCACCCTTTTTTCCTTCTCATGATCTTTTCTTCCCTCCTAGGTCAAATATAAAAAAACACTTAAAGAGATGACTAATTACTGTAAATGAGAAATCCATATGTCCAATGACATGTCTCTAACTTTTAGAGACTCCGAGATATGGACATTTTAATATAATAATTGGCACGTGGGGTGTAAAGTCCATTAAGTCAAAAATTATTGTTTTAGAGAACTCGCATTTGAAATTTGACATAAATCCAAAATCTGATTTTGGGAAAATAATTAGCTGTTGTAGCTCTAGTTGTTAATAAGACGGTTTTTACGATTTATGTCTGAAACCCAAAACCGAATTTTTGGACTTATATCTGAACTTTCAAATGCGACTTTTCTAAAATAGTGACTTTTGACTTAACGCAATTTACACACTCTCACCCGCCAATTGTCACCGCTGTTTCCCCCGTTTCTCGTTGAATTTTAAAAATCTTTCCTCACTGGTATCGTAAGTCACAAATTTTATGCACTGTCCAAATTTGAAATTTCTATCTTAAGCGGTTAGACCTAGGCGTTGATCAGTCTATCTTTCAACACTACTTCTGCTATATTATATAGAAAATAATGTTGATGCTTTAAGAAAGTGCTGCTTTATTTTTTACACAGATCAAGTCCTGAGAATCACTTATGGAAAAGAAAGGAAAAAATATGAGTTCGCTTTCATATATAGAGAATATATTGCATTATAAATTCTTGCATTACCTAGGCATAATTTGCGGGGAAATAACACTACAAAACTTTGGGAGTGAAAAGATCGTAATGAAGATGTGTAGAGTAAGCTTTATTCCGGAGTTATAAGCGGCCGAAGATGTCACGAGGGCCCTTAGTTGAAAACTAGTATTGGACCTAGCTCACGTGGCTAGATTACGTTATAGCTGAGCCAGTGCTAGTTAAACTTAAATATACATATTTAAGAACTGTATTGAAACGAATTTTCGAAGAGTAAATTGAGTAACTGCTGAAACTATACAGTCTTATCTTTTAAAATTCGTTGTGTGTACTATACGGTTCGCAAACATGGATATTTTAAATGGAATTTGTGCAAGCTTTTCCTGTACGAAATACGTTTCTCGAACCACCTTTAAGCAGTCATTTCTTCCTTGTTTGACTGTCTGGAGGTTTCAACTGCGTTATTTTTTCATAATTGACAAATTTTACAGCTATTTGATCCTTGCCCGTTGATTTATTTATTTATTTTATGAATGTGGTTCATTTACTCTTTACAGTACAAATTTTAGTTTGAGAAAGTAGTTAGTTAGGTTTCATTGCTATCATGCTAGTACGATTCTAAAACAATCACACTTTGATTATCTCATAGGTGTGAAAAGAAATGTGGTTTGATCCAGGGGTAAAAGTAAGGAGGAACGCGGGCGAACGTTGCTCCCCCACTTTAAAAAACCCCCCTCTTTCTAAAAAATTACATTGGGCAAAGATAGACACGAGGGACAACATGACGTCAAGCGTCCCCCTACCTTATCAGATCCACTTTTACCCCTGCTTTGACCCCATACCAAAAAGAACTTCCCACATAGCACACTACATCCCTGGGATATCCCATTTTGATTCCAATCATCCCATTCAGTTCCCGGGATTATCGGGACAATGAGAAGACATCCCATGGACGTCCTGAAGGATTCCCATGTAGGATGTCCACAGGACGTCCTAGATGGGACAAGAGGTCCGAGGGAAAACCAATAGACATCCCTTCGTGGTCCCGTTGAATATCCCGTATCACGGGATATTAGCGGACATCTGGATCTCCCGCGGAAATCCTGTGGATGTTCCGGGAGCACATTCGGATATCCCGGGATGTCCCGTCGTCCGTTGCGGGCTCAGTCTCGGACATCCCATGGATGTACTTGTGCCATGTTTTTTTTTTTTCTTTCAGTTGATACAAAGAACACCTATACCATCGTTACAGCTATCCTGTAGTTCTTTTTCAACAACCTGTATGTACAAGAAATGTTCATAGATTCACGTGGCTGGTATAATTGATGACATACATACCAGGATATAATAGTTAAACATCTCAGGGGCTGTCACAAATAAAAATGACCCATCCTACTTCTCAATCTTTTCAGTAACCACGACTGTACTTTCTTTTTTATCATCAATTTACTACTGTCCTAAACTCAAATTTGTCTATACAATAAATTAACTAAACTCATAAAAGAAATGTTTTTAAAAAGAACAAGGGAACTGTAGTTGAGAAACTTGTCAGTTACGGAAAATGAGGTAATTTAAACTTCGAGATCGTCAAAGATGGGTGTCGTGTGAACAAACGACGATGCTTAAAGGGTGGTACCGGTAGCTTTTTGTTTGAACACTAAGCTTACACTGTTAGTACACACCCACAAAAAAAAAAAAAAAAAAAAAAAAAGTTTGGTAATGAGATGTGTCTACGTTGATGTTCAAGATTATCCATGTCTACGAAAAACAAAAACTATAAGAAGGGATGAACTAGAAAAGGAACTATAAAAACTATAGAAGGAATAAGAATATTTATTTTTCTTTCCTCATAGAAACAAGTGTTTTTCTCATGTTGTTACTGGAAGTGTCGAGAATCTCACACAGAAGGCTGAAAGAATTTAGTGTAACAGTAGCTTGTGGCGATGTGCATATATATATATAAAACCACGAACATTGATGCTTTAGAAAGGTAATCATGCCAATGGCAGCTACTGTGTGACAGCTGCCTACCTTTCAAAACTGCCTCGTAAAAGAGGTGGGACTGACTGTAAACAGTGTTACCAACCGTAAGACATAAGAAGGATAGAAATACTAGTTAGTCTGCAGCGATCTTTTCTGGTGATCTCCGTCCATCCAATGATCTAATAACACATCTTCCTTATTCGTAAAATAAATGTATCCAAGAAATCTGTCAGCTACCTGCGGAAAAACTTTAATAAAATAAATTTTAAAAAATCGAAATAAAATTATTTAATAGTAATATTGGATAGCTACTTCGTGATTAAGTGATAAATAATCTTACGTTTGATGTAGGAGGAAAGATTCGAAAAATGAAATGAAATGAAATATTTCAGTGTAACGTCTCGTGATACGCCTTTTAAGCTAAGAGAGAGATGGATGATTAAAGCAAGTGAATAATAGTAGAAGAATTGGTGAATGAGATTGTGGGAGGAAACGGTAGTACCCCCGAGAAAACCCATGCACACGATGCTGTCTACCACAAACTTATGTATCAGAGGCATGCACTCTACCACTTGAACCACCGTGCCCTTCATGAATGTGTTCGATTTACGTTTAGTTACATGTGGTTCGAATCCGTTTCATCTCATGTAGCGTTGATGCTATGAAAATAGACGTTGAAATAATGAAGCAATGCTTAATAATATTGCAGTAACAGTCAATAATGCAGTAAAATTTGTAAAAAAAAAAAAAAAAAAAAAAAAAAAAAAAAAAAAAAAAAAAAACAGTACAGTCGTCTGGTGCTTGGGGGTCCTTGGTTCGATCCCAGCTCACTCAAGTGGGTTTTATAGTGGACAAACACCTCTATGTAGTGTGCATGGGCAGTGGCGGGTCCAGAAAGTCGAAACTGGGAGGCAACCAAAACCCAGATTACAATAGGTATTGTATATCATGAGTTCGCGCAAATCATTTTAATTTGCTATCCGTTTACGCACTTCGTTAACAGGAACTAGGAAAATTTAGTGTTTCAAAATTTTCTAACAAACAATAAAAAGCAACGCTTACTATAAACTTTCAAAAATATTATATAAATAATACTTGAATTATTTTTGTGACTCAAAAAACTGGGGGTCTTAAGCCCCCACGACCCCAGGCTAAATCCGCCACTATGCATGGGTTATCTCACGGTTCTTTACGTGTTCTACCACTTTTTTTCATTCCATAATTTTATTCGTTATTACCATCACCGTCTCTCTTAGCCTTGGTACGTAATTTATGGGAGATTTAAGTTTAAAAAAAGAATTAATATAATGACATTTTTTAAATATTTTATATTCGAATAAATATTGCCGCATGGCGTTTCTGTTAATAAAATTTATAAAGCAATACTGGCACGTGTAGTAATATTAGTTTGTAATAAACAAATATAGCAGTTTTTATACGAAGTTACGTTTAAACAATTTAATATTCGATTTAATTACAATTCATGGTACTTATTACTTAACGAAAGTCCGGGGGTACACTGTACATGGAACGTGACTGTTCTATTTTGGATTTAACACTCCAATGTACACAAGAGCAAACTTAGAAAATTACAATATTTCCAACATGGTTTCTAAATGGTATAAACAAAGGAAGTAGATCCAAAACTCATTAGCCAAATAATACAAATAATAACAATTCATCGTGTCAAATTATTGCTTTGTAAAACTAGAAGGTTGTGGAACTGCAAACTGTGTAGTTTGTAAACAACAGAGTTTATGTTCAAAAAAACGTTTGAGGTAACGTACCCGCTTATTCCTAGACTTAGGAGTGTCACAAGCATATATGCATTCTGTGTTTAGGTTTATATGTTTGTATATGCGATTTGTAAGGATTAGAGGGTGAGGTTAATACGTAACAAATTCTACATTTATAGAAAATTGAAGTCACAAGTTTGTCTAACACACATCTTCATTGTTTCTGAATCTTCTTCATCCAGATGAGGAATCACTTAATAAGGTGTTGTGTAGCAAGAGTAACACCTAACACGTTCATCCACCGCCAGAACTAATCTTTACGAAAACTGTAATATGACACATTGATCCTTTAAGCTTTTCAGTTATTTTAAATTATTTTCTGTTGGCGACTTACCTGGATCAAAATTCTGAGTAAATTCCGTGTCATTTCAGCCTCTCTCGTGTGACTACTATTTTTTTCTTTGTGTTTCTTTTAATTAGAGTTTATGTTTCATTGATATAGTCTGTTCCGTAGTAAATTTCGATGTTGCTAAGTTACTTTGATGTTTCTTTTGTTGCAGACCTTCAATTTTGTTTTGCTATTTTTTTCCCAATATTAATACCTGGAAAATAATACCAAGACATTAATAATTTTTTTCTGAAAGCCTTTAAAAATATTCTTATTGTAACATTATTGACATATTTATTAACAATTATTATCTTACTTTCCAATAACATATAAACCCAGATTTATTGCATTAATATTTAATTTAAAGAAAACATTATCTTTAACGAGCAATCAAGTAGTATATTTTATGTTGTGTCGTTTGTGTTATTAAATTGTTTATAAGGTAGTTTTATACATTTTTCACTTCACAAATATCGATTAGTAAACAAATCACTCATACAGCATAAATATAACATCTTAACAATACAGCGATACTTTCATTTTAGGAATGCCATTTTTAAGATTTTTAATATTCTTTTATAAAACTTGAGTATTTCTTATAGATATTAACTTTTACGTTCATACATTTTTTGTTCAGTTGTTCCCATAGACATTCGGCAAATTATGTATGTTGTACTTACACACTATTAAGAAGTGCTTATTAATAAATGTGTTATTATTGTGCTCAAGGAAGAACACAGCCTTTTCCTTGACAATCAAGTCAATTGTAGTGGAACAATTAAGATGTAATTATTGCAAGAACTTTATTGTACAGCGAGACAGTTAAAAATCTTATATATAAAAGAGAACGCACAAATCCTTTGTTCCCTCATCACGCTAATACGGCTGAACCAATTTCTTTCATTTTTGGGGGGTTATTAGGATTTGGACCCTAGATGGTTTTTATCATATCACTTTAATTTTTAATTACCAGTGTCTTGAGATAATTGACCATTCAAGTGTTCATAACGTACAAATCCTTTGTTAGTTCATCATAGGTAAAAATAAACGTATTTATATGCAACCCGCATGACCGTGTCACTCGGCGGGTTAACATAAATGACAGGCGATATAATGTTAACATTTACTGCAATCTACTATGGTTTTTATCATATCACTTGAAAGCGAAAAAGTAAAAATTATCTAATTAACAAGGTTTATTGCGTTCCGGGGTGACCCCAGCGAAGCGGGGTGAACGCTGCTAGTATTAACTAAATGTGTCAAATAGATCATTCGAAATAGTTTTCACTCAGAATTAAGATATTCTATTGTTAAACATACAAAATCAATATGTACTTGGAATTAATGTGTTGTAATGTTAATCATATGAGTGAAATCCGAAAAAAAAAATGAAATGAAACATTTGTTCAACGTCCTTCGATTATACCTTTTAGGCTAAGGGAGACGGGTGATTAAGGTAAGTGAATGATAATGAAAAAAATTGGTGGAATGAGAATGCGGGAGGAAATGGGAATACCCGAGAAAACCCACAGGCAAGATGCTGTCCACCACAAAATTACTTGGTCGAGCATCGAACCATGGACCTCACACACCAAATGTAAGCGTGCTACCACTGAGTAAAGATGGCCAGAAAGTTTCGGTTCCGTCGGAAACGGTTCCGCGAGGAACCGGTTCTTTTAGATCCGGTTTTCAGAACCGGTTCCAGACATGGATACGAAAACCCAGTTCCAGAACAGGATCGTAGGAACCGGTTCCGGAACCGGATCTTCTAGAACCGGATCCATTCTGAACCGAAAACCGGTTTCGCCAGGAACCGGTTCTGGCCATCTCTACCACTGAGCGAGCCATCATGCTCCGCACAAGTGAAGTCCAAGGATCTAGATTATTCCGGGTCTTCCATTATGCCCCGCACGAGTGTCTCAGTGAGCTCGATGTTAATCTGAGGTCATCTGGTGTCTTTTGATAAGTAGTATTGTCCATGAGACCAGAAATAAGGTTTTCTCGTTTCGTGTAATAAATTTTATAAATGTCTCGTCTCGTCTCGAGATTCGATAAAACGTTTCTCGTCTCGTTTTGTAAATTTTTGTAGCGAATTTGTGTTTTGCGATTTTTTGTTAATTTCATCTAGGATTTATCAGAATCCTTTCACGTCACGAGAGTATTATGAATCATGCGACAATAAAACAGTGTAGTTTGAGATCTAAGATTTGAGTGATCTTATATTGCCCATAAGAGTTGTGAAATTCCTCGTTTCGTCTGATTTCGAATTTGAAAAGGTTCTTCTCGTCTCATGGGTGTGGGTGGGTAAATGCATGTTGTTTGTTCACATTAACTAATACATTCCTTTCAATCTTGATGGTCTGTGGCGTCACAGTTTGCTGCTCAGAGGAAAGGAGCAGGAAAGAAACTTGGTGTCGGTAAATGTAATGGTGGCAGGTAAACAATATTATACGCAACGGTGTTAATAGTTTTCCAGATACATCACTCATGGATGCAGTGGCGTTCCCAGAATTCCTTCAAGGGGGATTAAATCCTGAAACTCGGTTTGCTTACATCACTGCAAACACAATACTTACTGCGTGGATTCATCATCATTATCACCGTCATCATAGATATTCTGCCATTACTGACAGGTCACTTGCCATAACTGAAAAGTGTCCATGCACCATGGTTCTCAGTCAATATGTACACTCATGTCCAAAATTATTGTCGCATATCTATAACTACCTTCTTGTAAGAATATAACTTGATAATGATTTTGCAGGGTACTTTTAATGCTGATACTATGTGTATAATCGGGAAATGTATATTTGTGGTAAATTTCATAGGAAAAGAATTATAAATACGAAAATTAGAATGAGTAATACAAAATGTTGCTAAATGGGCGAGAAAATTATATTTTCGTTTTATTGTTCTTATTTACTGCTCTTTTGACATGAAATTTTTCACATACATGTGTTGGTCGATTATACACATACTAACATTATAAGAAATACCTGGCGAATTCGTTATCAAATTATATTCTTAGAACAAAATATTTATAGATATGCGACAATAATTTTGGACATGAGTGTACGTATTCGCATAGCAATTTTCAGTTTTAATTCCATCGCAATTACTGTATCTTTTGCCTTTTACTCTTTCTTCCTCTCACGATACCTTTTATCACGTCCCTTACGATACAGTTCTTCTCAGTCAATGTACCAACTAATTTCTGTCCTTTTTAAAGTTATATCTAAAATTGTACTTTTCTCTTTTACTATTCGTAATGCTTGCTTATTCGTTTTCTCCCGAACTCAGCTAATTTTGACCATTCTTCTCCATAAAACACTTTGAAGCTTCCAGTCTTCTGTAATCGCTTTCGCGTATCTTGTTCGTGTTTCTGTCCCGTAGAGTTCAATACTGTACTCGAAATGCAGTGAACTTATTCGTTGCGGAATTTCAAGGGACTGAACAACAATTTCCTCATTATACCTAGGTACAAAGTTGTATACAGAGGCTATTAGCCTGTAAGTTGGAATAAATTAGACTAAGTACATATCTATAGGCATGTTTTTGTTTAGGAGTGTAAATTCTTGCTGATTTCATTCTTACAGTGATGCTTGTGGTAAAATTCCACAGTACATATACCAATCACGTAATTTATTAATCTTTTACATTAGATTTCAACTGTAGTCACTGCACTACATTAACCTAGACTGTAATGCATCTTTAGGTTGATACACTTGAAAACTAAGAACTAAGCTTATTAAGCCTTCTTTCGAAAGTCTAACAAGGAATTGATCATTTCCAAGAGGTTTGGATAAAGTGACAGCTTTACTTTGTAACATTGGTCCAGATATGTACAAATTCTTTGATTTTGCATTACTGAACCATTCATTAATTTCTTCTTTGCCAGTTTTGTTTGATTTTTTTTTAATTTAACCGTTATTTTTCAGCCATTCATCCACTATTTTATTTTTCCGTTTTAAGGCATCATAAGTTTGTGTTTTTCCACAATAGAATCATTGTTTTTCATACAGAGAAAAAGGCTCCATAAAATGCATTTTTGGTTCGAAATTAACATTGCGGTTACGTAAATAAAGCATAAGCCAGTACATGCATGTGTGGCATTTATGTTCAAACGGGTGTTTTCGTACACTTCTTATCTCTGGTTCGATTTCTTTGAAGTTTACTTTTTCGGAAATTTAACAAAATTTATATTTTTTTCTTTCACTGTAATGTTAATAGTAATGTTGTTAAGATTTTTTCGAATTCGAATAATTTTCCTGTATTTTCGAATAATCGAATATGTGTTTTTAATTTGAACAATTATTGGAATATTCGAACGTCGAATATTCAAACAATTTATTATTTCAAATGTGAATTGTTTGGATTTTAACAGCACAGTTAATAGGATATTGTAAAATATATAACTATTGCAAATTTTATACATAACATATTTGTTTGGAATCCTACAGAAACAGATTATGCCGGAAGTACGTCAAACTTGATCCACCATTTGTAGAATTATTTGCAGTGTGCGAGTAGTCCACCTGTTTATATTGATTGATAAGACCGATATTTTTGTTTGCCTTCCAACTTTGCTTCGGCCATGTCAAATTCCTCGATCTGTGTCGTTTGTTTTTCCTGAAAATGCAGAAAAGCAGACTCTGTGACGTCAAAATGAAATGACTAATCTAAACGAAGAGTATCCTAAAGTAAAGCAGTAGTTCTTCAAATTGTGAAGTTGGCTAAAATAATTGTGATGAATACGGCAACTTTAACATGTTCTAATAGGCGTAATCAAGAGTGATTTTAATAACTGTGCTAGTGCAATGTGGAAATCGCTATCGTGTTATTTTACCCTGGTATTTAACAAGGAGGAGAAAGACAACATATACACATATATAGGAGAGAACCACAATGCATGGAAACGTGCCAATTACGGCAAGTGACCTGCCAGCAATGCTAGAATACTTACAATATTGGTTCATTGAATTTAATCAGTGTTTTGTATCATATGCAGTGCATATCTTTCAGATATTAAAGGTTTCTGTTAACATACTGTACACGTAAGTGGAGAAAGTATTTTCGAAACCTATGAAGAGTATGAATATAACCAAATTTAGTGCTTTTGTGTAGGATTGTCAAATTGTTGTAAGTGAGAATAAATAGGATGATTCAGTGAGTCCCATTTTGATTATTCAAATTATTTAAATGAAAGAAATATTAAGTAACATCTGGCATTTGGTTTTGATTTTATTGTACATTGGACACAACAGGTATGTATTTATTGATAGTGTTCCGTGTTAGGAAAATCGACTGGGAGTAATTTAAATAGTGGCTCAGATGGGTTAGCAAATAACGACTTGTTGGATATCATAAGTTAGTACGGTATGTTAATTTAAAAATTGAAACCTTGTGGGTAGATTACATTGTGTCTTGGTAACTAAGGAAGATAGTAAGAATTCAACCTAGGATATTAAGCTATTATAGTAAGATAAGTTCAAAGTACTTCCCATACATTTGTGTACTTCGGTGGTCTCATGGTGACGATCGATTACCTGTAAATTACTAGCCATATATTCTATTGAAGAAACAGGAATTGTCATATAATAAACTTACTGGCGTTATCTATCATTTGATGTTTAACTATTTTTAAGATCATCATTCAGCAGGATACATATATGGTTACAATTAGTAAATCTTCCTTCTACCTATGCTAAATTATATGCTCAAAGTTATATTGCAATTTCTGGTACCCATACTCGTTACAGTTCTGACTCAGGTTAAATTTTGCTTAATGTTCTGCAATTATGCTCTGTAGTGATAAATTCAAGTAAATAAGACAATTGGTGGATTTTGATAAAGAACGTAAGAACCATGCGAAAAGTAACGAAAGTAAGTAGTTATTTAAAATACTCAAATGTCTTGAGAATTATACAATTTCTAAACGATTGAAGTAAGTAAGATAACGTTTAATATTGAAATGTAATCTTAAGTTTAATAGAATAACGGAGATTATGACACTTGTACCCAAATCATAATAAACTAAGTCGTTGTTAATCCCCCACTCCCGCAATCAAGTTACTATTTAGAAATTAAGAATCCCCTCCTCCTTTCGTAAGGATAGCCTGACTTCGTGATTAAACTATCCAGTCTTACAATATTGAATTAATACCAAATTGAATTCTGGTCTACTTATACTAAAGACTAACTATTAGATTCCACATATAGCATTTACAGTTAAGTGAGCACAAAGGCTTATAGGCAAACTGCTCATGTATGTTCAAAGGCTTTCTACTTCGATCAAGGCTTTGCTAGATTTTGGTGTTCAATACTGTATGTTTATTTAGATTACAGGACATAGACGCGAGACGTTAAACTAAATATTAATTTATTTCATTTGCGAAAGTGTACTCAGTACGATCTACGAATTAAAAGAAGAAGAAGAAGAAAACAAGTCGGAATTCGTGCTTGATCTTCTCTCAGATTTGAAGTATGTATTGTTGTTGCAATATTTAATTTAAACAATATTGTTACAACCTGAAAACTTTTGTACACTGCCCAGAAACAGAGCAATATATCTGGCTACAAATTAAGTGCATTGGCAACCGTGTGTTTTGACGTTTTATCAAGGACTGGAATAAGATACAGCGGCTGCATTGTCTCTTCCATTAAATCTGTCGTAATTGGCAGTCAGGGTTGAGGACCAGAGAACATGGAAGCGGATTACGGAGGGAGAGAGGAGCAGAAAGATCTTGGAAAGCGATGGAGAAGAGATTGGATGGATGGACAGAGAAAAGCCAACACAGAAGGTGAAATAGAAAAAGGAAGATTAAAAGATAAATGATTAAAAAAGACAAAAAAAAAAAAAAAAACTAAGAGTAGAAACAAGTTTCTGAAACCTGTCCTGCCTAGTCGCAACATTCTCTGAAAACCGTCACGCAGGATGACATATGACTGCGCTAAAGGTGTGAAAACAAATGACAGTCGAACTTTAACACCTAGAGGGTATATAAAGAAGGAGCTTTTTCCTTTTTCCTCTAAAACTGTGGCTCCAGCGAGAGTATAGAACATATTACTGCTTATTCATGTGTCCCAGGATAGATGACATTTTTTTTTTTCCTAATTTCACACGCACACATACATACTAACATGTGCTAGTCCTAACTTAATTTTTAACTATCGTTCTTGTTTGCTTGGATGAACCTAAGTGGCATATGATTTCATATAAGTAATATTCTGATAGGTCAAGTTGGTTTGATTAGGTTGTCTGGCTTTTGACATCTCAACACCAAAGCCCTATGCGATATAAACTTATTATAAGGGATCCGAGTCACTACATTTTCATAGGGTAACGAATACGGATCTTCTACACTCCAAGGGCGTCAACGCTAACCATTTAACCACTATAAATGACTGACATCTTCATCTACATACATATAAGTTCAATGATTCAGAGCATTCGGCCAATCTTCAGAATATTTGGATGAAATTACAATATTTGGCAACATTCGAAATGTTAGGAAAGTTAATTACTGTATTCGGCAAAATCCTGAAATGTTTAAATGCAGTAGAGTCGATGAAAACAAAAACAATGCTAATCCAAAAAACAGCCTTTAGAGACACACAATAAAACTTTGATTGATATTGATTCACCAGTAACTGCGTGGAATATATATATATTTTTTTTTTTCAAAAGAGATTAAATTGTATAACATTGATTAGCAGAGTAAACTTAGAAATAATTATCAGAGATTCATAATGACATTTTCCTGGAAATGTATGTTTGGACTACTATTAGTCTTCTCGCCGATTTAGATACAAATTCGGCAAATTCTTGAAATATTTGGATACAATTAACAGTATTTGGCTTATCTTAGTAATACTTAGATATACAAGTAAATATAAATAGATGCTAATAGTGGTCACAGTTGAGGATCCATGTAACATAATCACTTAAAAATTACAACTAATGCTGAGGCAGAAAATCCGATGAACTAACTTCTCGGATATAGTATACGTAAGACCGTCTGAGTTCCAGAAGAAGCTGGACGCTCATACTTTTAGGGATTATTCATTGAGTATCTACGAACTTAGAAAGGGGGTAACAAACCCACTTTCATTTACTTATCCACTGATACGAAAATAAAAAAGAACGTACCTATTTGCCCTTGTACTTTATATGCTATAGCGCATTACATTATATGCAACAAGGATTTTGGTCTGCATCATGATATAAATTTAAAAATATTTAACATTTTTCGAATCGAAATCAACAAAATTTATTCTAGAAAGTAAAAATAGAATGTTAAGCACATATAATGAAGACAACGCAGTGATTTAATTTGGTAACGTATAAATATATAATATGAAGTATCCTCGCGCACGGAAGACAGGGGGTTCTCATGTATACTATTACCAACTTTTCTTCATCTGTAAATGTTGGACAAATTGAAGCCAAAGCGAACTTGAAAATGTTTTATTTTGATTCTATTGAAATGATAGGCTGGAGTTGAATTTTTGCAACATACCTACTTGAATGCGAGTTTTAATATAGTCTCTGTAATTGTGTGTTTTATTGATAAGACACGAAATACATACACACACATATATATATATAGGCCGCGGTGGCTCAGTGGTAGAGCGTGCACCTCTGGTGCATAGGGTCCTTGGTTCGGTCCCAGCTCGCGTCAAGTGAACTTCGTGGTAGACAAACACCATTTGCATGGATTTTCTCGGGGTTCTTCCGTTTCCTTCTACTCTCTTCGTTCCACCATTTCCTTCATTTCTCATCATCACTGCCTCCTTTAGCCTAGCTGGCATAACTGTGGGACGTAAAACTTTAAGATTTTATTTCATTTTTCTTGTATTTTTGAAGATTTTATATTTATTAGTTTAGATAGTATACTAACAGATTCTTCTTGCTTAACCTATACTTTTACAGTCAGTGATGGTGTTAAAGATTTAAGATTACCTAAATCATGAAAACAACCTAAATTGTTAAAACATACATCAGCGATTACTCGAGGTGTTGTGTGAAGTATATATTTTTCAATGCATTTAGAAAACTTTCCACTAAATACAAAGCTCAACTACACATATTCGTTTGCTTGCGAGAATGGTCATTCCAGATGTCATAAATCTTAACGAGTATATTTTGTGATAAAGAACTCTCTAAATGAGCCAATGTAATTCGAACAACAACAAATCTTAATCTTCAACGTGATTAAAACCTCATCTTTATGCTAGAAACTGCACAGCGTAAAGATACGTCTGTATTAAGTCTTTGGATATACTGTATATAAAGACAAGAAAAGAACTTCAAGCTCCAATAGGTTGATAATACCTTGTGAATTGTTATTTTCCTAAATCGTGTGTTCTGGAATAGAGATAAATATATTTAATAAAAAGTTTATATGTTTGTATTTCCATTATGCGTGAAGTTATTTATGACCTGTCTATTAGTTTATATGTTTTAAGATGGTTCTTGCTTCCACGTTATTACTTACTGTTTTGTTAAGATTACTTCAAGGTTTTTCAGGCAAAGACCAGCGACTTTCAGAAATATAACCAGAAATGTCATAAACACTGAATAATGTTATGCTAATTAAGTCATAATTGTGTTTCAACACGAAAATTAACCAATTTATTGAGTTGTATTATAATAAATGGACATCAAATAGTTGAATTGGGCTCTATAATATTTGCTGTCATTCTTTCTTAACCTCAATTAAGGTTTTATATCTTCAGAGGCAGATCTAGGTCCCACTCACCTATATTACTGACACTGTAAGTTTTATTATAAATGTGGAACGTATTTTCAAAAGTGATTATTTCCATCTCAAGTTTCCTATTTTAAATTGATATTTAACGGTTTCTAAAGTTATGGGATGAACACTGTCTGATTACGCGATAAAGTGTATGCAAACGGGTAGGTTTATGGTAGAGATCACAATGTAAAATTAGTTGTGCCTATAGAAAATGAATATATCCACCTCGTTCGTTCACTTTTACTTTAAAATTAACATTTATGTAGCATTTCATCCCAAAGATTGAGAAACGATTAAAAATTCAATTTAAAAGAAAAACCTGGAGATGGAAATTTTCCCTTTCGAAAATAAGCTCTTCAAACAATTGTTTAGTAATGTAGTAAATTTAATCTAATAAAAATTGATGAAAATGATAAAAAATGATGCACATGAAACAGAAATAAGTCCTTGCCATCTATATAACTTACTATTAATATATTTATTACTTATTATTATTAGTATATTACTTACTATTAGTATATTTATTAACTTACTATTGTTATCAATAATGATTGCAAAACAGTATAAATTTGTTTCTCTTATTCCTTAAGAAAAATCCCACTTAAAAATAAATTTACTTATCATACCTCGAGAATATCCTAGTAGAGATCATTTTGTTATATACTGGCAGAATAAATTGTTCCTCGTTCGGTGTTTCAAGAGCCACAGATAAGTTTAATAGTATTATCATAATACTATAATACTAACAAAAGTGCCCGCTCTTTACATGAACTGAACGGTATACAACTTGCAGTACAGTAGAGTAATGTGGGTTGTATAACTTGGATAGCTTGTGAGATACTCTATACTTTTGAACTTCCAGGTCATACTTTTGAACCTCCAGATCATTTGACCGCCAATACCCCCTTCAGACGAAAATCGAAAAAAAAAAAACAGCTTAGTACGGGATTATATCTGGTGAATATCTATCTGTGCACGAAATTTGGTCTCTCTCTCTCTCTCTCTCTCTCTCTCTCTCTCTCTATATATATATATATATATATATATATATATATATATACAGGGGTGCCCACAAGGGGGGGCTATGACGCAAACTGCGTCATTGAAATATTTGGGGGGGGGTTAAAATCTATATAAATATGTTTGATGAGGGGGGTAAAATTAATCAAAAAGAAGATTTTTTTCATGGAAGAACACCTACAGATAGACAATTGGGGGGGGGGGTGCGTCATACACATAAGGGGGGTGGGTGGGCACCACTGCTATATATATATATATATATATATATATATATATATATATATATATATATATATATATAGAGAGAGAGAGAGAGAGAGAGAGAGAGAGAGAGAGAGAGAGAAATAACAGGCGTTCGTTTACATTAGTATAGATGTTTCAATTTCTAATAGTATTAATATTAGGATCTATATGTGCTAGTGAATCAAATCTTCTCTTTACACTGTATGCGAACTTGAATCTGTAAACTGTATTTCTTATATTTCTCTGTTCACCAAAAGAAGTAAGTATTACTAATATTTAATCTTGCACCGCATGAGCCTCTTCAACACTAACGAAAAAATGAAAGTATATTTTTACTGTCCGACTCTTATGCCCTGTAAGCGAAAAGAGACGGACGATACATAAAAGTGAATCCTTACATACGAAATGGTTCAATGCAGAGAGTAGAAGGAAGCAAAGAGAATTCCTGAAAAAATCTTTGGACCAGAGATGGAGTGGGTCGGTGGGTCAAGTGGGTCAAGTTTGTGAGTGGGTCAGTGGGTCGTGGGTCAACACCATGTGACCCACTGTGACCCACCACCCAACGTGACCCACTGTGACCCACCACCCAACGTGACCCACTGTGACCCTCCACCCACCATGACCCACTGGGACCCACTGTGACCCACCACCCACCATGACCCACTGCGACCCACCACCCACCATGACCCACTGGGACCCACCGACTCAGTATGATCTACTGACCCCCTCTGCTCACTGCATTGTAGACAGTATCTTCTGAAGACTGGTAAATTTGTCTTCGTTTTACTTTCAAGGCCTTCATTTCCTTTCCTTTTCCACTTGTTTCTGTCTACTTACCTGAGGTGAGTATATCTAACCAAGTGAAAAAAGAACTACAGGACTTTTGGATATTGATATTTTTAATTGTAATAATAGCAATAGGACTTCTACTACTACTTGGCTTTCAAGATCTGAGAGTTTTTAGAGGAGCTAACTACTGGAAAAAATACATTTTTGAATCACTGTAATATATAAATTATTATATAAAAAATTGAATGTAACTATGTGTGTCTGATCATCACGGTCAAATTGAAAAGTCAAATGAAATTACTTTTGGTATATAGTTAGACCTTAATCCAAACTGGGGTGTTATATTGCTTTTATTATAATGCATAATATCCTAAGGAGATAGAGAGGATCCGAATTTTTGCAAAAAACAGTATCTCGCAAACCGTTAAACTTACGAGCTGAAATTCAGTGTATTAACTATTTATTGAAAATAAACAGAATGTGTCCTAGCATTTTTTTAAATTCTCCTTTATGTGTGTAGAGGGAGGGGGCACTTTCTATATATGGAAAATTGATAGTGAGTTGGTTTGTAAAAATGATCAAAAACGATCGATGTTATTTAAGAAAAAAAATCAGAAACAAAAAATACAGTGCTTGGCTTCATATATCCATTGCTTTCTACTATAATAATTACTGAAGCTTATGTTTATTATATGGAGCGCTTTCAACACAGGGCAATCAACCCAAAAACTTGTGACTAAAATAGGCATAAAATTTGTACTGTAAGCTTAATTATACGGAAATTTTAAGTTTGGATTGTACGCATAATTATATGGGAAATTTTACACTTTTTTCCCTTTACGTTGATCTACTTACCTTGATTTGGAACTTTGAAATTTCATCCTTTTTTCCACCGAAAAGTATTGATAATTCAACAAGGAAATAATTATACTATGATAATTTAATTGAAATTCATCGTAATTTGGCACATGGCAAGCAGCAGTGTGGTAGTTGAATTGGAAGAAGGAGGGAAATTCCCATTCACTTCTGAACATTCCAGGAACTTCGTTCCCTTTCGCTTTCTAGACGGGGGAGGGAACTTGGTAATGGCATCAAACCTTCATGTATAATTGCAAAAATTAAAGTTATAAACAAATAAGAAATCATCAGTTTATCAGGCTTTAATTGATAATTTATTCACAAGATTCCCTATCGAAGGCGTGGTAGATGAAGTTTCTATTCTCCATGAGTCGACATTTGCCAACTGACATGGTCGATATGGAAAAGATGTTGTATGGTGATAGAGAGATTATACTTCTTGCTGAGTATTTCAAAACTGACTAAGAAAAATCGTTACCAGACTTATATCTAAGAAGCAGATTGTCGATGAGGAGTTGCAGAAATCGGGTAGAAGTATTATCAATTTCCACAACAGAGTGCGAACGGGGATTTCCCCTTATGAATTTACAGATGACTGATATTAGAAATAGAATAAGTGCTCAAACATTGTCTAACTTGTTGTTCATCAATGTTAATGGCCCACCGCTAGACAAGCTCAAAGTACACGAGCTAGTTATTTCTTGGCTGAACGATGAACGTCATTCCGCTGCGGAAGATTTACCACGAAAAAGTTACCAACAGGAAATAAACCCGATTTCAGATTTGTTTTAAGGTGAAAAATTACGAGTTATAGAAAATGTATACTTGTATTAGTAATGGCTTATTTGTGTTATTGAACTTTGTACCTATTTTTTGGTAAGTCTCTTCTATGCTTTAGGTAAACTACTTTGAATAAATATTCATAATAATTGCAATTATGCATATTTGTAACTTAAATTTAACGTGGTGTTTTAGTGATTACACAAATTACAATTATGAGCTTACTTTATGGAGATGCCCTCACATAGGGCACCCGAGCATCTTTATAAACTATGAAAAACTGATTTTTCAAGTTTTTTGTGAGAAAAATACTGTGAACTGAGAAACCATAACCTTTTCCATATTGTACAGGGGTATTTTCCTACGAATAGAAGTTTTTTTTTTTTTTTTTTTTGGAATGCGTTCAGAAATTAACACTTGCAAGAATACTCTCTTAGTACAAGTATATTTTAGGCACACGTTAATTTCCCCCCACCTCGAACAGTTTCAATTTCCTCACTGACAAACACTTTACCATTTTATATCATAAAGGTCAGATCCACCGTTATTCTAACAGAGTGGTGGTTGGGAGATTGACTAGAAATTCAAACTTCGATTAGTGACAATTTCAGCCTTGTTTTATTATAAGTGTAAACTCTTTAGTCAGTACAGAAGATTCCATGGATCGTGTTCAGAGTTGATGACGATGGATTTTGGTTAGTCAGAATAGGTCATAGTGGATGAGAGTGATTCATGGTGGGTGGTGGGTCACGGTGGGTGGTGGGTCACGGTGGGTGGTGGGTCAGTGGGTCGTGGGTCACGGTGGGTGGTGGGTTAGTGGGTCGTGGGTCAAGTTTTCATTGACCCACGCCAACTCTGCTTTGGACAGTAGATATACGCTATGAACATACATGTCCTGGGATCGAGGTTTACGGATTTTCGCATCAGACTGTCGTGTCAATCAACACTCCTAATATGGATGTTTGTGTAATACAGTGAAACCTCTACTAACGGACACCTCTGTAAAGCGGACACCTCTCATAACGGACATATTTTGTAATCCCCAAACACTGTAATAGGAAAAAAAAAACATGTTGACAAACCTCTCTAAAGCGGACACTCTCTAGTACGGACACGAACAGTCTTTTTTTGTCTCTTATAGGTATTATTTACCTCCATATTACGGACACTTTCTCTAGAAACAAGTTGAAAAGTACAGAAAGAATACATTTTCAGAAATGCATACATGTATCACCAAGTAAGAATTGTAATAACATTTTTCCTCGTCAACTGGCTATTCAGAAACTCAGATGAAGCGTATTTGTTTAACAACACCCTCATATCCTTTGCTTGCATTCCACTCCCACCCAACCTGTTTTAGAATCAAAAGTGATTGACAGTTGCCTGCCATTTGGGATGACACGTCATTCTACTGTTCCGCTGGAATCAAGCAGAAGACATGTTTGGTATTTTTTTGTCCGCGTATTCGCATATTGTCTTAGTGCCTCTATTTGTAGACGGAAATTTTTCTAAGTCATTCTGTATCGAATAAGCAATAAGGTGTAAGTTGTGAGCTTTCAAAATGCCACGAGAAGCGCTAATGTTAAAATCGAATTGATTGAATTTTCGAAGAATACTTAGGTGTGCGAAGGATAGCTGAAAATTTTTGTATCGGTAAAACACAAGCACCTGAGATAATATAAAACCAAGACAAGTTAATAAAGTTGTGGTGTGAAAATGACAATGAAAATAGTGTCTCATTGCTTTGAACAAAGTTGGTTTGCAAGTGAATGTTTTTATAGAATGCGGAATGAAAAAAATCATGTGTTAGGGTCGATGCTAAAAGCTAAGAATTTGGAGGTAGCAACAGAAATGAATGTTTCAGATTTCAAGGTCTCGAACGAGTGGTTAGAGAAGTTTCGGATTAGGAAATTTTTTTTTTCAAAGCGATTTGTGGAGAATTCGCAGATGTCGGCATGCCGACAGTCATAGAACGGTTTGATAAATTACCTTCAATAGTCTGTACATATCACCTTATTTACTAATTTACGTAAGAAAATATCGAAACCTCTCTAAGACGGACACCTCTCTATAGCGGACAATTTTTGATTCATCACGGCTGTCCGCTTTAAAGAGGTTTCACTGTAATAATAATAATAATAATAATAATAATAATAATAATAATAATAATAATAAGCTGCATATAATGTATTAGATTTGCAAAATGCCAGATAAGGAGTTTTTTTTTTTTTTTTTTTTTTTTTTTTTTTTTTTTTTTTTAGCGATGAAACTAATGAAATAATATTTTGCTAAAAAATGTTTCGGTACAATGCTCACTTTCAATAACTGAATATTGGAAACCACAAAGAGCAACTTTAAATGAAGAATATTTGTGTGTATGTATATATATATATATATATATTACACATTAATAGATATTTTCAAAAAGAAGAAAAGAACTTTACTTTCGGTTGATCACTAGCATACAGGAAGAGAAAATTAAATTGATTTTGGGTTGAATCTAAATCAAAAGCCGAAATACATTTTTGTGTCCATGGATAAAATATCTCCACACATGTCACCAGTGTTCTTTACATATAGATATTGTATATATATATCACGATTCCTACTTCGAAAACAGAAATTGTATTTAGAAAATAAATATTTAAAAAATAGACAATCTATAAACGAATATAGTGGAAATAACAAAACTATTCATTGTTCTTTTTGGTCACCTAGAAAGGATAAATGGGGTTGTTTTCAGAACTCAGAGGAAGATGATGATGCATTTAAAATGGAAAGGAGGGGAAAGAGGAATAAGAGTTATGGATCATCGGAGATCTATATTCTCAGGAGAAGTGGTAAGGGGGATAGGAAACTACATCGAGTGCAAACTTGAGATTAGAGAACTTCAGTTAGCAGACCAATCAAATGGTGAAAAGACGAAATTAGTTTCAAAATTTGATTGAATTGTACTTGTCGCACCCACTTCTTCTCTCTCTCTCTCTCTCTCTTACCCATCCCTTAAATTTTTGCAATAATCACTTCAGTTCAAAAGTGTTTATGAAAGTAAACTCATTTTTGTGTAGTGTTCATTAAAGATAAACGGTTTTCCCCTTTCCACAAAATGAAACCCCATTTTCCCTTTTTAGACAACATTGATCAATGGTTGTGTTTGTTTAGATTTAATTAATTATGTGTTTGGGGCTGATTTGTACAGTTAATTTTCTTATTTCAGTGTAGAATATTCGTTTATTTTGCAAGGTTTCCTGCATGATTTGCATTATTTAACTATGTTCCCGTATTATTCTACGTAAATCTATATCTTAAAATGCTAGAAAAGTTTATATGTTTGTGGACGTTTGTATGTTTGTGATCAATCCTTTCGATAGTGAGTTCTCGGTAACTATAGCCTCTAGAAAGATGTCGTTTTCACTGATCAATTGCAAATTTTGTGTAGATGTTCAGTTCTAATTGGATATTTAAGAAACATGGCTGTTATTTCTTTATTACATTTTTAAGGGGTATACTGGAAAAGTTGAAGTTTAAAGAAAGTAAAGCATCATATCCTACGAGTAATACATTCCAACACCACATATTTGTATACAGGGGTTGAATATTCTCAGACGTTTGTTACATAGCCAAATGATAATGAAAAACGAAGGATAACCATTTCTTTAGTCTAAGATGAATCGCTATTGTTTGGAGTAACCATATATCATTGACAATTAGTTGTGTGTGTAATGTATTTGCTTATTACCTACTGCATGCAAGAACAAAGAAACACTGATCATACATGAATTAGAAACTCCAACCAGAAGTAGGTTCAAATCTTGCAAACGAAATATTTAAAAAAAGTAATTGAAAAATCTCCCTTTTGTGGTACCCCTTGCCGATTTTTATCAAGACATCGTTCACTTGTATTTCTAAAGGAACGTGTACAGATGTGAGGAATGACAAGGAGATTCATGCTCATATGTGAATGATGCGCTGTGTTGAGAGCGCAGGTTCAGCTAGTACTAACTTATTAACCCGGTGTCTTGAATTCAAGATTTGCTTACACTTTCTCTTGAGTTATCATCTGCAAATTCCATTGCCTGAAGTTATTAGGCGAATCTTGAATAGGCGAAAGTTGAAGTCACCGTAAGTTTGAACCTCAACCCCCTCAGATTGTTACTTGTTCCGTCCGGTCTATGAATTACTTCCTGTTCTCGCTATGCGTCAATAATCCATATAGTGTCAAATTGCGTTGCAGGATTGGTTTTCCTTTAAAGGAAAAAAAAAAAAAACGTGTATCGGTGTGCGATCAAAGACCTAATCGAAATGTAGTTTCAGACTGCAGATATTGTCCTCTGCTTTGACAGCAACATTGTAATATTTTTGACAATACCCTCCTAAATTATATACTTGTAAAACAAAATGACAAACAGCTATTCTAATCATAGTATACAGAAATAAACCTGCGCCATCAATCCTGCCATAGCTTTCCACGAACTGCAGCACCAGGAACTTTAGTTTTAACTTTCAGACTTAAAAATAATAAATGAGAAAATCGAGTCAAAGTATGATGTCCTTTTTATATCTTACACAAATTCTTGCTCATTTCTTCTATTATATATCCGTGATATACGTATACACCTTTTTATTAACTTATTTTCATTATGCTTTGAATTAAGGAATGGCAGCAGAAAATTTTGATTGTCAGATTATAAACTGAAAATGATGATTAAAGTGTCTGGTGAATTTCCGACGTTCTTTCTCAAACCTCATCATTAATCATAAAGTTGATCTTATTTCGGAAAGAGAGTATATAATTAGAGTGCAATCTACATTTTAGTCTGCTTATTATTCTGTCCTGAATACTTAAATTACTTTCATTGAATTGTTTTACTGGTTTTTCCTTTCCTTTCTTTCTTTTTTTCTAAAGATGATCTTGCTTCCTATTTTTTCTACTTTGAACTGTTTTCATACTTACTATGTGCTAGCAGAATACCGTTCTTCGCATGGGAAGAATACGTTGCATTTTGGACATATAGGACTGAATTTGGTTTTAAATTTTCGTCTCAGCGATCCCGAAAACTATGGATTTGACACTGATATATACATAGGCACGGATCCAAGAGAAGGGCTATAGAGGATATAGCCCCCCATTGACACTCAGGTATACACTAATATCGGTCATTTTCGATCATTTTTAAATATCTCACCCTCCCCTAAGTTTCACCGTCAAAGTGAAGAGAGAAAAACCATTCCAGGCCCAAAGCTTATCTATGTTGAAAATTTGATCGAGATCGGTCGTGTGTTTCAAGAGTTACTAAGTCGCACTCACATGGGTAGTCACTTTCACTTTTATGTATTTTTCTGTGTCTCCTTCCCCTCTCCTAAGTTGCACCGTCAAAGATAAATGAAAAAAAAATCCCGGGCCCAAACCTCATCTACAGTGCAATTTTGATCGAAATTAGTCTCATGGTCCAAGAGTTATTAAGTTTATATATATATATATATATATATATATATATATATATATATATATATATATATATATATATATATATCCCTCCCCTCCCCTTACACTATGTTGTACCATCAAATAAAAAAAAATACTAACCATCCCAGGCCCGAAGCTCATCTATGCTGAAAATTTGATCGAGATCGGTTGGATGGTTCAAGAGTTATTAAGTCACAAACATAGCCTCTTTCATATATATCCCTCTTATTTTAAATATTTCTTTGATTACCAGACTTTTCTTAATATGCCTGCAAAAGTGATTCTCGTCTTTCTATTCCATCTCTATATTAAGGCAAGAGGTGGTCCCCATTCTCTGATAAAATAAAAGACCAAACATTCGTTTTAACTACTGAATGAAGTTTTGCAAAAATTTAAAAGATGCTAAATCTGCAAGAAAACTTCTTGAAAGAGAGAGCGAACTTCCACAACATACATCACTATGTACACTTTGTATATTAAGTGTCCTGCTTGTTATAATTGGTTGATTGTATTTTAGCATCCCTTTTTAGTACGAAAACTATGTGAGATGTTAATCTACAGTTTGAGGTGGAATCCGAACCATAATAATGTGCTCAAATTTCAGAGTTCCCAGATCCCTGCATCATCTTACTTGTTATACTAAAACAACATAAATTAACAGCATCAAACGTTTACCTATTTACTTAAGCTTTTTCATTCAGTAATATAGTGTACAAGCTAACAAAAACGAAGTATTATAATTGTAGTGGTAGGGAAAAAGGGGATACATCCAAAACGTCAATTTTCAGATTCTGACATATAAAGATTTTAACGTTGCGTATGTTAACGTAACCAGATGTATTTACATTACCTATCTTATTAGTGGCTTGTACTGACAATAGAATGACGTTTTTTAGTATTTGTATTTCAATGAAAACTGAAACAATATGTTAATTTATGTGCTAACATTTTGTAGGTACCTAAGCAAAGCTAGCAATACTTACTTTCTGAAACAAAACTGCTTTACTTCCTACATCAATAATTATTATTCATTAACTTTGCAATAAGCACGAAAATTCAAATAATTGTTGAGAAATAATGAAGACTCAAAATCTTAATTTAATATATATTTTAATATCGGAAGGTGGAATCCAGAAGAAATGTAACTTGTAATGCTCAGGATGGATACTTGAATACCTCCAAATCCTTTATGTTCGTATTAAATGTAGTTTTCTCATAACTTCAATCCAAAGAAGCATACTGAAATAATTTGTTATATTCTAAAAGAGAGTATGACTTCTTGGTCGAGTTGCTGACGGTCGTGACCCCGGTGGTGGAGTATTTGCTTGGAATATAAATTTAACTAGTGGTTCAGATCCCAGTTTAAATAGTAGGGCGCTTCAG
Source organism: Thermobia domestica (assembly GCF_964235325.1). Lineage (NCBI taxonomy): Eukaryota > Metazoa > Arthropoda > Insecta > Zygentoma > Lepismatidae > Thermobia > Thermobia domestica. The sequence continues at coordinate 67,557,688 of NC_137455.1, forward strand.
ATATACAAGGTAGGTACTGAAAAAGGACATGAAATCAATCAGTCAAACAGTATAAAAATTATTAGGTAATATGTATGAAAGAAGATATATATATATAGCCAGAGAAAGTTAGACATTGGATACGTTTGTACTCTTGTTGAGTATTTGATAAATTAATTGATCCGGGCGACAAATGGTGTGGTATATTATGTCACTGATAATAATATTGAAATTATCTCTTGCCAACGCAGTTTACAATGCAGACAGATTACATTGTGTCCGATGCAATTATTTTTATTTACATAACTGTTAAAATTAATCGAATGGCACGAATATATATTCTCCTACTATTCAAATTATTTGTATTAGAACTATTCGTTCTTATACAACTATTCGTTATTCATGTAGTTCTTCGTTTAATTCAAATACAGGAATACCTTATATATAACAGTTTTGAACAAGCAAGTTTTGCTGTAACATGGATTGACCCCAGCACTACCAATGGGTAAATACTTTGTGCCCACCACCGTATGTTTTTTGTAATTACTCTTTTAATCGTTATCGTTTTCTTTAATATTATATGTATGTATGTATGTTACTGCTCAACATATGTAACTAAAGCGTATACCTAACGATGACGCAAATTAAACGTTAGTGCCTCATAAATTTTCTATTTTAAGTTGATGGGCACAAAGTACTTCTATTGGTAACAGATATGACTGACATTTAAAAGTGCTACTCCTGGGTGACAGTATACTAAATATATGTTACTCTTATCCCATGTACTGTTCACTTTAGTCTCTGTAGATTATTATGAGATTTTCTAATTTGTTTCTTCTGCGAGATATATTTAATCTTAAGGGTCTTCACTACAACAAAATTAAACTACCGCTAATTTTAAAGTTTTTTCTATAATGTCTTCAAAACAAATAAAAATGTTCGAAAAGCGGAAACGTAGCGAACTAGCAATTCGATTTTGCATGTGATACCTTTCCCACAATTCACCTATTTGCATTTGGTATGCCGCAGTCTATGGAAAATTGCAAATCGAAAGCAGATAGAGGAGTTGTGATAATAGTATCACATGCAAAATAATATTGTCTAGTGCACTACGTTTTTGCTTTCGAATATTTTTAGTTGTTTTGAAGATATTATATAAAAAAAACTCTAAAATTAGCGGTAGTTTAATTTCGCTGTAGTGAAGATCCTTAAGGGGTGAGTACAAAATGACCCACCTTTTGGTAGTCCGCGTTACAAAAAGTACTAGGTAGTGCGAGGATTAATTACACCGTAATCACGAGCTGATAGCAGGCTAGGCCTTTGATTTAAATAAATAAATAAATAATAACCAAGTGAAATTCAGTAAACAATGTTGAGGGAGATGGCCTCGACATCAAAGTTTTTATGGTTCGACTACAGGGAACGCACATGTTCTTAGATGTGATATCGTCAAGCAAAAATTAGTTACGTCCAGGTTCAACCATCAGTCTTTAAAGGAATGACTTCTATTATTTTTCTTCTTTTAATGTAACAACCAATGTAAATTTTATGATTAAATAGTGCTAGTTCCCTTTTAACCATGCAAGATTGCACGTTGCGCACAAATGCATGTATAGATAATAAAGCTGCTGTACTGTATGAGTTAAGTTGATTATTTTTGTTGACAGTGGAAGAATTTTTGTTCATTTTTCGTCTGGTGCTATTTTAATGCAGTTTTTATTAATGAGGAACTATATCAACTATAAGTAGTCATCTTTTGAGCCTACTAATATACAACCTCCATTTTTATGTACGTGCTACACAACTTTAGAATAATAATTATTTTAATATTTACAACTATTTTTTTTTAAAGTGAGTCTCCAGTTCCAAAAAAGCTCTTGTCCATTTAAATCAAATCCCAGAAAACCTAGAAAAATTGTAGGATCGATGCGTTTTGTAGAACTGGAAATGTTTGAGGACGTTCCAATTTTTCACATGAACACACTGATGTATTCCCAGTTCTACAAAACGTGCAGATCTTACATTTTTCTAAGTTTTCTGGAATTTGCTGTAAATGGACAAGAGCCGCTTTGAAACTGGATGACTCAAAGTGTACTTTGCATGTGTTGTGTGTGGGGAAAAATCCAAGTGACAGTAGTGATACAGTATATGCCTCGCGGTGGTCACACCTGATGTAAACCATTGTTTACCATTTTGGCAAACAACCCCCTTTGGAAAATTAACATAGAAAACACCTCCTTTGGAATAAACTTGCAATTTGATAGGATTTCACACAGTAACCATATTTATTACAATTTAAATTTTACGTGAATTAATTCTTAATTTTGATACAAGTTGTGTCTAAGAAGTTTGTTTCTGTACAAATTGTTTATTGAATTCCTTAGTGTATGCAGACTGTTCAGTAGAAAATATTTATGAGACGCTTTATCTGCTAATGAGTACATGCTTCCAAACTACGAATGCTCTTTACTTCATTCTTTTAAAGGAAACAGTAGTTTAGTGGTAGAGCCCTTACCTCTAGTGCAAGGGGTCCTTGGTTCAATTTCAGCCCATGTGAGGTCATGGTGGGCATTTTATACATTATTTAATAAATGTATGCTAGATTCAGTTTAGTGCGTTATTACCTTGTGTGATTTAAGTACTCAAACTGTAAGTTGTTCTTTACTATGATGGCAGGAAAGAGAGGGAGGGGACGAAGGAGACTACAATTAATTGACGACATCAAAACAGAAAAATCGTACTTGAAGACGAAGAGGTTAGCAGAAGCATGTGGAGCATGGAAGGTTCTCAGTTGCGACAAGTGACCTGCCAATAATGGTGGAATACCTATGATGATGATTACTATTTGAGAATTTATTTAAGAAAATTAGAGATTAAAATTGTCAAAGTGTATGTTGTTTGACTTGTTCCCTTTTTTTTCTTTGCCAAATGTTTTATAAGTTGTTTACGAATTGTTGTTTTCTCATTCGGAAAGCATTAATATTTTTTCGCAGTAAATCCTAATGAAAAATCATTGCATTTATTACGAACGTTAGTGCTTATATTCACCCAGTGTGTCTCACTGTAGTGTATGGCGAAGATAAATTCCGTTCTCCAATGTCAAGTTCAAAAAGATGACTCACTCAAAAAAAAAAAAAAAAGTAAACAGATCTTTATCTCTGCCTAGGTAGCCACTTAGTGTGAATCAATTCTATTGTATAGTGTTTGTTCTTGTTGTACAGTGAATATCTACAGTTGCTATGTGATAGAATATAAAAATGAAAGTCCATTTGAAATTTGAGTTTTTATGTGTTGCTTCCTTATGTAGCACCGAGGATATTAAGGACGGGACCTATTATTACGGACTTGGGCAAACACCTAGTGCAGTTGGCTGGTGCACCACATCACCACACCATCAACTCTCACAGTACTGAGTAGGACATTAATTCAACTCCATGACAGTTCTATTACGTGACTACGCCATTGACTCCAGCTCCATATGAAATTGTTTAACAGATAAACTAGAAAAAAGATCCATTTGCGTAAAGGTTCACTTAAATACATGTATTTGCATATCTTTAGTGCAGTTTGTGTGCAAGTTTTGAGTCAGTGGAACTGATACGAAACATGAATGCAAGACCAATATTGTTCACGGCTTAATATCAGAGGTAAGATGGCGTGTATAGGGTAAAGGGAGGAGAGATTGCGCACATTTTATTGCAGTGAAAAAAATGTATATTTATGTTTACTCAGATCTTTACGTCATACTTCAGACATCTATAAGGAAAATACAAAAATCTTTCACCTAAATTGTAATTGTGAAAACTGATGAAAAAGTATTTTATCAATCAGTCTCATGAGGGTGGTTAAGAAGGCGCATCGCCAATTCGAATTTAAGAAAACAAATTGCAGTATCACAGGTGCTCCTTAATATCTTCTATTCTTCCACACACAGAGCACTTACTCGGATAAACCGTACAACTCCCATGCAGCCTCTTGCATATTTAGTTCATTGTATCTGTCTGCTTTTGACGTTGTCTTTAGATATAATTCAAGACTCTCATCACATTCATTTCCAGTGTCTATAAATGTTTGAAACTGAATTTTTTTTGAAGATATTGTTAGTAGTAAGGACCGATTATTGAATTCGATTCGCAGACAAGGTTACCCATCTCTTCCACTAATAGAGTAAAGGTTAACATCGCGCCGTCTGTCCCACCCACAACGGCGCCGTCTTACCCCACAATACCGAAACACTTCTTATTCAAGTTACCCACCTATATGGCAGAACATACAGAACACGAATTACAGTAATAGAAAGGTACTTCTCCGAAACATGTTTTAAAATATTCTGATTCTGGTTCAAGTAAAGCTATTGCATATGCAACGTAATGATAATAATAAATTTATTTCAATCACTTATAATGTTCAAAAAGCGAGAATTTTTCTTTCTTTTGGAACACTATACGTACTTCTGCTTTTTCTCAAGTCTTTCTCGAACTGTGACAGAACGAAATCTCGGCTTGTTCTTTTTTGGTCAGTCATGTGATGCGCCATCAGTCCCCTGCGCCATCTGTCCGCTCTTTATCCTACTTAATCTCTACTTATTGGATTTTCCATAATATAGTTACAACATAGCTACAGCATACTTCAGTATAGAATTTGAATATGCCTCCACAGACATATCTCATCACATAAACCTAGAATGTCTACATTATGTATGAATTTATGTGTTTAAGTTAGATATAGATGCGCATATGCATATCGTAAAGCTACACTGTTATGACCCTTTCATTGAATACATTGCTATTTTAGAGTGAAATTTTATTGGTTGTTTGATTTTAGTTTTGTTCTCGTATAAAACCAAGGTTATGAAGAACGAAAATCTGACCTGCACTGGGACTTAATTGGGTGGAGTTGAGAGTGTAAAACAGTCTTTTCACGATCTCATTATCTGGTCCCCAAAGAGAGTTGAATTATAGAAGCATGTCATAAAGTCCTGGCTAAATTTGGTTTAAGTATGCATTGACAGGGGTTGAATTGAAACAAGAAGAACGGGTCTTGTTACTTGCTACTACGATTAGGAACATTAACAATTTTTTAATAACCTTATAAAACAATCTACAATTCTTCTCACATCATCTTAACTTTAACAAAAGAAATTACTCTTAAAAACATCCATTTAAATTAGAAAGCTGAGACATGTGTTGCAGTCCTCCGTACTGATCTAGTGGCTAGCTCGCGAGGATTTGGTACACGATTTTTCGGGTTCAGTCCTCATTCAGTCCTATAGTTTAGATCCCACTTCAACATGTTAAGTGGCACCTATATCGCAAAGAAAAATCATCCCATGTGGCCAAAATGTGTTTTCCTCATTTTTGGTTTCTGTGTGCCTTTCTAAGTAATAATTTACTCATTTTAGGTAATTCTATATTATCGGTATTATCGATAGTATTTATACTTTCTAGTGGTGACATGTTGGTCTCACGCGATTCCAAATAGACCACTGTCTGGAATAGGCTTACTGGCCGGGTCTGACCAAATTTTAACCGATTGAGTCCGTATTTTCCCGGGAAAATGCGAATGCATAGATTAGTAATGTGTTCAGTTTAGCAACTACTTTTGCACGCTTTGTTGTACTTTTACCCCACGTGATTATTGTCTCGCCTCAGTTTTGGGTGACTTGAATAATACTCTTAGATCTTTGGTTAATCAGATTTTATAAAATAATAGTGCGAATAAGCTATTGTACTGCAATTTTTACATGTCTTCGAAAGGAAGTGGATACGTGAACTCTGGCAGGAAATGTTATCCGATGAAGATGACAATAGTGAAATCTGTGATGTTTATACTTTCGATGAATATCACCCTTCAAGTAAGGGTAGTGATAAAGACATACATCCAGGTAAAAATAATTGTAAGCACACTACTCACACTAAGAAAACAAAGCAAAGCAAAACAAAACAAACAAACAAAACAAAACAAAACAAACAAAAAAATCATGATACTGCTTCGACTCTATCTATTCCAGTAGATACTACTTATTCCAGGATCACGTTGGACTCACAATACCAAAGTCCAAGTCTCTGCCAGGCCGACTACTATACACGGTAATAAATTTTATTATAAAACGTGAGAGCAATGAGTCACCACAGGCCATAAACTAACAAGAGATTTTATAAGACCAACACGATACACGTGGCCGTAAGGAAATATTTTCATGCGGCATTTAACGTGTTAAATTGTACATTGATATAGCCTCGCCGCTCTCAGAGGACTTGGTAACCTGTATGGCAGTGTTCTTCCGTCAAGACATGTGCATAAAATTCTGCATCAATATTATGCAGTGAAGACTTGAAAGTTTTGCACCAATGAAATAAACCTCAAAACTTGGTGTTAGTTTTCAGACACATTAAATTTTTCAAGAATCATGAGTTCATAATGCTGTATGATCGCTAACATTTTGCTTTCAACGGTACGACTCATTCATTAGAATTTATTTTATAACTTGAAAGTACTCATATTATGAGTAGTTGCTGACATGTTTATATAACAGATAATTTATTTTAAAAAAAGAAAAAAAAAGATGAAGCACCAAATCTATTATTTCCGAGAAAGATTGAATAAAAAAAAAAAAAAAGGAAAGAAACTGAATGTGGATATGTAGATTGAAAGGGAAAATTTTCCCATTTTAATTATTATACAAATTAATTTTCAGCAAGCTATTAACAATAATTTATGATTAAATTAACAATATGTGATCAGTACAAAACTGTATATATATTCTATTCATGAAAAAATTAAGAAAAGGAATTGTATAAAATAAAATTGATTTTCCTGATTTTTTTTTCTTTCTTTAAGATTGTTAATAATATATATGTGTGTGATTTGAATCCGGAAACATCATATGTATACATACATACGTATCGGGAAGAATATGTTGGCGTGTGCCAGGCGGCATATTTTATAATATTTTGTTTCGATGATTTATAGTTGTATGTTTACATGTATATACATGAACATGTCACCTGACTTTCTTTTTAATTTCTAATATGTGGTTGTTGAGTTTTAATTATAACCAAGAGGAGAAGGAAGAGGGGGAGGAACTTGGAAAAGAGAAAATAATCTTACTTTATTTTCAGCTTACTACTTGTTGGGTTTTACGAGTGTAATGACTTTTTCTCCCTATGATTATTCAACAGTTGTTCTCTTAAATATTTATATATATATATGCATACATAAGCTATGTTCTTTTTGCTTTGTATTATTATTATTATTATTTTTATTAATTCTTTTTTCGGTACATACTTTCTAACTTGGACTTTGTACCCGGTGTGGCAGAAGTAATTTTTAAGAAAAAGACGGCCTTTCATAATAGGACGATACACATCATAAATTTGATTTGTATGGAATGTTTAATGATAAGGAAAAGTTATAAAGCTCATTGCTACATGCTTATGTTTAGCTATTGATATATACTACGTTTAATATTGTCCTTTTTTCAGTAGCCTTAACGAAAGACAAGAAGCGTTTCTCAAAGTGTTCGACCTGAACCACTTAGTGCTCTGTAAAATCTCTACCAAAGTCGTCGAATAACAGTCCTTTGCTACTTCACGAATAAAATTAATTTTAAAGAAATGTATTTTTTTATATATAAGGAAGGGCAAACATATGGCTCGATGGGGAGAAAATCGAAGATGTTAAGACGTTTCTCTATTTGGAAATCTAATATCGTCGGACAGAAGAAGTGAAGAAGACGTAAGATCAAGAATAGCCCAAGCTAAACAAACATTCAATAGGAAAAGAGAACTGCTAACATCAAGAAATGTGTCGTTGGGCGCTCGAAAGCGATTTATTAAGACTCTGGTATGGAGCGTGGCGTTTTACGGATCAGAGATGTGGACATTGAGAAAAATCAAAATATCCAAGCTAGAAGTATTTGAACTGTGGTGTTGGCGCAGAATGTTACGTATATCGTGGACCGAAATGAAAAGAAGTGAAGACGTACTGAAGAAAGCTAATGAAGGGCGACAGATCATGAAGATAATAGGAAAAACAAGAAGACAGCATGTTTGACCATCTTATTCAGCACTCCGGTTGGATCACCATGTTGATAGAGGAAAAGACAGAAGGAAAAACAGGAAGAGGAAGACCAAGGATAAAAAAAATGAAATGAAATCTTTCAGTTTTACGTCCAACGGTTATGCCGTGTAGTCTAAAAGAGACGGTGATGATGAGAAATGAATGAAATGGTGGAATGAAAAAAGTGGGGGAAACAGGAGAACCCCGAGAAAATCCCACGTGCACGGTGTTTGTCCACAGACCAAGGAGAGAATATCTAGATGCTGTTACGAAGAATAGACCTTATCAAAGTATAAAACAGCTCTCCCAAAGTTAAGACGCCATCCGCACTACAACTGAGGCAGAAGAAAATGTTGCAAAAATATGATGGAAGGAAGTGACCGCAATCGAAATAGCACCGCCCCACTCAGTTCTGTTTCTAACAATTTCTCGAAGATCCAGTACACAGAAAACAAAAGTACAGCAATGATGATGTACAGATGTTAAAAATAAATTAATTTCCAAATAAATCAGGACATCTATGAAAGTAACCATTTCACCTCCTTTCTCATATACAGTATTTTGAATTTTCGATAATCGCGCTGTCTCGTTCTCATCCAGTTTAAAGTATAGAAACCCTTATATAATGTTCATAATTATTATTTTAACTTTCGTCATCTTTTGTAATTTAATCCGATCGAAAAATAATCACTTCTTATTGAGAGGACAGTGTAAACGAATTCCCGTTTTAATCAATTTACCTAAATATGTAGATCGAAGTATTTACTTGAGTTGACTTGGTATTTTCGACAAAATTGATGTAATAATTAAAATAGTTTTTGAAATTGTCAAATTGTTCCACCAAACATGTAATCGATTTTATTGATAAAAAATTAACAATTAGAGTGATTTGAAACTTTGATTTCATTTGGGTTTCTATTAACTAACCATATCTCTATTCACAGAAAATTTATAACAAACTGCATTACATTTCACCTCATGGTTTAAATTTATCACTTTTTATGTTTTTTTTCTTTTTAACTCCCACTTCCAGGCTAACGTGTGTCTAGTTTGTGATATCCTTCTTCATCTTATGTCAAGTAAATGTGGACTTCATTAACTTGTTTACTTGGTCTTGCTTCGATTCTCTTCGAGGGCACTGAAACTAAATTGGCATATCCAACTTTCCTTCTTTCCGCCGTAGGATAAATTTGTAAAAGTCTTCGTACTGTGCACCATGTAGTTCAGGAACTCTCTTATTTAGTATTGTGTGATGATGATGGAAGAGTGTGGCCAAGATGACAACAAACTATGTGAGTAGTGTCATTGAACGTGGGTGGGAGTGAGAGAGAGAGGGGGGGGAAACACAATATATTAATTGAGAGGTACTTAAAATTGAAGTTTAATAGGAGTTATTGATAGTTTTAGATTACTAGCGCTATAATGAATGGTTTGACGAGAGTATATTTTAGTATCTTTTCCATCTAACAAGGGAAGGGCGTGATGTCACTCAGAGATAATTGCACCAAATTTGGTGGAGGAGTAGGTATTGTAAAGAACGTGTGGAAGCATTCGTTTCGCAGGCGTTCGAAATCAGAAATAATGGACCCTACAATTCTGGCGAAATATGGCCTGTCACTCGGATATTGATGGAATGGAGCCTTTACTCGCTGTTGCTGTCAATGCAGAAGAAGTTAAATAAAGTAGAATGAAAACAGAAAAGGTAAGATGAAGATAAAATGCACCAACTTGCGCCCTCAGTCCCACCAGGCAAATGCTGGGATACTAAATCTATCAATTGAGTGCCTGAGAGTGAGAAGGGGCTATGCCACATAACCTGAAATGTTGATGTAGATACAGTTCCTGTTGGTGCTGCTAACATTTTTTCAATTACCCTGTTGATATTTGAAAGCAAATAAGCCATTGCCCAATAACAATAACCATACGTTATGTATTTTGTACTTAGTCTAATAAAACTTCATTTTTCTCAAAATTATCTGTTTGTGGCATAGCCCCTTCTCACTCTAAGGCACTCAATTGTCCTTGTCATTACCCACTGGGTATGCATCACTAGTTAGCTTAATGAAAGTATATTAAGAAAATAAAGAAAATATATACAGAAATTAATCATGGATGTTGCCAGAAGTTTTCCAGGGAAACGGTCGAAATGAATTTGCTGTATTTCTTCATACTATAAGATGCTGTCAGTACGCAAGTATTAAATGTTCGAACCCACTAATATTAACTGATTTCATTTGAACGCGTTTTTTATATCTACGACGTGGCGCACACCAAAATTCGAGCTTTGTCTTCAACATCGATTTATTTCTGTGTATAAATTTTCTTTACTTTCTTAATATGCTTTCATTAAGCTAACTAGTGATACATACCCGATAGATAATGGCAAGGGCAGTTGATCGATTTAGTATCCCGGCATTCGCCTGGTGGAATTGAGAGTGGACATTGGCGCATTTTTCTGTTCATCTCATCTTTTCTGTTTTCATTCTACTTTATTTAATTTAATTGGCCGCAAAAGCAAGCAAAGGCTCCGTCCCATCAATATCTGATTGACAGGCCATAGACCCTACTTCTCCAGAACTGTAGGGTCCATTATTTTTGATTCCGAATGCCTGCCAAATGAATGCTTCCACACGTTCTTTTCTATTTACAATACCTACCCTTCCACCAAATTTGGTGCAATTATCTCTGAGTGACATCATGCCCTTCCCTCGTAAGTAGCTTTTTTCCCCAACCGATTTGTGTTGGTGACGAAAGACGTATATTGTAGCATAATAAGAATTAATTTTTGTGGATTGTCTCGAAAACTGTGAATATGGTATCCAGGTTAATGGGCAATATATCAGCTTGATTGATATATTTCTTTGATTTATACATTACTATTTTGTTTCTTTGTTTCATTGTTATACGCTTAAGAGGCTATCACTGCGAAATTAAAATACCGCTAATTTTTCAGTAATTATGTGATATCTTAAAATAGATAAAAGCTATTTGAAATATGGATAATGAGCGCCCTAGACAATGCAGAAGTCCAAACTGCATTGCTAATTTGCAGAAGTCCAAAACTGTATCCTGTTGAACCAAACTTGCACAAATCTGTAGCATTGTTAAAAAGGATCATCATTCAGAAGTTCTATACATCATTTAGGTGAACAAATCCTAAAAATAATCTAGATGAAAATGTCCCAAATGCGGAAGTTCTAAACCGTGTTCAACCAAACATATACAAATCTTAAAGAGCAGAATTTCTTAAACAGATTAACATACAGAAGTTCTAAATTTCATGTAGCTGCACAAATCGTATAGATCATCTAGAGGCGCAAGTCCTAAACTGCTGAAATACTTTTAAAAATATCATCTAGTTGTACAGATCCTAAATTGCAGATGTTATAGAAAACATTTAGATACACAAGTCGTAACGTGCAAAAGCCTTAAACCGTATGCAACCAAATATGTAGAAGTCCTTAAAATGATCAAGATGGAGAAGTCCTAAAGTGCGTAAATCCTTATCACGACGAAGTTAAAATACCGCTAATTTTACAGTAATTATGTGATACCTTCAAATAGATAAAAGATAGTCGAAATGTGGAACAAGAGCGCGCTAGACAATATTATTTTGCATGAAAAGCCGTTATCACGAGTCACCTAGTAGCTTTCCGTTCGCAGCCATTTAGAAACCCAAAAATAAGTCCCGATTTTCAAAATGGCTGGAAATCGAAAGCAAATAAGTGAGTCGTGATAACGGTATTTCGTGTAAAATAATATTGCCTAGGGCGCTCTTGTTTCACATTTCGATTACCTTTTATCTATTTGAAGATATCACATAATTACTGTAGAATTAGCGGTATTTTAATTTCGCCGTGGTAGGCCCTTTTAATCCTGTTGCAGAATTAACGAAGTTTAGGGTGAAAGGTTGTCTAATACTTAAATATTGAACTGAGAGTAGTAGCAGGGGGCTGAGAGTAGTAGCAGAGGTTCTCAGATACCTTTTAGCTACGAACCTGGGGACTCTCAAGACAATCGCATTCACCCAAAGGGACGCTATGCTCAAAAAGGTTCTGAACTACTGACATGGACTACTGCGACTTGTCGGTCAACCACGTTAGACGCGTTGACCACCTTTGCTGCAGAACATAACCCTAGAGTGCTCAATTGGAAGATTTTATTTCAATAGAGTAAGAAGGCAAGCCAATCGTCAGTCATTTCTCTTTAGCATGAGCAACAGATGATCCGAAATATTTTGCCGTGAATATCGAATCCTCCATAAGATACACATTGAAGAAGATTAAACATTTTAACTCTCTATTCTTTAGGTAAGAACTGTGAACGCAGTCTTTTCTAATACTGAGATACAGAAGACATAACTATTAGAAATCAGTTATAAAAGTACTTTCTTATCGCTGTAATTAGTATGGAAAACTACACAATATACCATATTTCAAGACAGCTTATATGCTGCACAAGTAGAAAGTGAACTATATACACGTATTTATAAAAAGAACCTTATCGTAATGATAAGCTGTTTTCTTTTCGTATTATAGGAAAACTAAAGAAAACAAAAATGAATTTTTATTGTGACCGCGCTCTATAACGACATATAAGGAAGTACGAAGGAGGGGTTGGAGGTGAAGGCAATAATGTCGAAGGTCAAAAGTCATGTGCCTTTTATCTAAGAATCGGTGATGATAAATGTTCCTCTTTTTCAAAAGAATCGACTCTTATCTTGTTGAGATGTTGACTGCGATGTTATGTCCCGAGACTCCTTAATCTAATTGAAAACTTTCTAATTTGATTCAGAGATCTATCAACCATTCCATAGTCCAGATTTTTCTTTCGTTAATTGGATTTTTTTTTTTTTTATAGTGCGGGTTGTTGATCTTTATTTTAGACTTGTGATATTATGAAGAAGCGTTATATATGTATAGTAAACTATGAAAAATATAACTGAGTTTTCAGTATCTAGTCGGTGTGCGTAAGACTGTATTGGTAATATGAGAGTCACCTTCGCTGATCTGGTGGCTACCGTTCGTGCTTTTGATGCAGAAGGTCCCGAGCTCATTTCTCAGTGGGAAACCACCGAACGTACTACACCCACCCATTCTAACGCGGCACCCATGGCGTGCTTCGCTGATACTAGTCATGTTTCAAAACATACATGCTTTTGAACAACTAAGTGAAATGTTTTCTCAATCATTTATTGGATCAAGTAATTTTGCTGGTAATTTTTTTTATATATCAATACAAATAGCTAGAAATAGTTTGTATCCCTGCAAGTGCACCTGTGCAGTGAAGCAAAAATAAAAATGAAATGAAATCTTTGAGTTTTACGTCCCACGTTTATGCCGGTTAGGCTAAAGAAGACGGTGATGATGAGAAATGAATGAATTGGTGGAATGAAAAAAAGTGGGAGGAAACGGAAGAACCCTGAGAAAACCCACGAGTACGGTGTTTGTCCACCACAAAGTCCACACGGCGCGAGTTGGAATCGAACCAGGGACTCCAAGCACCGGAGGTGAACGCTCTACCACTGAGGTACCGCGCCCCTTAAAGCAAAAATAATCTTGAAACGTAAATTTCTTCTGAATCAAATACTGACTTTTGTGCATTTGATTCAAATGCGCATTACTTCTCAACGTGAAAAATTTAGGCATATATTTTTTCCGATATTGATAATAACGTCAGAAATTGAAGCGGAAAAGTTCATTGATATTATTATTATTATTATTATTATTATTATTATTATTATTATTATTATTATTATTATTATTATTATTATTATTATTATCGCTGTAGCTCGGTTTAAACCGTTGTCTACTTAATAATCTGACTACCGTCTCTGGAAAATGCAACTGATTTGAAGAGTTCTTCTCCAAAGAACTTCCTAACCATATGACAGCTATCTAGTATTACTAATTTTTGTACGTTTGTTAAAAGATATTTTGCGTTTATCTGCTCCCAACACTTTTAGGGACAATTGCAGTAGCTGAGATAATGATTGCTCTTATTGTAACTTTCTGACATTTCCGACTGAATGTCTTACGTATGTTATGAGTCAGTGGTATTGCTACATCTATGAAGGTTACTTCTTGGTCAATTTTATTAAAAGCAGTGATGTCGGGTCTGTTTGCAGGTACCGTGACATCTGTTCTTATTTCTTGATCCCAGCAGAGTTTGTATTTGCCAAGTGCTGGTCTTGGCTGGTATTTGTAGTATGGCTTGGTGTCGTCAATTAATTCCATGTTATGTGCCAAAAACTGGTGAATGCTTTTTGCAACATTGTTGTGTCTCTTTAGATAGTTTGTGGAAGCCATTATACGGTATGCTCAGTAGTTTCTGATGTGTCTCCGTATTTCTTGCGTTTTTCATCCGGTACTTACTTTTTGCTACGAGCAAGTATTTACAGTAGTTTTGGGTTGGTATCACTCGGTCCGGGATGACGTTTCAGAAAAAGTCCAGTCTTCTTGAGCCAGGAATTATTATTATTATTATTATTATTATTATTATTATTATTATTATTATTATTATTATTATTATTATTATTATTATTATTATTATTATTATTATTATTATTATTATTGCAGTAGTAGTTTCCTTTGTAGTCGTAATGGTTAAATCGTCACAAGGTGCCCATACATATATAAGCTTGTCAGCGACCATGGAACGACATTGGACAGCACTGCACTAGACAATCAACATAGGAAGAGTGACCAGAGTCAGATTTAAATTTAATGAGGCCCTAACCTATTGAAGGAAATAAGCCCGTAAGGGTCTATTTGTCCAGCTGTCCTCTGTCAAGGACAGATTGTCGCTGGTTTTTGGAGTATGGTAATCTATGGGCCTAGTAGGCAGATCTATTCAAATCCATTTTAGGGAGCAGGCTAGGAAAGGGCTCTATTACTTGTATCAAAATAGCGTACTAAGACAAAACACTATTGCTGAATCTAGGTTTTATTGCATTTGTTTTTTTTTTGTTTGTTTTATAATTTGGAAATGTAATCCACTTCTTTTCCTTCAAACATTTAGGGGCTCCCAAAAGAGTGGGACCCTAAGGTACAGCTTGCTTAGCTTATATGTAAATCAGGGACTGGTTGTGATAATTATATAAAAAATGACGAAATTTTTCAGTTTCAGGTCCGTTTAAAGGTTAAAGGAAACAGTGTTCAGAATGAATGAAATGAAGAAAGTGGAAGGAAACGGGAGAACTCCTAGAAAAAAAACACCCATACGGTGTTTCTGCACCACAAATCCCACTTCGCACGAGCTGAGGTAGTACCAGGAACTCCTCGCACCAGATGTGAACACTCTACCCTCTAAGGGGAAAAGAGTTTCAAATATTTTTCCATAAATATTCTCTCGGTTGCGTTTGAGCTAGTTATACGATATATTGAATATTGGTATGGATACTTATGAGTTTAAGTTACAGTTTCCAACGAATTTAAAAAAAAAATCGTAACTGAATTCTCTATGTCTATGTGTGTCTGTCTATTATTTGCGAATGTTTCAATTTGAGCCTTCCATTCGATGGAGCCTCAAAAACTATCTGAAAAAAGTCATGGAAATTTTCACGTTACTCTTACTGTCCCCGAGATATTGGCCAAAAAAGTTCCGATTTCGGAAGATTTAAGGAGCCATATCTCGGGATTTGTAAGTCATAGACAGATGATATTGGTGTTGATCTATACCAATGTTGATTCAATATCAATACTTGAATAATTATTGCGTCATTAGTTGTGCCGTTCAGATGCCAAACCGATTAACTCCATCAAACGAGATTTTTCAGTAGTGAGCATTTTAGTAACTTAAACACAATCCGCCTTTTGCAGAGTCGTTTTAACTTATGATTAGCGTCATACTAAACGATTGACTACTGTAGGAAACTTGTGTTAGTCGAACTCTTTAGTATGGCACTAATCACGCGTCAAAACGACTCGTGAATAAGATCCAATGTATTTAAATGAGAGTGATCAGAACGTCGACGCATTCTAGTCGCAAATTGTTAGACTATGGAGTTAATCGATTTTGTCTCTGAAGGGAATATATCTTTTCCAAGTGAAAAATGTGTAGAACTAAAAGACAACAAAAAATTGGAGTTAATCGGTTTGGCTTTCTGAATGCGTCAGTTAATTTCAAGAATGTTATAAATAGAGGATCTGTCCATATGTATCTTCATCCTATTAAATCAATGAAGCCAAAAAACAACCGAGCATCGGCACGTCTGATTGGCTACTTTCGTTTCCGCCATGATTGTTGGCTCAAAACATTGCAATTCTATTGGGTGGAGTGGGCAGAGTAGGGTTGGCGAAACTGTGACGTATGGCTTCAAGATTTTGTTGTAAGGGCAGATCCTCTATTTTATAAGATCCTTGGTTTAATTTAATCAAATATTCTCAGTTGTTTTTTTTTCTTTTCTTTTTTCCTGATCTGACTTTGTAGAAAGTTAAGGAAGAATGAATAAAGAAGTATCATAGCAAAAGTTAATGTTTTTACGAGCTATAACGCAAATAAAAGGAAAGATTTATGGAATAATCGGACATCGTGACAATGAACATGACAAATCATTCAGTTATTTTCAATCTTTTCCCCACCACGAACAATAAATATTAAATCACATAACTTAAATAAATATTTTAATCTTAACTTAAAATATGTATTTGTCTGTGTAGTGAAAGAAAAACTATTATTGTGCAACAGGCTTATTGATAATAATGCAGTTGTAGTCCATAAAATTACATTAATAGGTATATTAAGTACTTTATTTTTTAAAGTAAATGTCGTTATGGGTGACACGCTTAACACTAACAGAACGAGTTCAATCCTGCGTGCATTTTATATATCTTGAGCCGTTTGTTCTGTAGTAAGTGTAGCCTGTGTGTATTGTATATACCGTGAATTCCTTCTTATCAATAGACCGTGAATATTTTTTTAAAAAAAATCTCAGTTGGTGTGTTATGTACCATGGCGGCTCAGCTCAGACAGAAAATTATTGCTTTTCTCTGGAAACATTAAATGAATGAAACTACAGATTGGACAGAAGAGGTAGTTTAATAAAATTAATGAATTAATTGTTTTAAGAACGTTATTTATGTCGTACGTAAATTATTTTATGAGTACAATTTACAAGAGATATTATTTATTATAGTGTCTTCCAAATTTTATATTTCTATATATGTTTGTTTTGCGAAGACATTATATTAGGCAAGAGAAGCGAGAAAGAAAGTGTAAGAGCGGTGAAATTGAGTTATTAGTTGGAATGGGTTGGGAATGAACCACAGAACAGTATGTAGGTTTTTTAATTTCACAATCAATGAAAAATCAATGGAAAATCAATGAAAAACAAGTAATTCCTCCACTTATCTCAAAAAATCAAAAGAGGGAGTTGGCTGAAATTCAGTTCAAATGTACGTGCAAGAGACTCTGTAGATTCTATAGGTTATTCGGAAAGCACATTGTCCTAAAATGGATGGAAAATATTTTTTAAAATATCACGAAACATGAAGATTAAAGTCAAAAGATAATCAACGATAAAATGAAGTCGTCCACATATCTTTAAAAGTATAATAAAGGGATGGCTAATTGAAAGCTTATTGCAAAGACATAATGAAGAGCTTAGAAATGATGTATAGCACATAAGGTAAATATGGATAGAACATTGTCAAAAGTCAAGTTGTTTGAGTAAAATCAATAACAATGATAAAATATATGCATCTTCTTCGAATTACCCAGGGCGCCCCACGCGGAGGGTACGTGTTTGAAATATCTTATATCTGGATTTTTAATCTCTAGACTCGGTGGAGCACGCAACATGATTTTTTACCTAATTAAGTGACACAGTCTCTTTCTTATGGTAAACCGGTTTAGCCCTTCGTACGATTAACTGCCAAAATTTTTATATACATTTTGGCATCAAATGTAATTATGAGAGAAAACGTATAATAATAAGTTAATATCCTGTTCCGTAAACGGCAGTCGCCTCAGCCTGTGGGTCAGGATCATCTTAATAATAAAGCCACACTAGATGTCGCTACCTGCGCTATAGTTTGCCTACGTGACACAGATCTCTACTAGCGGTATCGTTTGTCTGTGTAACAAAATTCGTGAATAATTGCATAGATATGCTACTGAGTTCGAACTATAGTACTCGCGCCCAGTCGTGAAGCTTGGGCTCTAAACCAATCCCAACAATATTTTGCTTGAGCTCCGATGCATCGGAAAACTTCGGTACAATTCGTGAAGCCGCTTCCCGAGCGCGCACTTAGGGAAACGTCAAACAGCTGAAATTCACCAACAATGTTGCCAAACTTTGAAGAGAGAGAAAATGAGTATTGAAAAAAGCATTTAAAAATTACCAACAATAACACTGTACAATAATATCCACTGTAACAATTATTCTAAAACGGTAACAATAACACAAATAGTAACAACGAAAATATAACAAAAAAAGTAAAAACGGATCTTGGCGCCGATTCGACAACACTGTACTCTCAGGAGATGTTTTCCGTGTAGCGCGAGACGACACTGACAAAATTTGATGGGTGGGGAGTGACGACAGAACACCCCCTCACGTTCTATTGGGTGGTGAAATCGATAGATTTAGGTCAAGCTTCACGACTCGGCGCGAATACTATAACTAGAAAAAAAAAATTAAATATAAATAAATCAGTGTTAATTAAGGACAACTTTAACGTATAGTAAACTAGCAGCGTTCACCCCGCTTCGCTGCGGTCACCCCGGAACGCAATAAACTTTGTTACTTAGATAATTTTTACTTTTTCGCTTTCAAATTGCAGTAAATGTTAACATTATAGCGCCTGTCATTTATGTTAACCCGCCGAGTGACACGGTCATGCGGGTTGCATATACATACGTTTATTTTTATACCTATGATGAACTAATAACAAAGGATTTGTACGTATGGACACTTGAATGGTCAATTATCTCAAGACACTGGTAATTAAAAATTAAAGTGATATGATAAAAACCATCTAGGGTCCAAATCCTAATAACCCCCCCAAAATGAAAGAAATTGGTTCAGCCGTATTAGCGTGATGAGCGGACAAAGGATTTGTACGTTCTCTTTTATATATATAGACAACAGGCCGAAGGTTCTGGCGGAACAGATAACTAAAGTGACTACTAATCATTGTTTATTTTCATATCGGTCATACTCCTTGTGTTACGTTGTGTTGTTATAGTTTAACAATGATATATTAACAAAACATTTGTCAATATTTCGCTGTAATGTTACTTTGAAGTTTATGATGTTTCTAAGCTAGACAGGTATAGATGAGTTTGCTATAGTTACGATTTTATTTCTGTGTTCGTTTGGCATATAAGATTCCTTTTCAGTATTCAAGCTATGTGAGATGAAAGCGAAACCTAACCATATGATTTCTCACCGGGAAACAAACTCGGACCTTCAGCATTAAACTGATGTAATAGACAACAAACAATAAGTCACAAGAAAAATAATGATAGTATCAAAGATTACCACTACGTGCTCTGTACACTATTCGCTTAGCCAATGGCATTATCTTATATTCCATCTCTCTACGAACCGAGATGATATGGTGAAAGTTGAGCTTGGATGATGATCAATGCACCACCAACAGACCAGATTCGAGCCCTAGTCGAATTCGGAAGTCATGTTAATAGCAGGACCGTCCTTCGCGACCTCGTTATTGCATGAGGATGAAGTTGAACACAAAAACTCAAACCCCGTACATAATTGAATAACAACACTCAACATGAAATTTTGGCACGTATATTATTTAATAGTCACATAATTCAATTTAAATAAATGAATTGGTGTTTTCAATATCTTTCATCTATGGTATACAGGGTGGTAAGGAACTATTTGAACAAACTTCGGGAGCTGATTCCTAACACCGAAACAAGCAAAAAAGTCCTTTGGAACTTTGGTCGGTGAGGGATAGTTTCGGCGATATAAGGTGCTGAAAGCGTGGGAAAATGAACTTCAGAGGGTTATAATTCTAAAACATACGTAGAGAGTGCGGTTTAGAACATGACACTCAAAGTCATACCTGCTTGATTGAAAAATGTATGCTTCAAACCTCCGCAAGATGTGTGTGAGGGATTCTCCAAAAGTACGTAGAGATTACTTGGCAGGTTACAGGAGATCCGTACGTTCCTTCGGAAAATACCTCACACACATCTTGCGGAGGTTTGAAACACACATTTTCAATTGAGCAGGTATGACTTCGAGTGTCATGTTCTAAACTGCACTCTCTACGTATCTTTGTTTTAGAATTACAGCCCTCTGAAGTTCATTTTCTCACGCTTTCAGCACCTTATATCGCCGAAACTATCCCTCACCGACCAAAGTTCCACAGGACTTTTTTGCTTGTTTCGGTGTCAGGAATCAGCTCCCGAAGTTTCTTCAAATAGTTTCTTATCACCCTGTATATTTAAGTGGCCGGCAATTAAGGCTTCTGCTGTGTTCCTTCTACCTCAGTTGACAAACCGTTCTGAACGTGTAATACAAGGCACTTCTGAACAACAAGACTGTAATGATATTATTCCTTTCCACAGTAGCCTTCCATTTGTAACTACCACCACAACATTAATGATTGGCCCCTCTCTCAATGATCTTAAAAACTCTGTGACATAGCTTCTTTCTCAATACACACGTACACATGTTTTTGAACTGTCTATTGGTTTCTGATTCTGCTTCATGTATAGTTAATCCAATGTTTCGTCACGACTCTCTCTGGCGGTAAAATATACAACTATGCGTGGGTACCTATTACACATTGAAACTTGGAGAGACTCTGTGACTGCCAGTCAAGGGCGCCCATCAGGGGAAGGGGCAAGGTAGGGCGCTAACCCCCCTAAGAGGAAATTGTACTTGGGAATATTGAAAACCCAATAGATTTTTTACATTAATTACAGCAAAATGTGAAACTATATTTGAAACGTCGCTTATACTTGCCCCCCTTGGAAACCACAACATGGGCGCCCTTGCTGCCAGTTAATAGCTTTATCAGTGTTATACCTCTCTTTGTTATTATACTATCGAATCAAGGTGTGAAACCCCGATTGAATTATTAGTGACCCTGTATATACTGACAATAGGGTTTAACATTTGTCACTAGTTTCTTTGTTGCACAATTTGAAAAAAAAATCCAATATGTTAAGTCTGAGTTTACATAGAACTTTTGTGTAATATTATTCCATCTTCATAATTGTCAAGATGGTTTCTTTGCTACTCACTCATACGGTGTACAAGTGCTTAAAAACAAACAAAAACATCTAAACCATAAAAGCAAACAATTTGATTATAAAAATGGATAACGCTTTTGAAAACGTACATACTTTAACGAATTCTCTATATCACGATATACCACTTTACGGTTCCTTTTTTTTTTTTTTTTTTTTCGAATGGCTCTTTCGCATGTTGAAGGTAAAGAAAGAAACAAATATATACACCTTATTATCAACTAATTTTCAGCCGCGTGTGAGATGTCTGAAGTGTGAAGCATGCTTATTACGGACGAGGGTAAATTGCTGGTTAACGTAATGAGCTATAAATCAAGATGGAAGCGGTCACTCACTATATTAGTCTTACTTACTTCTAAATGTGTAATTGTCAAAATATTGCCTTGCAGCTCAAAACAAGAAGAAACCAGCAGTGTGTGTATATAACAACTGGTTATGTATGTAATTTTGTAGTAAAGAAAGTTTTCTCTAGCTGGAAATTTGTATGGAGTAAGCTCATTTAACATCGTGGTTTGGAAACAACACTTGAAGAATGTTGTTTTCTTTACCGTTATAAGTATTGTATATGGATATGATATTAAATGCGCTTTCTGTGAAGCGTTTAAGGTGGAACACATTGAACTAAAAAATAAATAAATAAAAAATAAAAAAAATTTAAAAACTCGGACACAATTTTCTCTGATTAAAATCATTATGGAGTGAGTTGATGTGCCTACAGAACATAATAGTGGTATTGCATAATCTAATTGTTAGTTCGCGTGGTACCGGGTTTGATTCTCAGTAAGGACACGTTTTCCGGTACTGAAAAGCACCGTGAGGTAATTGGGAAAGCAGTTTCAGGTAATAACAGTTGGAATCCAGGGATAAAAACTCAGAACAAATGGCGGTGGGAATCGATGCAATGAATACTATTACTATAAAATTAGCGGTATTTTAATTTCGCAGTGACTAGGACTTAGCACCGGAAATGGTCAGATGACACATTCCCGCTGCCTTTATATCGCAGGTTTCTCCAGGTATGACAGAGGCTGTTTGCACCTCTGAAGTGCATTGAATAAGGAAAAAAACAGAGAATAAATTCCGCCCTCACAGAGGGTAATCTGAGCTGTCTGGTTGGAAGGACTAGGAACAAGACCCGGGTTCAATTCACGGTAGGAACTTGTAAAGCACATGTCTTACATTAAGCTGTTCATGTTTCGTATAACCAGCTGTTCATGCTGAAGAGGGATAAACTTCAAATCACCGTACCAATCAATCAACCGATCTTCTAGAAATTATACTTCCTTCCCTCTCCTTAGTGTGATATTAGCTCGTATTTTGCTCATAATGAAATGGCTCTGTTTTGAATTTTAGTGTATTGATTCATAGCCAAGATTCGACAAAAAATTCATGTTTAAGGATCAAGTAGAACTACAGAAACAATTTTTGTTTAAGCCTATAATCTACTGTAAGGTTTCTAGTACATGCCTAAAAATGATTATAATTATCTTTTAAGAATGTTGACATTATTAGAGAATGCCATCTAATAATATTTATAGGGAACAAGTGCTTCTTTTACAAACAATTCATATCATTTATCTCTACACTGAAGAATTAAAGCTATACTCGTGTCATGAAGGTAACATAAAAGACATGTAATTTCCTTTTTTATAGACCTTTAGAAATAATAAAATATGTTACCCCGTATTCTTTTCCATACTTGTTTTCAATTGCATGCTTAACTTTTGTAAGTATTCGTTGCACATCCGCTCTTATATCCTTCTCCATCAGTGTTAATAGTCTACTTGAATAATGCAATTAGCATAATATGATGTATCGCTGCATGTATATATGTGGGAGTATCATTCAGAAATGAACACGTATTTTTTTATTAAGATGGAAAGATTTCTTTTGTTTTCACACTTCAATTTCACTATAACTTAAAAACAGACCTCCCCCATTGTTATAAGCGCTCATGGAGGTCGGATTTCCAAAGTTTTGCACTATTAAACAGAAATATTTGGTTTATTTAAAGCGAACGTAAAGTTTTAAACTTCGTCCATTCAACTAAGCCTATCTGCCTGTCAATTCTACGTAGTGGCGGCTCATGAGGAAATTTGTATTAGTATACGCAGAAATACGTATGTGGCGTACGTAAAAGCGTAGGTTACATGCGTAAATCGTGTAGTTTTTAGACTTAATGTGCTACTATTTGTAACATCCTGGAGTAAATGTTATGTATAACTGAAAAAGTATGTTTTATAATACTTGCCGTATAAGTGTTTCATCTGTACGTACTTTCCGTATGAAAGAAAGAACTGTATATAAACGGTAAGGATCTCATACACAGATGGACGTACATAACATATAGCTGACGTATGTAACAGACGTATCCAACATATAAATGACGTATGTAACAGACGTATATGTGTGTAATACACGGAATACTGTTAGATATCAGTCATCCTGCAGCGACGTGATGTAACATCTTAGCGGGGAAAAGACAGTACATATGTAGCATATGTATAACGTATGCTTCTTACAGATTTCCGTAGTAAACATATAGATTCCATATATTTGTACAATATACCGCTGTCCGGATAACGGATGTTTCTCACAGTGTAGTATTTTTTTTTATCTATGTGACTTCCCTCACGAGCCGCTACTGGTTCTAAGATAAAATGTGTCTGAATTTAGTGTAATTTTGTTATGTGGTTTATCTGAGACTTACGAAATAGCCCTATTTATTGCTTCGCGAAATTGTTTCATTGATTTTTATTTACGTCCTTCATCAGCAGCAAGGCTATATAGGACGTAGACTTGCAGACAAAAATGGGATCTGAACAATTGTAATGCTGTTTATGATCTTCCAACCGAGAATCAAAGTCATTAGATCAGCGAGGAGGGATCTGTTGCTTGAGATTGAAATTATTCAAGTATGAGGGATTAAAAGATGGTAAATTTCCACAGTATTTTCTTATATAAAAATTATTCGATTTTGATGAAATATGGTATATATTTTCCGTTATTACCAATATATTATTCGTCTATCTCGTGAATATAGGTCCCAAATAATTACTGCTAGTGTCCATTTGGTTGTGTCAAATTTTCTCATTCGCCATTAAACTCTTAACTTAATTCTAATTGTTATATAATGTTTGTACTATAAGGAAAGATTAAAGCGATTTTTGTACGTCGTGCTCCTGAAGGGCCCGGTCCGTTTCCCCACGATTATGCGTACCCTAGGTTGGGAACCGCTTTTTCAAATCAATGTATTAGTTTAATCTATTTGTTTGAATGCAAAGTGAACAGAATAAATACCACATGCATTACATAAAAAGAGTATTGTGTCTCTCTTATATCTGTCTAACTTGCTCCGCTATTTTATATAGAATCTGCTGATCTAGTACAATAGAATCAGACAAGATTTGTTTACGATAACTAGCACATGTTTAATAACGGTTATGCAATATGTAAAGTGTTGCGACGTTATGCAATTAGGAATTTCTACATTACATTAATGTTATTAAATAAATTGCTGACTTAGCGACTGGGAGAACGAGACTCAAGTACTTGGGAGTTAACGATCTCTGAATGACTTTCTGAATCTAATTTCAACTGATTAGAAAGGATGAGATCTTCCAGCACAATCGTTCTGTAAAAAGGCGCTTTATAACAGCATATCCAGTGGTGGCTATGGGGAAAAAGTCATTCGGGTGGGTTCAACACTATGTCGGTCAGTAATGACTTTTGTCGAGTCACTCGGGTCTGGCTCTGACACCTGGATATAGCCAGAGACCCGGAAGTAGCTGAAATATCAGCTATACAACATCACTACAGAATTTTATATTAAATTAATAATGTCCACTATTTGAGTTCGAATATTAATATGTTTGATACCTGGTGTGATTTTCTGAATCAAGGTCCATGTCTTAAATATTTCAAATATAATTTCAGGGTTTTTTAATCTTCCCATGCTTGAAAAAGAACCCAGTGGTTTTGTACACAGACTATAGCCTACATAAACAAAACATTGTTTTCATTAGTGGATCCAGGACGGACTTGGTGGGCGATTGAGGGAGACTCTCAGTTTCTCTCATACTGCCCAGGTATGGAGTGGGTCAGTGGGTCGTGGGTCAAGTAGTTCCGGATTTGTGACTGGGTCAACAAAACGTGACCCACTGCGACCCACCACCCCATGACCCATTCTGCTCAGTGCACTGTAGACAGCATCTTCTGAGCACTGATGAGTTTGTCTACGATTTACTTTGTCTACGATTTACTTTCAAATTCTCCATTTTTATTTCTTTTTCATATGTCTCTACTTACTTGAGATGAGTATATCTGTTAGTAAAAAAAAAAAAAAAAAAAAAAAAAAAAAAAAAAAAAAAAAAACAAAACACTTCAGGCGCTTTTGGATTTTGATATTTGTAATTGTACTAGCAGCAATTGGACTTACTACTTGGCTTTCGAGACAGTCGAATTTTACATTGTTTTTCTTTCTTTCTTTCTTTACATTATCCTAGTCTACCGTGATTTGAGACTTTCAAATTTCATCCTATTTTCCACTGAAAAGTGTCTTTTAATCAACAAGGAAATAATTATATATGATAATTAAATTGAAGTTAATCGTAATATGGCCCATGACAAATACTTTCGTATTTTATATGGAAAATGTCAGATCCACCGGTGTTCTAGCAGAGTGGTGCTTGAGCAATGGACCGTAGAAATTCAAACTCCAATTAGTGATAATTTCAAAGCCTTATTTTATTACAAGTGTTTGAGAAGAAGGCGTAGATCATGGGTCAGAGTTGATGACACTGGGTTTTGGTGGGTAGTGAGTCAGAGTGGGTCGTTGGTGAGAGTGGGTCACGGTGGATGGTGGGTCAGTGGCTCGTGGGTCAAGTTTTCATTGACCCACTTCATCTCTGCTGGTGCCTTCGCTCACTCCTGGATCCACCTTCACTTGCAGTTTTATTTTTACATTTTTTTTTCTAAAATTGAATTTTGGTTGTCCCTTTTTTAATAAAGTAAATGTGAAATAAACGAGGATAAATCATTGATTGTGTTAAGCTATAAAATAAAGATAAAAGTTTGAAATGTAGTAACCAAGTAATTAGTGTTGCACTGTGGTTGGAGCCAAACATTAATTAAACTTGCTGAAATTACTGTGCTAAAAAGTGGGTACTTAAAACAAGTATTATATAGCAACCTCCGTGAGGACTACATGAATACATAATGTAGTTTTTTTTTTTTTTTTTTTTTTTTTTTTTGGTGGAAGTATCAGAGCAAAATCTTAAGCTACCATCTGTGAACGTAGCAGAAAAAGGGTATAAATTGACTGTTAAGTGTGCGACCTCTATTTACTAAATTATATTTGCTATTTTTTTCCTTCTTTTTAATAGTAGTAAAACAAGACCATCTTTGAATAATCCATGTGGAAAAAACAAATGATAATAAATTAATTACCGCCCTGAGCAACAATCCGTAACGTTAAAGGAACTACGTTAGTTGACTCGGAGGTAAATGGTGTAGTTCATTCAGTAAGCTTATTGGAAGGAAGAGAGCTATATAACCCACAATTCCATTGAAAAAGATACTGCGAAAACAAAATGGCGAATTCATTTTGATTCGATCAAGATATTGATAGTGCAAAGTCGTCAAATATGGAATACTTTTTTCTTTTTCAATCCTTTATTTCTGAGAAACTTTTACTTCTCGTTCATGCAATTGTTGCATATAATAATAATAATAATAATAATAATAATAATAATAATAATAATAATAATAATAATAATAATAATAATAATAATAATAATAATAATAATAATAATTGGGAGACTGTTGCCAACCAAAATATAAGTATGAAAGTTGATTACATCTCAACGGTTATAGACTATTAAGAAACTCAGTTGCCCTTATTAGAAATTACTCCGTTCCTAACATGGAATACTCCATTATACTCGTATTAATATAGAATACTTGAATACAAATTCGATATAGGCCTACTAGTTCTTTGTCATATACATATCAGATTTGGTGAAATGCAAGTAAGGGATATCTTGAAACAACATATTTAGGATAAATAACATTTAAAATACTACAAAAACAAGATTTGATGTGTACATATCTAACCTAACCTAACTGAATAGCTACTGCATATGAAGCGTCCCTATATTTTACATGGGAAAGGTGGCAAAAAGGCATGAAGCGTACCGTCATCTTGCTTTTGAAAAGCGGCAACTCTAATCATCATCCAAATGTTGTTATAGGAATTGACAAATACTCCAAGGATGTTATAAAATAGAGAATCTGCCCATATGTATCTTCATCCTATTAAATCAATGAAGCCAAAAAACAACCGAGCATTGCACATCCGATTGGCTACTCTCGTTTCCGCCATCATCTGATTGGCTACTTTCGTTTCCACCATTATTGCTGGCTCAAAACATTGCTATCTTATTGGGCGGAGTGGGCAGTGTAGGGGTGGCGAAACTGTGACGTATGGCTTCAAGATTTTGTTGTAAGGGCAGATCCTCTATTTTATAACATCCTTGAAATGCCTTCTACTACTAGTCATCTATTCTTCCTGATGTTATAGTACATGGAAAGCCTATGAGTCATGGGTGGATATGATGTGGGTATTATTTTAAATGACGTGGCCATTGATATCACCGTTAGTTTTGATCTATAAGCTAAAATGCGCTATACCTATAGAATACCAAACTGTTATAATCAAGTAACAACTAATGTGGACATTTTTTCGAGCTACCCAGTGTTTGAAAGAGCAATTAAACGAGCTTTGACGGAATAGTTTTACTTTTACACTCTTTTTTTCTATGTTGTTGTTATGGTTGTCTTGTATTTTTTCTTTCTTTTGTTAGCATGTCCCTGTGTAAAATGGCAAAGTTATGCTGTATCTGGGAATTTGTTCAATAAATAAATAAATAAAATAAACTGCTTCCCAGTTATCGCTGATTGTCTCCACTAGGAATCGAACTTAAAAGCACATGAGAGCTACGGGACAAAAGTTGAAACTGTCTTGCCTCTAAAAGGTGTCGTGAAAGTGATATCTGTCCTCAGACAGTGTATCTGTTTCCATTGGAAAAACTCTGTCTTGATACGAACACTCTGTCTCGTCTTACGGGCAACCCTGTTTTTCCATTAGCCAATATTATACTTGGTATTGTTTTCATGTTTTTAATTTCACTCTTCTCTCACTATGTTTTGGGCTAGGTTGTATGTTTCTTCTTTCTGCATTTTCTGCAAGTCTGTTGTGGTTATTATGATATTTATTAAAATGTACCTCTTCTTTTTCTTTGCATGTTACTGTGATGTCCGGCCTGTTACGATGTATTTCTTTGTCACATAATAGTATAGTTGTGTTCCGTTAAAGTTTGTGTTTATCCATTTCGAGTAAGGCTGCACACGAAACAAATCTTGAACCTGTCTTAACTCGAAAATATGTCGTTCAAGTAATGTCACGTCTTGAAAAATGTATCTGTTTACAAGGGCGCCGATTTCTCTGTAAATTTGAGGGGGACATTCAGATCTTCTTATATATATATATATATATATATATATATATATATATATATATATATGAAGATTTTAAGACAAACTGCACTCAAATTATTCAATATATTGTGTATTCGTAAATACAATAGGGGGCCCACATGAGCTTTTGGGGGTCCGGGCTCCCTCGACCCCCCAGGATCGGCGCCCTTGTCTGTTTATATTGGAATAAATAGTCTCCTTTCGTCTTGTTTAAAACTTAGTTTGTGATTTGGCTTCCAGTTGGTATTTGTTATATGGTATATTTCTCCTGGTATCCTTTTAGATATCGTCGCATGAGAACCAGAGAAACGTAACTCCAAAAATGCGGGTTTTGTTTTCTTCATGTTTAGATATAATTTTGAAAGCCCTACTTGGTGTAAATGGAACGTAACGCCATCTGTTCTCCTTGTCGATCATCTGTTGTAATGTAGCTCTATTACCGTCTTATTAAAAACACATCTCTTTTAAGAAAATAATATTTTTGTCCTGTCGCCTGTAAACCTACGAAAATAGAGTTACGTTCTTCTGGCACTCATGGGAAATATATTCGATTTCTTGGTATATTATTATTATTATTATTATTATTATTATTATTATTATTATTATTATTATTATTATTATTATTATTATGCAGTAGCTGGGGATCGATACTCACCCCTTGGATTTAGGAACCTGACGTGATATATTAATTTGGTAACTTCATTACGTCTTTGGTTATAATCCTACCATACAGAGCGCTTGGATTACCATTAATATTGTATTTATGTTAATATGGTTGTTGTTTACGTGTATCGCGTACCGAACGAATATATTGTACCAACATTTAAGCTGTAATTAGGGGAGATCAACAGCGGATTATGAACATATGAAAAAAAAAAGAAAGAAGAAAAATAATGGAATTAAACCCAAAGAAAACACAAGGATCATTATAAGAGATAATGATCCCTTGAGCTCTGGGCAAATGAAACATATCAAAGATCTACCATTTGAATAGAAGCCTCATCAGGAACTGCGTTAATGGATTTCCGTGGAAATCTTCGTAGATAATATGCGCAGTTCATGGTTTTGAAAATGCATCGAGTTTGTGTCTATCCGAGAGCAGGCCAGGGACAACTACACAAGTATACATACACATAAGGGAAGAGGGAGGGGAGGAAAAGAGGAAGAGTGTGGTTCGTTGGAAATGTGCATGGCTAGAAACTTGTTACAACGAACGTAGATAACTAGTTATCAAGAGAGATTGTCAGTTCCTTCACATTTGACCCGCAGAACGCTATTGTTGATGGGACTGGAGGTATAAGGGGAGGGTTCCTTATCGCTTCCATCCAACTGTCTTTAACAAGGTTGCCAACTTATGGAAGTTGTGATAGAAATTTCTAAGTAGCATTTATTTTTCCAGTACATTCGATACTTCTAATATGACAGTGTTGTGAATAGAGCTACGATTTTAGGTGCAAAATTTTAATTAAAAATGGTGCAGATTTCAAATGTAAATACTCATAAGAAAAACGTACTGAAACTAATTACATCTTATAAATTCACTGATAAGCTCTAAGCGGTTAGCGTACGCGCCTTTGGCGTGGAGGATCCGGGTTCGATTCCCAGCGGGAGCTAATGTGGTTCGGATTCCACGTTAATCAGTACGTCCACGTTTCATATAGCCTCGCTGATGAAAAAGACGCTAAGCTCAAATCAAATCAAAGTTTACTGATGTGTTGTGTTGTTGTGTTAAAGTGTCTGGTGAAAACAAGTCCTAGAACATAATATAATGAAAGCCACAAATGCAGAAAACGTTGCAATAGACATTTAACATTCCATTTTTTTTCAGTAATTGTAGGATGCATGTCCGATTACTAAGAAAGCCTCGTGGCTATAGACCCTATGGTTAGCGTACGTGCCTTCACCTTGGAATACCCGGGTTTGATTCCTGGTGGGAGCTCATGTGGGTTCGGATCTCACTTCAGACTCTAGATCCACGTATCTTAAGCCTAGGTACTACACAGGACGCTTAAGTCTAAATGAACCAATCAATCAACCGATCCGGTCACTTAGTAAATATTCATACAATAAAAAGCACTCAACAGTGGCGATTATTTGTAGCCGTAATTGGTCGGTTTGATGTAACCTCCCTTTACCTCCTATTCAATAGCTTCCGCCTAATGAGATGCAATGAAGCGAAGCAATATGATACCGGACATGCAGTGTATCTTCATTAGTTGTTATAGGAATAAAATACGGAAAAGGAGTAAAAAATGTTTTAAAAAGTGAAAAATGTGGTAACACTGAGAAAAACTGCATAAAGATACTTGCATCGAGAAAAAGAGGTGCAACCAAAACACAGTTAAGGTATGGTTATTTGGAGCAAGGATGTTATAAAATAGAGGATCTGCCCATACAACAAAATCGTGAAGCCATACGTCATATCTTCGCCATACCTACTCTGCCCACTCCGCGCCACTAAGATCGCAATGTTTCGAGCCAACAATCATGGCGGAAATGAGAGTAGCCAATCAGACGTGCCGGCTCGGATGATTCTCGGTTGTTTTTTGGCTTCATTGAGTTCATATGATGAAGATACGTATGGGCAAATTCTCTATTTTATAACATCCTTGATATTTAGAGGGCAACCCAATTTAGGCATTTGAATAGAAAAAAGTGTATCTCCTAAAATTCCTACCAATGATTATGACTATTTCTCTGGAGACGCAGTCATCATAATCTTATATGTAAATCCTGCCATCACTTGCAGCACATACAACATAGTAACAACAAACTCCGAAACTTCTTTCAATTAAGTTTTTTCTCTAATTATTTCGTTTTGGAAATAACAACTACGCTCTTGAATAATTTCGTGTTTTGGTCTGAGTTTATTTAATAGGATTCTGTAAATACTATCTGGTATACTTTCTAAATGTTTTTGTGATCTTTATTGTCTTTGTTATTCAGTAAAATTCAAAATAGCAGGGGTGAACGTAACGAACACTTTTTACTATACATCTCCCAATTATTTTTCTACGGTCTTTAACGTTGATGATGCTCCACTCTCTGATTGATTTCCTTCAATTCACCCAATTTTCTGATACGAACATTCTGCGCACATCCATGTTTCTGCTCTACGTAACGTAAACATTTCTGCATAAGGTTAGTTTAAAGAGACAAGTTTTGCCGATAGATGTCATTAGTCTTCGTATCTCTCTCATGTATTTTTTTTTTTTTTTTTTTTTTTACCTTTCATGAAAATACACGGTTTCTCTTACAAATTTCAACCTACAGACTTCAAATTTTTAGAGAAGGAACTTCATAACTCATTGAAGGCATTATATATATATATATATATATATATATATATATATATATATATATATATATGTGTGTGTGTGTGTGTGTGTGTGTGTGTAATTTCATATCCGAGTACGCTTCATTGTGGGTTCACAAGCCTTTCAAGTTACCAGCTTGCAATAGGTTTTGTCATTCAGATTAAAGCTAAGTGCCTGAAATGTCCATCAACCCGCTATACGGAGCTGCTGTACTGGTTGCCTCTCACAAGGGAGTCGCAATTCTAAACTAATAGGATCAAAACCACGCCTCAAATGTGGAATAGAAAAATGAAATGAAATCTATGAGTTTTACGTCCCACGGTTATGCCGGTTAGGCTAAAGGAGACGGTGATTATGAGAAATTAATGAAATGGTGGAATGAAGAAAGTGGGAGGAAACGGGAGAACCCCGAGAAAACCCACGCACACGGTGTTTGTCCACCACAAAATTCACTTGGCGGGGGCTGGGATCGAACCCGGGACCCCAAGCACCAGAGGTGAACGCTCTACCACTGAGCCACCGCGGCCCAAATGTGGAATAGAAAAATAAAGACGAGTTTTTTTTCTAAAAAGATGAATGAGAACTGGCAAATCTACACAAAATTTGGATTCGACAAACGAAAACGGCACGTTTGTAGCACTTGTGGTTTTCGAGATCTCATTGTCAAAAAGATTGGCCTCAAAAACATATAACATTTTCTTGACCACAAACGTATAAACGTAGCATTTTAATATATAGGTTGCAGAATTAACTTTATTTTAAGCATAATTTCGTATTTATAACTAGTAAACCCACTTAAAATCCGAGAAATGGAACTGTCATTTAGTTTAGAACTGTCTTAGATCGAGGACAGAAGCCTCTTATTTGTAATTGACATTATTGACAATAGCTCCGAGGTAGAATGGGTGCAAGTACCATTGCAGTTGGCAGGTATGCAATCATGTGAACGCGAATTTCATTGCGGTTAGTGAAGGTGAAAGAAAAGTATAGGCTCATTTTAAAGGAATGTTCTTCTAGAAACTTGCAGGATTAGAAAATATTGTCTTCTAACATGTTTTTTCATATCCAAGTGCAATGCTGAATGCGAGAGAATACAAGAGAAGGGAAAATATTCCATATCTGTGGACAGATACTAGAAAAGAACTCAATGTTTTTACAATAAAAGCAAAATTTAGACTTGTTTGAGTGCTATGATGTACAGCAACTTTGTAAGTGACAAGGTAGTAATCAAAGTTGCTCAAAGCACCACTAAATCTGCATCCTTTTCATGAGTCACACATATATATACAAGTTTCTCTTTATAATACCTTATTCCTCCTTTTAAAAGTCCATGTATATACAAGAAAGTGTACAAATGTATTTGTTAAGAAAGTGTACAAATGTGCGTCGGATGCACCCCTGTCGTATATATACAACATATATATTAAGAAAGAAACAAATATATATATATTTGAAGTAAGTATGAAACTACTTAAAAACTGGAGCTGTTACAAGAACTGAAAAGGCAAACACTGTTGGAGCTTTATCAAAAAGTGTTTTTTTCTGTGTTTGATTGGCTGTGCTGAGTGAAAGCCTAGCGGGAGAAGCAACAGAGAAAATGTTGATGGCTTCACCATCATGATAAAACCGTGGATCCCAAACAAGGTAGTCCCTTCCGTAGATACGCCGTCAGGACTAATACGCGCTGATAACAAAGCTTTCCAACGCCGATAAGTCCCTCATATTCGTTGCTTCTCGTGGCTCTCCTGTGCCCCATTTCGCTCTCAGGTCATGTGGGTGGAATGGGTGGGCAACAACTGATAGGGGTGAAAACCGCGTATTAAAGAAAACTACATTTTGACTGACAACGAAGCGACTATCTATACTTTTTTTTTTTTTGGTTCCCATTGTTATAGATAGACTGTGATACGTTTGATGGTGCTTTGTGTGTGATTAGCATTTCATTTAGATATTTTTCTCTCTTTTTTAAAAATATATTTTTTCTGTACAAGTGGTGTGGAACATGAAATTTGCACTTTTGTTGACATTTCAGATTATTTTTCTGATCTCTTAAAAAATTATTAATGCTTCTAACATATTTTTCGTTCAAACAGCATTTGCATCCCGAAACGGTTAGGTTTACGCTCCTATGTGGGAGAACGGGGTTCGATTCTGGCATTAAATAGTAGACTTATGTTTTATAGTCTCTATGCTGAGAAGAAACGGTTAAACTTCGTTTTTTTTTTTTTTTTTTTTTTTTTATGTATCGCTTTTACAATTTTACCAGAAGTATTTGTGGCGCATAGTTCAGGGTTACGTTCCTAGTAAGAGCTTGATCTCCATTGTATAATAGTTTAGTTGATTAGTATTTGGATTCAAATATAATTTAGTGATATTTCAAAATCATATAATAAAAAAGTTCTCTAATAGTTAACCACTTCAACGAGATGTACTGTATTATTACGTCCACTGTTTTCTGAAATACGTGATTATCATATTTCCCTGGATTATCGTCACACAAGAATGCACGTGGGACATACAGTATTTGCTCGAATTTAATGTGTAGCTGGATTGTCAACACCTTGAGACTAGTAAAAGTCTTTACTGATATTTAATTTATGAAAAGCTTATACAGTAATATAGTGAATTTGTTTTTAGCTGCAACTGGGTTAAAATATTGTTGTAGATCTACATCTATTCAACTTACAACTGGTAAATATAGTTGGCTTTAACGTTATTTAGGACCGTGGGACTCAATGGTAAAGCGTTCACCTATGGTGTGTGGGGGTCTGTGGTTCGATCTCAGCTTACACCAAATTAACTGTGTGGGGGACAAACACCGTGTGCGTGGGTTTTCTAGGGGTTCTCCTGTTTCCTCCCACTATTCATTCCGCCATTCCATTCATTTCTCATCGTCGTCTCCTTAGCCTAGCCGGCATAACCGTGGTACGTAAAACTGAAAGATTGCATTGCATTCCATTTTAACGTTATTTAGACCGTAGATTCTTTAAGTCGGAATTGATGAAATATAGTATTGTCTTTGAAGATCAGCTTGCATGTGAAATTTAAAGAAAATTGGTTGGTAGAAGGTGTAAAAA
The DNA here is from genome assembly GCF_964235325.1 of Thermobia domestica. Lineage (NCBI taxonomy): Eukaryota > Metazoa > Arthropoda > Insecta > Zygentoma > Lepismatidae > Thermobia > Thermobia domestica. Next base: position 67,592,891 of record NC_137455.1, read on the forward strand.
TTTATTGAATAAAATTAAAGAGGAAAGAGATCAATAGAAGTGCATAAAAAATTGATTGCAACATCTAAAAGAAAGGAAGTCGTTACAAATGCATGATTGCAAAATTTAAAGAAAAAGGGATCGCCACAAATGCATGAAACAAGAATTTTAGTAATAATTCAAAAAATGGATCAATAGGTTGCGATCTTGGCCAAGAATTTTAGGAACGATAAAAAAAAAAAAAAAAAAAAACATGCATCAATGGCTAATAATTAGTTTTTGGATCAGGGGTCACAAAATTTTTAACGTCCCTAAATCGAGTTTTCGTTTTTTTTTTTTTTTTTACTGAATAAGCACATCATACTGACTTAAGATTGGTTTAAAGAGACAAGTTTTACCGATAGATGTCACTGCAGTCTTCGTCTCTCATGTATATATTTTACTTTTCATGAAAATTCACGATTTCTCTTACAAATTTCAAACTATAGGCTTCAAATTTTTAGAGAAGGAACAATCTATCGAAAACAACAATCTGTGCCGATTTTTAATTTAGAATTTTCTTCATTGTTGAAATGGCTTGATTATTGAAATTGGATATCCTCATCTTTAACAATATACTGTTTCAACAATGAAGAAAATTCTAAATGAAAAATAGGCACGGATTGTTGCCTTTGATAGATTATTGTGGTTTGAAGTTTGTAAAAAAAAAAAAAAAAGAAAAAAAAATCGTGAATTTTCGTGAAAGGTAAACATACATGAGACATACAAACACTGTAGTGACATCTATCGGCAAAACTTGTCCCTTTAAAGCAACCTTAAATGATAATTTGGGTTTGGCTACACTATATGTAGTTCTTCAGATATAAGGCCTACAAGAAAATTTTTGACTCAAATATAATGGATCTTTGGATTCAAAAATGATTGCAAAATACAAATAAAATCGAATCGGTAGAAATGCATGAAAAAGGATTGTAAAATTTACATTTAAACAGAATCGAGTCAGTAGATATACGTGAAAAAAATTAAAGGAAATCGGATCGGTAGAAGTGGGTGAAAATTTATTGAAAAGTTTCACCCAAACAGGGTAAAAATATTAAATAAAATCATGTAAAAAAAAAAAAAAAAAAAAAGGTTTTACAACCTGTTAGAGCAACTTTTACTGTATAGCACATTATCAAAATTAATCATATTTCTTGTATGATGTATTTTTCCATTATTTAACATTTTAAAAACAACACAGCAAAAAAACGAATTTACTGTTTGTAATATTGAAAGTACTGTTATTATTAACTTGTTGTGCTACCTTTTGTCATAGATGTGGGAGGAGTCACAATTATACATATGTGATGTATATTATATGTGTATATGTATTATACTTGTGTGACGCGTTCTGTAAACGTAAAAGTGTAAGCGATACATGCATTTAAAAAAGAAAAGAAAAAAAAAAAGCTGCAAAGTGTATTCGCGTTCTGATATCGTGAATGAGCCATTTCGTGGTATATCAAGCAATCTTTCTACCTTCAGAAAGCGACAGCCTGTGAAGACCAATTAAAAACTTCCTCACATCAGATTCTACCTTATCTGCTTAGAACGAATGTTTTCTTTTTTCTTCCCTGTTTTTGCGGGAGAGAGAGAGAGAGAGAGAGAGAGAGAGAGAGAGAGAGAAATAAAAAAGAGCAGCTCATGTTTTCCCACCCATGACAATAGCAACTTCCTCAAAATTAATTAGGGTTCCCTTTATTATTGTTTCTCACTAAATGGATTATATACTGTAAAACAGCAGTTTTTCGAACACAATTTATATTGTTATTACTATTAGTATAACATGAATCGTGTAATGAATACAATAGTAATAGTAAAGATATGCCAATAACATTAATTAATACATTTTTTTATATAGATATTCGACCAAGGTTAATTAAAGTATCGTTAAGTCACAACATGGAGTCAGTAAGAATAAATCAGTTTTAACTAATTTGATTCTTTGTATTAATTTTACCTACTTTATACTACTCCAAGTCTTTTACATATAAGTACTTATACTGGCGTACACAAAGGGGACTTCGGGAGTTGAACTCCCTCTTGAAGCTAGATACGTAAAAATTTACATTTACTGCATCAAAATATGTATACAAACACCTGATTTAAAAAAAATAACTTCGAAACTTGCATTTAGAAAAAAACATACGTGGCATACGTAAAAACGTAGGTTACATGTGTAAATCCTGTAGTTTTTGGACTTAAGGTAAACTAAACGTATAACCGAAAAAGTATATTTTACACGTACTTTTCGTATAATTATTCCGAATAAACGTACTTACCTACAAACTAAAGAATTGTACAAGTATATAGGCGGTCAGGATCTCAAATACAGATGGACGTATGTAACATATTGCTGACGTATGTAATGTACGGAAGACTTGTTAGATGTCATACATCCTGAAACGACACGGTGTAGCATCTAAGGACAGTACGTGTGTAGCATATGGATAACGTATGTTCCGTACTGATTTATGTAGTAAACATAAGGATCCCGTATACTTGTACAATATACAGCTGTCAGGATAACGGATTTTTCTCAGTGTGAAACCCCTTCGACGAACTTTTGTATACACAACTGGATACGTTAAAAACTTGATTCTATTAAGTGGTTACCGAATATTTGTTTTTGTCGTCTTTGTACATTGGTTAGTTTGAAATCCATTTTTCAAACGGAGCATAAAGTTGATCTTAAATATTCTAATACATAGTACGTAAGCAACATGTTTTAAGGTTCCTCCGGAGGGACCTTTAATTTTCTTACCTATAAATTAAGTTACCATATTTATGCTGCTCCAGTCCGGAACACTTTGGTGGGAGGTTTGTTTTCACTTCATTGGTAGAAAGTACCTAACCAGCGCAAGAGTCATTTTTATTTGATCTCTGTTGGATATATCCATTATGGTGGCTAGGAAAATAACACGCATCTTAATTCCAAAAATTGTAAATGAACTATATGTTGTGACGTGACACATTTTGCCAATTTTCAAGCGTACTACAAATTAAAATTACATGTGTAGCGTAATTTACTGTTAGTTTAACATTTATATAATACCAAATAAAAAATGTTTAGTATTGTAATGATGATAGAGAACTCAAAAAGGGGTGGAAGTATTACTATGACTGAAACCGGAGGAAAAAAGTAAACAGATGGGTCATCAAGACAAGAAATAGCCTTCAAACTGCGCAAAACGAGATATGTGGGATTCCTACTTATAAATGATGTAACAAAAGCTATAAGACAATGTTATTTTGTATGTTGATATCAAATTGTTTAGATTAATTGATAATAAATGCATGCTATAATAATATTTGATATAATAATATTTGAATTTGATATAGCCCCAGCACTATGGTTATAACTAGATATCAACCACATAAAGTCGCGTAAAAATCAGATTTTAGAGCTTAGAACAATTTTTACTGTATAAAAGGATATCAAAATTACTCTTATTTCTTATACATATAATGTGGTTTCTTCTTTATTTAGCATTTAAAACAACACAGCAAATTTACTGTTTATAAATAAAGGAAAGTATTGTTATTATAACTTGAATATCTTAACTACGCGATGTAAGTATTATATTCAGAAAAATTATGATAGGGAAATAAAATAACCAACAGAATATAATAGTACTAAATATCAGGTTAGTTATATAAAACTTTAAGAAAATGAGTTTTAAGGAACCTGGTAACTACATTTGATAGTTAAAAATTTAGTAATAATATAAATTCTATTGTTCAGTTACTAGCACAAATATGTATATACAATACCATGCAAGAGTTTTCGCAACTCTTGGATTTGAGTGAGTACTTACTGTGGATCTATTTTGGCATGAGAATTTTGCCGCTCTGTGTCACAGATACCCTTAAACGACAATTGGAGATTGGAATCTGTGAGACTGCAGATGATACGTCTAATGTCAGTTCTTAAAAATACAATTTGTAATAGCTGTTGAATAGTACAAACGAAAGTGTGGAAGGTAAGGTAATACAACATTATTAGTTTAGTTTGAAAAATAAAGAAGGATAGACGGGGTCAATGCAATTAAATTTGAAAGTGTATATATATACCTAAACTAACTAACTAAAACTAACTCTATGGCCTATGGAACCCGGAGGTTCAGTGCCGCGTTCACAAAAGCTCTCCACTGACTTCTATCCTTAGCTAATTGGATCCAGTTTCTACTTTGTATTCCAATCTCTGCGAGATCCATCTTAATATTATCCTCCCATCTGCGCCTAGGTCTTCCTAATGGTCGTTTTCCTATGGGTCTACCAGTCAAGACTTTGAAAGCGTTTCTACTTTCTTCCATTCTAGCTACATGACCTGCCCACCTAAGCCTCCTAGACTTGACGACCCTAACAATGTTGGGTAAACCGTATAAACTATGTAGTTCCTCGTTATGAAGCTTCCGCCATTCCCCATTCTCGTTCCTCTTGAGTCCGAATATTCTTCTCAGGATCCTGTTCTCAAATACTTTCAGTCTATGTTCTTTCCTCAGAGTAAGCGACCATGTTTCGCAACCATACAGAACAACAGGCATGATTATCGTTTTATATATTTTAAGCTTCAAATTCCTCGACAGAATTCGCGACGACAAGAGATTTTGAACCGAATAGTAACACGAATTCCCTGCTTTTAGTCGACATTTAATTTCTTCGTGAATATGATTTTCGTCTGTTAATATTGATCCTAAATATTTGAAAGTATCCACTTTATCAAAAGTATTATTTAATATTTTAACGCCTCCACAATTTGCCGTATTACGGTCCCGACGCACTTCCATGTATTTAGTTTTCTCTGCATTTACTTCTAAACCCACGTCCCTGCAAGCGTTTAATATCTCTGCATTTCTTTCTATTATTCTCCTATCATCCCCTATTAAATTTACATCATCAGCATATGCCATAACCTGGTGAATGCCGTTCAACTCTAGGCCCTGGTTGCTATCTTTGATTTTCCTTATGGCGTATTCCAGCACAAAGTTAAATAATAATGGCGACAACACATCTCCTTGTTTCAGGCCATTTTCGACGTGGAAGCTCGTGGACAAAAATTTTCCTACCCGGACTTTACTTTGGGATTCACTTAAACATATCTTAATTAATCTAATTAGCTTTCTCGGTATTCCAAGCTCTGTAAGAACGTTGTATAATGTTTCTCTCCTAACCGAGTCGTAAGCCTTTCTAAAATCAATAAATAGTTGATGTACCGGGGTATTGTATTCCTACTTCTTTTCGAGTATTTGGCGAATGGTAAATATTTGGTCGATAGTTGATCGATTTCGTCTAAATCCGCACTGATAATCTCCAATAATTTCATCTGCGTATGGGGTCAATCTTGCTAACAGGTATATATATATATATATATATATATATATATATATATATATATATATATATATATATATATATATATATATATATATATATATATATATATATACACCTTTCAAACAAAACTAATTCGAATATTTTGCCTCACTTTTCGCATTTATGCTTATACTATGTGCAACATATTGTCTGCAGTGTCTCTCAATTCTCCATTGATCTGTCTTCAAATTCTATATTTTGGATACACGGCGGCAAAATTCTTGCTTCAAAATTATAGGTTTACAATAGATGCTCATAGAAACCGGGGTGTTCGAAAATTTAAGACTGGTACTCTATGCTGTACATGTTCTTTTATCAATCTCGGAATAAGTCGACCTATTTGGATTCACTGTTCGTTCAACGGTTGGAAAACGTAAATTCTCTGGACAGTAGGCCTACTAAAAAAGTGTATTCGAGTTGGTAAGTTATTCGAACATTTTTAAGGGCATTTTTTTACGAAGAAAAGGTAATGTTTTACTTATTTTTTGCTAGTTACTGCAACACAATAACCAAGAAGGGTTAGACATAGTATCGAGCGAGAAGTACAGTAAATGGCCTGTGGCTCACAAGATGGAATGTATTAAAGCTTTTAGTTGGGATTAAAAATGAGAATTTGGTTCTGTATATTTCTTCAACTTTAAACAAATGAAATGCAACCTTCGCAGAAGTGTTTGAACTATTATCATATTTAAGAAATAATAACCCATTTCGGTTTATATATGTATAAACTGATGTTAATATTATATATTAATATTTTATATTAATATTTTTCATTAATATTCATGTTTCTTTTTTGATTCCAGGTAAGTTTGCTATAAAATAGAGAGGTGAATTTGTAGCTGAAGTCAGCTCAAGTTTCAGGTTGCTAGTAAGTGAATTAGTAGCTAATTAGACTAGTAACATTAAGATTAGTACTATAGTGTACGGTCAACAGAAAAGTATATACCAGTGACGTTATATGTTGTTTAAGATTATATTAAGTTGTAGGAGGCACGTAGCCAAGGAGAGGGTCGGACCCCCCCCCTTCAAGGTCAGAAAAATTACGGAAGGATGAAACAAAAGAAACGAGAAAAAGGAAGAATCAGCATCAAAAATAAAAAATAATTTTTTGTCATCGCTTCTCTGCAGTATCAAACATGTTATTTCAGAAACAGTTTTCTACTGCTCTTTTAACCTGTCATTTGGAACAGACAGTAGTTGACAGAATAATAAAAACAAAAAGTTATGCTAACAGTGAAAGTTCTGTTAACACTTGATTCAACAGAGAAAGGGACGCAGATCTAAAATGTTGTAGAAAACATTATTGAATATGCACTTTTTTATATATAATAGTGGGTATGTACTTTTTTTAATAGTTGAGGTCATAGTGAAAGGAAAATTTTTATATTTGAATGAACAGATATTGCAAACTGTTTTTCAATATTTTTTAAAAAAATATTATTTTACTCGAGATTTCTTCAGAGTTCGTTATTAAAATACTTACTTACGTGTCCTCATTTTATTGTCCGAACAAACCAATATATGTTGCTAGTAAAATAGTTTATATTGATCAAGGCCCTTGTGTGATAACCACAGCATTTCATGTCACGGACCCTCCCCCATTATGAAATCCCGGCTAAACGAACCAATATATGTTACTAGTAAAATAGTTTAGAACGATAGAGCACTAGTGTGATAACCACAGTATTTCATGTCACGGACCCCCTCTAACTACGTGCCTGGTTGTAGAAATATTTGTCAATAGTTTTGGAACTGTAGGGTCCATTTTCGGGCCACAGTAGCTCAATGGTGGGTCTCTCACTTTGTGCATGGGGTCCTAACTTTGTTAAGATTTTCAACTAAAATTACATGACAGGGCGATTTAGTGATTTCTGTTTCCTCGGGCCATTTTCAGGATGGTCAAACCGTGATTTTGCCGTGCAATATCGCCCACTTGCTGAACATGAACGTCGTCACATGATATTGATGGGCGTTCAGATTTTACTTCCTCTTCGATGGATGTTCTTCCTGCTTAGTTTCACTGAAACCACTCATAACACTAAGTTCGGGTCATGCATTCTTCCCTGCAGTGGCTGATCTAACCTGGGAGTCCTAGCCCCCCTCAGTTTTTTGAGTGACAAAAATAATTGAAGCTATTATTTTAATATTTTTGAAAGTATGTAGTAAATGTTGCCTTTCTGGGAAATTTCTATTGGAGCATTTGTGAAACATTAGATATAATTTCAGTTGTAGTTTTTCTGTTATGCAATCTGTAAAACAGTACGTGAGGTCCACAATGTCAATGTTCAACCTAGTCATATTGTCCATCAGGAGAGAGTTAAGTTAAAAATGTCTGCAGGACCCATGAAAAACTGTAAACTAATGATATACGTATTATAGTCTGGGTTGTGGTGGCTGCCCCACCCCAATTTTTACTTTCTAGATCCGCCACTGCTTCGCCGTACACCTTCTGTAACATTTGATTATTTGTTATTTGATGTGCCATACACCCCCTTCCCATTTTTTTAAAAAAATGACTTGAATCCAAAATGGCGGATTTCAAGATGGCGGTAATGAATGACATACACTCCAAAAGTTGCGGCCCCTCATCAAACCTCTGTTCCCATCATCACTTTTTACTTTTCCCGTCGATTTTCAAACTTATGCAGGTGTCCAAGGACTTTTGACTCACCCTGTATAACATACAAGTACCGTTAATATGCATCGAACGAATCTTGCAATGTGGTACTAGCAGAGCAGAAAGTCAAGAACAGTTTTGTCGATCGTAATATTTGAAAGTCCGGTTTCTTTGTGGACAGGCTTTGTTATAAATTTGGTTGTCTACGAGATAGGGGTAGAGGTGCAACGTTCAAGTAACATCCTAGCAGATTTTTACCCTAAAGGGAAAAGTTGCCAGGCAGAATTTAACGCCAAGAATGTGGGTACAAATATCATCGTGAAATGATTACCTCACATATTAATAAAATATATTGTTGTTAGGTGGGGAAATATTCACTAGGATAAAATCACTTCACACGAAAGGGGTTAACACCATCCCGGGCAAGTTGTACCCCCTAGCTAAACTACATTAAACTACATAGTACATTTCTCCAAAGGTGGGTAGTTTATTTAAATTTACATAGGGGTACAATTTGCCCGGGATAATATTACTCCCTTTCGTGTGTAGTCATTTTTTCCTTGTGGATATTTATCCACCTAGCAACAATATATTTTATTAACATGTGTAAGGTAATATTTTCACGATAATATTTGTATTCTCATTTTTGGCGTCAAATTTTACCGGGCAACTTTTATCCCACAGGGTAAAAGTTTGCTAGAGTATTATTTAACCGTTACATAGGCTGTCTCGAAAAGCTATGGTGTAAGTAATGTTTCGTCTCGGAAAGTTTTTATTGGGATAGCTCTAGCTCTGTCTTGTCACGTATCTTGTTACTAAAATTTTCTCTTCTCGTCTCATTGGGAGACCCGGGTTCGATTCCCGGCTGGAGTTCATGTGGTTCGATCCCACATTAAACTGTAGGTCCACATCTAATATAGCGTCGCTGCTGTAAGAGACGCTAAATTGAGAATCAAATCGTCTTGCCTCGTGGACAACCCTACTTCCCTCTATTTATTTGACTGACTCGAGTTTGAATTCTTAAGTCCAGGATTCTCTATTACAGAAGATTCTCTATTGTTTTTTTTTTCTTTCAAGCCAATTTCGGTAGTCCAATCACCGTGATGGTTTCATTTAAATAAAATTCTAATTTCCTTACTCAACATCCAATGTTAAAGTTCGCGTTGAATCGTTTTACCTTGTGTTCTGATAAACAAATTAACAAAAATAATAAGCATGTTGTGTTTTATGTTTCATATTTCGCCAAAACTGAAGAAAGAGGAGCCTGCAATAGTATACAATAAACAAGTAGTGAATAAGAGCCAAGTACAGATGTGTAACAAAATAATTATTTATTTTAAACAATTAAAACACGAAAATTCAGACTTTTCCTTTATTCTTGCGATAAATAGAAAGATAACTTTATTAAGAAAAAAATAAAATAATTTCTGGATCCTCTTTTCTTCCTTTTGTTGTTATTATTTTTATAATATTTGTCTTGTTTGTTTCTTGTATTGTAACATGGACATAGCAGCGTGTGTATTATCTTCATAAACAAACAGGCGGAACAGTTCTTCCGCGATAACTATCTCAAAAGCAGATAAGGACGCTAGCATTCTGGTGGGTTCCGCATTGTTGAAGGTTTGTATACAATTAAATTGGCAGAGTCTGAGATTATAAATAAAGATAGCAATACATGCGTCACACGCATCTGCAGAGAGCAACACAAATGTTCCTCCCTCTCACAATATATCGTGCATATGCGTAATAAAGTATATTTGCGCCAGTGAAATTTGTAAATAAGCTTGTTATGAGTAAGTATCACAATTATAAATAGCGCTTTGTCTTTCTGTACTCTTTCCCATTTTGTTTCAGAGTAAGGATACTATATTAAAATTTATGTGCGTGATGTTTCTTTGTACTTGTCACCAGCTGGAACAAGAAATGAGGCAAAAAATAGTCATTAAAATATTAATGACGAGTAAACAGATTAGAAACTTGTCAAAATGTAATAACAAGTCAATATTTGAGGAAAATTGGCGCAGTATGATTGTCAGCAACACTTTTCAAAATATGATAGTGAACAGTAATTCGGAACATCTGCCAAAGCCTAAGGAAACCTGTCAAAATAACACTTGTGTAAAACTTTCAAAATGTTATAGTGAACAGTAATTTTGAACATCAGTCAAAGCCTAAGGAAGCCTGGCAAAGTAACACTCGTGTAGATCTTTCAAAATATGATAGTGAATAGTAATTTGGAACATCTGTCAGAGCCTAAGGTAACATGTCGAAGTAACACTTTTGGAGATCTTTCAAAATAGGATACTGAACAGTAATTTGGAATATCTGTCAGAACCTAAGGAAACATATCAAAGTAACACTTCTGTAGATCTCTCAAAAAATGATATTTAAAAGTAATTGGTAACATCTGTCAATGCCTAAGGAAACATGTCAAAGTATGATTTTGGACAATATGTGAAGAAGGAACTTACGATCATTAGCAATATCTGAAGAAATACTATATCAAAATTTGATTAGAACAGTATTTGGGGAAATTGCCAAAATATAATTGTGAACAATAATTTGGAACATCTGTCAGAACCTAAGGAAACATGTCAAAGTAACACTTCTGTAGATCTTTCAAAATATGATAGTGAACAGTAATTTGGAACATCTGTCAGAACCTAAGGAAACATGTCAAAGTAACACTTATGTAGATCTCTCAAAAAATGATATTTAAAAGTAATTGGTAACATCTGTCAATGCCTAAGGAAACATGTCAAAGTATGATTTTGAACAATATGTGAAGAAGTAACTTATGATTGTTAGTGATATCTGAAGAAATACTATATCCGAAAGTTTGTGAACAGTATTGGAGTAAATGATCAAAATATGATTCTAAACAATATTTACGTTAGGGAAGATTATCCAAATATGATTGCAAGCAATACTTAAAGAAATGTATCAAAGTATGCTCACTGAGCGCAGTACTTGGGGAAATCTGATCTTTGAAAGTATGATTATGGATAGTACTTAGGGAAAACTGTAACTGCGAATAACTATGATTATGTATGATTACGAATAATATATGAACACGTACGTAATGACTGTAAAAAAAATACCTGAAGAAATATATAGAAGTTTAATTGTGAACTGTACTTGGGAAGTTTATCAAAGTATAATTATAATCAGTGCTTAAGAACTATCAAAATGTATTGGTAGCAACACTTGAGCAAACGCATGAGAGGGTGATTGTGAGGAATATCTGAAGAAATCTTTCATAAGTATAGTAATAAAACATACTTTGAGAAACCTGATTATAAGTTACACTTATGGAGAAATCTATCAAAGTTTGATTACCCATAGAGTTTTATTGAAAGGCCACAATAGACCCTATTTAGAGAAAACTACCGAAGAATGATTGCAAACACCTGAACAAATCTATCAAAGTATGATTGTGAGCAATATCTGAAGAATATACTAAAGTTTGGTTGTGAATTGTTTGCTATTTTTTTTTTAAAGTTTAACGTCCCATGATTATGCACTAAGGCTAAAGGAGACGGCGATGGTATGGATGATAATGATGGGTGAGACCGGTGAACCTTGAGAAAACCCCACACACGTTGTTTGACCACCACAAATTTCACTTGACGCGGGCCGGGATCGAAACAGAGACTCCATACACCAGAAGTGAATGCCCTACCACTGAGCTTCCGCGGCTTCGTAAAATCTTTCAAACTGTGATTGAGTATGAGCAATTCTTAAGAAAGTCTCTCAAAGTATAGCTCAGTGGTAAAATGCTCATCTCTGATGCGTAGGATCCCAGGTCCCATCCCAGCTTCTGGAAATGAGCTTTGTGATGGACAAACACTATGTGAGTGGGTTTTCTCGGATTTCTTCCGTTTCCTTCCACTTTCATGTATCGTCTATCTCATCATCACCATCCTCCTTACCCTCGATGCATAATGCTAAATTTTAGACTATAATTATGTATTTGTCCCCAACTCGACTGTTGCATGTAGTTTTTAGTAAATTGTCACATTATGTAAGAATATTCAGGATTAAAATTCCAACATACGTATTATGGTTCGAGAAAATGCAGTTTATCTAATATTTCTGTTAATCTGGAGTCGCAGTCCTCTCAGGATATTTACGAACGATTATATTCAAGCTTTTGCCAATACTTTTAAATACCTCTTCTTTCTTTTGTAGTTCTATGGAATCACACTTTATTTATTTATTTATTTGCTTAATTCAATTTTATTTGAAGAAAAAAAGTAACTCAGAACTTTAACTTATGAACACTCAGAGATGATCATTTTGCAATTGGGTTTCATTGGGGATAAGGATTGTGCTCATTAATGTGAATCAGGCTCGCTGTCATCAATCAAGGCTCGATCTAGCTCATTGGACTCAGGCTTACTGAGAATACAGATACACTCTTGATTTCACTCAGTAGTGTTCCCCACGGGACGAGAACGGGAAATAAAGTTTTTTTTTTCAACTTGTCTCGCTTTCTAAATTTATGTACCCTGATTTTCTTCTTAATTTTATTTAGAAGTTATCACGACAAGTCTTCGATGAGTGTGATATAATAACATTTAAACTATATTTACTCTTGAAGTACGAGGCGTATCCGGAAAAAAGGTACTGTTTCGTATTCCCGCTGCTGCTGCACTGCGATCGGCGTTCCGCGCATGCGCGCTAGTCGTCCTTGTTCGTCAGCTCGCAACTGACGCCATTTTGGTTGCTCTGCGTAGTGTTGTCTGTTTACAGTGCAAGTTTAAAAAGTCTAAGACAATTGACGATCCCGCCGACTGTGAGATTCGTTCGGTAATTCGATTTTTAAACGCAAATAATATAAAACTGACAGAAATTCATCGTCAAATTAAAGATGTTTATGGTGAAAACGCAATGACTGATGGAATGGTGAGAAAGTGGGTAAAGATGTTTAATGAGGGTCGAAGTAATGTCCACAATGAGCCCCGGAGTGGTCGGCCTTCTGTTGTTAATGATGACTTGGTGAAGAAAATCGATGAAAAAATCCGTGAGAACAAACGTTTCACTATAACAACGCTTTCAGGCGAATTCCCGCAAATTTCCAGAACAGTTTGCACGAAATTGTTTCTCATCACTGGCGGCATCGTTCTATGAGGAAGGATTAGATAAGTTGATCCACCGCTACGACAAGTGCCTCAACAACGGTGGAAACTATGTGGAAAAGTAGTGTAAGATATGCTCTTTCTTGTGACAATATTTTTTTCTTAAATATGTTTACTATATTTTAGTCAAAACGGTATTTACTTGCCGGATACGCTTCGTATATTGTGTGATGATTTACATGTCTTTAAACAGTGGTAAAGTCTCTTCGTTATATTCGTACAACTACTTTATCAACTAAAATAGTCGAGATTAAAGACCTGAAGATCTGTATTGCCGACGAAACTCGAGAAATTTCCTGTCTCGTCTCGAAAACGGGAATTATCATATTTCTCGTCTCGTCTCGGAAGAAAATTCAGCAACTAAATGATAAAATGAAAAGAAACGCCTACTAGCTGGTACAAGGAAGACACAACTGATTACAAACTACGGCGCCACCAAAACATAAACAGTGCCTGCCGAAAACAATGGCGCGTCAAAGTGGTAAGTTTGAGAATGCGCTCTGAAATTCATGGCGGAAATCTGAAGGAACCATATCATCGATGACGTGATTTTTATGTGTCAACACATATTCACGTGATGAAACAGAAGAAAAATTCTGGAAAGATTTGAAAATGAACTTTTCCTTTCGTTTTGGAAACGAGAAATTTGTCGTCTCATGGCTTGGGAAAGACTCTTACATACGGGTGGTGGAACCCGAGTTTCCCGCTCAGGCTTTGAACTTGGTTTCTTAAGCTAAAGAGTTTACTTGTTGCTACATAAATTTCGTCCTTCACAAAGGGGAGTCAAAAAAATAGAGTTTACACTAATGGTTAGCGTTCTCGCTTTCCAATCGGGAGATTCGTAGCTGTTCCTCTGGCCGCGGCCAGCTATACTTATTAAATCTTTCCAGAATTATCCCTCTATTCTACTAGCCGAGTACAAGTTTGATGTTCAAAAATCAATATATCGGTAATCCGATTTCTTCAGATGTCCGGCATGAATTTACTGCCTTGGCGCGGCACTGTTTTCTGAAAGCGCGGTTTGTTTTGATGGCACTGTAGTCGATAACCAGTTGTTGTGTCTTGCATTCACCTACTAATAGGCGTTCCTACTTGATTCATTCTCATTTTATTGTTTATGTGCTGAATTTCCTTCCCTTAAAGGATTGTACAAGTAGTAATTTTCTGTTACATTTCGAAAATCCGGAACTGCTCAAGTCCGGAGATTGCCGAGTTTTTGAATGTCAATTTCTACCGGAATAGGGCAGACTTTGACTCCTTTCCTTTGCTATTGATGTTGATAATACTTTATGTTGAACAGGGGAGGAACTGCTTCATGAGAAGGTGTAATAACGGATATTGGAAGGGTGTTATTCGTAGAGGAGGGTATATTATGTCACTATAGTTATCCCACTGAGTCGTGAAGCTTGACGTATATCTACCAAGTTCAGCATACCATAGAACACGAGGGCGTGTCCCGGTCGTCAACCCCATCGGTGAAATTAAGCCACTTGTCTTCTGCCGCGCTATACTGATACATCTCTTCAGAATACAGTTAGAGAATTGCCCCTAAGTTTTGTTTAATTTTGTTGTTGATGATGTTTTATATGTTGGTATTGTTTGAATAATTGTTAGTGTTCGTATGATAGTTTTTTTTTTTTTTTTTTTTTTGGCCACTCGTCCACTATGTCTTGTAAGTTTGCCGACATTTCTTTTTTATCACTTTTGTTGTTTCACGTTTTCTCAAGTGTGCGTTCGGAAGGCAAGTCCACGAATTGTGCCGAATTTTTCCGATGCATCACACCTGAAACAAAGCAATTGTATCATTGTTGTACAGCCCAAGCTTCATGAGTTCTCGTGATAACTATAGCTCGCAGTGTAAGCATACTGGAGCTTATAGTTTCACTTAAAGTGTGTGTGTGTTACTTTATTTCCAGGTAACTACTTGTGGAATTTAAACAAAATTTGGTAGGCAAGTAGCCTATCATTTAAGGAATGCAGATCGATATATTTAATCTCCGAACTTGGCAAAGGACAGACTCAGCTCGGCTTGAACGTTGTATTTTAATTCTCGGTAACATCTGAACAAAATTTGGTGAGCAAGTGACCTGTCGTTTAAGGAATAAAGATCTTTATATTTAGTGGTCGAGCTCGGCTAGGGACAGACTCGTCTTGGCTTGTATGTGGTATTTTATTTCCCGGTAACTAGTTATCAGATCTAAACGAAGACCGGTTCACAAGTAGCCCATAGTCTAAGAAATAAATATCACTATATTTGGTGGCCGAGCTCGGCTTAGGACAGGCTCGGCTCAACTCGCACGTTGTACTTTATTTCTCGGTAACTACTAATCGGACCTGAACGAAATTTGGTGAGCAAGTAACCTATCGTCTAAGGAATAAAGACCTTTATGTTTGGTGGCCGAGCTCGGATAGGAGCAGGCTTGGCTTGGCTTGTATGTGGTACTTTATTTCCCGGTAACTACTTACCAGATCTAAAAGAATTCCGTTTGACAAGTAGCCCATGGTGTAAGAGATAATGATCGCTGTATTTCAGAGACAGGCTCGGCTCGACAACTGAATCTGTGTATCACAACTTCGCATGCAGGAAGGCTTCTGAACTCAGTTCACTGACTATATTCCCCACGTTTTTTTAAAAAGTCTGTCGCTATAGACATCTGACATTTTCACTTATGATTTTAACTTTAACATATGTCATAATTTTGAAGTAAAGATACTTCAGACACGAAAAAGGGATGACGCACCCGACGGCCCAGTTCACTTCTAATGTTGATTGTTAATGATTCCAGTGTAAATTAAGCTTACAGGATGTATATAAAAAGTTGTTAATAAATAAATAAAATATAAGAATGTAGTGACAATGCTTGGTAAGTGGACATAAGTTTAGAGAAAAAGGTACAGGTGTAATAATTAGCAGTGTATGTAACAGGTTTAATTTTAAAAAATGAACTTCAATTACACAAATGAGTTGCATGAAATAAAGAGTTCATGCGTCATGCAATAGTCTAAAATAAGTACGAAAATTAAGTGATGATTGTATAATAATACTAATATTAATAAATAAAATAATATTTTGAAGTTGCATATATGTAATAAAAAACAGGGAAAAAAGAACAACTTATACATACGTGCTTCTTTTCCATATCACATGATGGAATCAGATAAAGAGAAACATATTTAAAAAAATACACCAGCAAATATATGTTAATATTTGCATTTTTTAATTCGCCGTTACGAGCGACTTACCATCAACACAAAATACTAATAAGCCGTCGAACGCAGATGGCAAACCAAGCAGAAATAACTCGAAATGATATGTGTGTGTGTGTTATAGTACATGTATGTATCTTAAAAAAGAAATTTTCCAGCATTTTAGCATACGTGAATAAAATGAAATGTACATAAGTAAAAAAAGATAAGTAAATTGATATTGTGATTTTGTGTCTGTCTGTCTGTGTGTGCAGGGGTTAGAGGAGTATCAGATCAAATCAGATTTCCACGTCTTGATGCTCCCGCTGGTATAAACCTCTTCAATTGTTACTTTAACAGTACAGTCTTGACGTTTGGAAGAAGTTATTTACATCCGTCACGAAACCTTAATATTATCAAAATAAGTATAACGATAGTATGATGTTAAGATTTAACTAGAAGTGTATATAACCAAAACGATAAATTAAAATTTATAACAACAATAGTATAAAAAGGAATAATATTTTATCTTTCTCTGCTCTTCTTTAATAAGATTCATTTGTAAATATTTCGCATTTAAATCTATTTTCGTGTATGTGCTTCGTTAAACTAATGACGTCATTTATTCATTGTCTTTCTCTCTTTCTCTAATTTAGTATTATTTAATTAACTACATACAACGTGGAAATGAGCCCATTAAAGAAATAACTATATCATTTCATCGTTTAGCGTACTTTTTATATACAAGTTAGATAGCGAGAAACTTCACGATTTTTTCTTTTTCTTTTCTTTTTTTTTAAATAAGGTTTTAAGGTAGATACGATATAATGTAAGCATAAGTGAAATTAAGGCACCCGTGAAAAATCTTTCATTTTTTCTTCCCCAACTCCCTCTTACGAAGAGGGAAAAAAGTTTGGGATTCATTTAAATTGTATATAAGATAAAATTTCAACATATAAGGTCAAGGATATTATTATGTTAGTGTTATATAAGCATTGTATTTATTATTATTATTATTATTATTATTATTATTATTATTATTATTATTATTATTATTATTATTATTATTATTATTATTATTATTATTATTATTATTGCAATAGCAGAATACCCGCTCTTCGCACGGGGAGAATACGTTTCATTTTGGACATAAAGGGCACTAAAACTGTCACCAATCAACTTACGGATCCCAAAAACTATGAATTCGACACTAATATCGGTCATTTTCAATTATTTTTTACATGTCACCATTCTCTCTTGGAGTACTAATGGCGGCTGAATTTGGATTTAAACATCATCGGAAGTGTCACTGTTTGTCTCAGCGACCTCAAAAACTATGGATTCGATACTAATATAGGTCATTTTCCACCATTTTCATATATATCTTCCCTGTCCCTAAGTTGCACCATCAAAGTGAAATGACCAAAACCATCCCAGTCTCGAACCTCATCTATGTTGAAAATTTCATCGATATCGGTCGAGTAGTTCAAGAGTTATTAATTTACAAACATAGTCACTCATTTTTATGTATATAGACTAGATATGTAGGCAGACAGGTACTGATTTTAATTCCTTAATATGAGTGATTTCGGGATTTGATCTCTATTGGGGGTAGAACTTGTTAGTTGTTAACTCTGTATTGTGGGGAAAAAGAAAACATACCATACTTGAGTTAAAATAGAGGACGCCACCGTGCTACAGTGGTAGAGTGCGTATCTGTGCTATAAAGACTCTTTAGATCGTTTTGGTATTTAAGATCTCTAACATTGGACATATTTCGTCTTTAAGGCCTCTAACTTACGGGTATTCACTACAGCGAAATTAACCTACCGCTAATTTTAGAGTTTTTCTGCAATATCTTCAAAACAAATAAAAATATTTGAAAAGCAGATACATAGTGAACTAGACAATATAATTTTGCATGTGATACCGTTATCACAACTCCTCTATTTGCTTTCGATTTGCAACTGTAGATAGAGTTAGCACTTTTTGCGAGTTCTATATTAGCACTTTTTGCGGGTTCTATATATAACGGCATACCAAAAGCAGATAGGTGAATTGTGGTAAAGGTATCACATGCAAAATCGTATTGTCTAGTTCACAACGTTTCTGCTTTTCGAATATTTTTGTTTGTTTTGAAGATATTACAGAAAAACTCTAAAATTAGCGGTAGTTTAATTTCGCTGTAGTGAAGACCCTTAATCTCCTTCCAGAGCTTAAAAGATTTACGTCCAGATAGTGTAAATGGTTCTTATAATGTAAAAAGTAGTGTTAACTTTTCCATGAACAACACAAAGCGTACCGTACAAAAATGGTTTGTTTTGAACTTAATTACTTTGTGCTCTCAGCACCCTACATGAAGCTTAATGAACATGAATTCATATTTATTATTAACACATTTATGAAATTTCTTTGTAGGACTAATATAATATTTAATTTGAATTCCCAGTGGGAGCTCAGGTGATTCGGATCTCACATTAAGCTGTAGGTCCATGTCTCATATAGCCTTTCAGCTAAAAGGAACGCTTAATTCTAATCCAACCAACGAAACATAGTTTGAATAAAAGTTAAGTAAGCAGAATAGCTTCCTTGTCACACTGTTAAAAATATTCATTCCTTCTAGATTCAATCTGATTGATAACAAAGAAGGAAAAAATAAAACAGACACAGTCGTCTTAACATTTTGTGTTGGTACAAAATTGTGTGTTTGATTTAATTAGTCAAAATTTATCTATCTAAAAACTCATACAACTTTCTTAAAATTTCATATTTCGTGTATAGTGAAACGTAAGTTCTACCAGAGATATATTGTCCATTATTTGTCACTTATAAGATTTATCCCTTTTTTTCTGTTGGTAAAGCTCTTGAAATACTAGTAAGTGTTCTAAATATTCACAATTATGAGAGTAATAGTTCACTGTAATTTTCAAACATAACTATCTGAATTTGCGCTCTCTACACAGCGCATGAATCTCCTTGTCATTCCTCACAACATCTGTACATGTTCCTTTACAAACACAAGTGAAAGACGTCTTGATAAAAATCGGCAAGGAGACCATAAAGGGGAGATTGTTTCGATTATTTCTTCAATATCTCGCACCAATTGCAAGATTTCAGCCTACTTCCGGTTGGAGATTCTAATTCATTTATGATCAGTGTTTTCTTTCTTGCATGCAGTATGTAATAAGCAAAACATTTCACACACAACTAATTATAATGTCAGTGATATATGGTGTTTTCACTGGGCAAAACACTCCAAACAATAAAGATTCATCTTAGACTGGAGAATGGGTTATTCTTCGTTTCTCATTTGGCCATGAAACAAACGCTGGAGAGATATACTATCCCGTATAGAACTGTGTGGTGTTGGAATGTATAACTCGTAGGATGTTTTTTTTTAAATTTCAACACTTCTAGTGTACTCCTAAATATGTAATAAAGAATTAACGGGCATGTTTTTTTTTAAATCAATTAGAACTGGACAAATTACAAAAAAAGAAGAAGAAGAAGAAGGAATCGGCCAGTGAAAACGGCACGTTCCTATCACTTGTAGTTTTCGAGATCTCATTGTCGAAAGGATTGGAGACAAACATATAAACTTTTCTCCCGAGATATTAGCCAAAAAAGTTTCGATTTCGTTCGATTTAAATATTATCATATTTTTTATTGAATTAATTGCCTACAATTTGTATCATGATTTTCTATATCTATATTGATCTATACCTATATCTGTCTATATCATGATCTATTGAATTTAATCAAATAAATTTAATATACAATTTCGTATAAATTTCGAAAAAGTATTTCTTTTTAAGTTCGTTCTAGCAATGCTGCTCAAACATTCTCAACTTTTTTTCATTTTAAATTGCTGTGAGACATTGTCACTCTTCAATATTTCGCGTTTAGAATGTAGGGATACCAATGTCGATTGATTCCTAACACTATAAAGTAGCATTCTTATTCCTATATTTTTAATAATAATAATAATAATAATAATAATAATAATAATAATAATAATAATAATAATAATAATAATAATAATAATAATAATAATAATAAATACCTAGAAGTGTCAGGAAGTTACAGTGAGATATCTCAACTACAGCTATTGTTCTTAAAGGCAATGTGACACGGTTAAAACATATAAATGCAAAATATCTAACAGACGAACAAAACTAAGCAACTCTGCACATCTGTCAAATAGGGAGAAACGTCTTTGGAAAAGAAGAAATATTTCAATAAAGTACACACAAAATACTGATGTCAAATTATTAAATTTAAACCGATTTGAACGAGTGTAACTCTCCCTTAGGCTAAAGAACATAATCGTTGGACGTTAAGTACCGGTAATTATTTGTGCGAATCGTTTTCCTACCCTTAAAATATTCCACTCTGATGTAATTTAGAACATTAAAGATAGCCACATGTGTTACTATGATCTCAGGTTGACGTTAATTATCAGGGTGTGTAGAATATCGGTAAAATATGTCCATGTAGTCAATTTTACGTTACTTGCCGTTGCTACACAACCACTAACCAGTAATTTAAAAAAAGAAAGAAAGAAAGAGTAGCCTGTACGAGGAATTCTTATCTGCTAGATGATTGGTCAGAGACATTAAAACAGAAGCCCAATTATGCTTGTTTCAGTTACGCCAATTATCTGTCCATCTTTACGGTTTATTATCTTAATTAGGTTTATTACACCATGACTATCAATCAATTCATCTTTTTTATAATGCTTATTATCTATCATGTGTTGTCAACGGTTTTATCTGCCATCTTCTGTGTGTTTTAAGCTAAGTATCATGATTTCTATACTCTTGCCTTCAACATATTATTATTTTTTTTTTTTTTTTAATTTTCATATCTCTTACAGCATTATGGCGAATTTAATTAATTTATACCTATTCTACGAGATTATAACATCAGATCTTTTAGTTTATTTATTGTCTTATTAAGAAACGTAACAATACAAGCGCGTCGTATCGTGCTGATGTGTCCACAGTGATGATTTCAGGCGATTTCCCCGTGGGTGCGGGATTTCAATATACATAGGTGAAAGTAGTACTGTAAAAATACAGGTAGCCCTTGTTGATCACCATCGGAGATTTGTCCCGGGGAAATTCGAAACTCTAGTGGGAAGAATTCTCCCACTGTTCCCGTCTCCCAAGGATCCCTGAAATCATCATTGTATGTCCATTGTATCCTTCTATATACAGACTTCATCGTTCTTCTGAATTTAAATTAGGAGGCAAAATAAGTAAAATCGAAAAAAAAAAAGACCGTATTTCCATGTACTATTAAAACATCCCATTCTTGTAGAATATTATTGTACAGTGAACCCGCGGTTCCTGAACCCCTTGGTTCGCGGACAAATTGGTTTACGACAGGTATGTGCAAAATATTCATTGAAGCTTTCCTGGCGACGTATTGCAAACAGGTCTTCTCGGGTTAGGAACCGGGTAAATACTGTTGTATCTTGCAACGTTTCGAGGGCTGATATTGTCTTCATGTCAGCCTTCGAAACGTTTCAAGATACAACAGTATTTACCTAGTTGTTAACCCGAGAAGACCTGTTTGCAGGTATGTGCATGTTGGAATAGAAGGTGGATCAATAATAGAGGAATTACTGACATCGAGGGCCATACTAGACAATGTATAATATTTTCACGAGAGTTGCATAGCCATACCCAATGTAGAAAATAGTCCGTCGTACATTAATATACTGCAAAAAATACAGAAACTATAGTACTTTTAGCTAAGCGGTTAGCGTACGCGCTTTTGGCGCGGGAGACCCGGGATCGATTCCCGGCGGGAGCTCATGTGGTTCGGATTCCACGTTAATTAGTAGGTCCACGTCTTATATAGCCTCGCTACTGAATGGGACATAAAATTCAAACTCAATCATTCAATCAATAGTAAGTACTTTATGCACAGTAGGACACAGTACACATTATCGGCACTCTTTGAACATCTCCAGATAACACATATTCACCCCTTGCAGATACTGTGTTGTCCAAATACATATGTCCCAGATATATATATGTAAAACAGGTGCAAAATGTATGCTATCACTTTGTTTTTGAACTGTTTGCCGACAAGAAGCGTTTTAAATAGGTCATACTAGATACTGTTTACGGAGAGTGAACGATTTTGGAAACGCCAAGCACCCACTTGATATATTTTCCCCTCAACATCTGTACTAGAAGTATTTAAATGCTGTTTTATTTTTAACAGTGTATCACAGGAACACAAAAACTGTTATAACGGTAACCAAAATAATAAAGAAAAGTAGAAAAATCAATTTGTTTACCATATTAGTGGAACTCTAAGAATATGAACCTACATATACTATAATCACATATGCTTCCACCGTGGGTCGAACGTTTAGCAAGAACAGAACTTACGAAAGTTTTGTCTGAAGTTCCCCTTTCAGCACCGAATCTATATTGCATATTGCTTAAGAGATTAACTAAATATGCTTACACAGGAAATCAAACCAGGATCTCCCAAAGCAAAAGCGAGAATAATATCTACTTAACTAGAAGAAAGGTCGGGTCGTTTATTTTTCCTATATGTGAGTTTGTTGGAAGTCATATTCAAAACCACATATTTGGATATTCTTCCCATCACTGCGGATGATCATAACCCACCCAGTTCTATGCTTTTGAGTCCATGACACTGCACAACAGCGTAAAAAGTCATGAATGGTTGCGAGAAACGGATTTTACGTGGAATTATTATTATTATTATTATTATTATTATTATTATTATTATTATTATTATTATTATTATTATTATTATTATTATTATTATTATTATTACATGATAATTTTTGACCATTCCATATAAAGGCTCAAAAATTTGATAAATTTGATGTTTTCTTGGTTCTGGGAACTAACTAACTAACTCTATGGCCTATGGAACCCGGAGGTTCAATGTTGCGTTCACGAAAGCTCTTCACTGACTTCTTTCCTTAGCCAACTGGATCCAGTTTCTACTTTGTATTCCAATCTCTGCGAGTTCCATCTTAATATTGTCTTCCCATCTGCGCCTAGGCCTTCCTAATGGTCGTTTTCCGATTGGTCTTCCAGTCAAGATTTTGAAACCGTTTCTGTTTTCTTCAATTGTAGCTACATGACCCGCCCACCTAATCCTCCTAGACTTGACGACCCTAACAATGTTGGGTAAACCATATGACTTATGTAGTTCCTTGTTATGAAGTTTCCGCCATTCCCCATTCCGGTTTCTCTTGGGTCCGAATATTCGTCTTAGGGTCTTGTTCTCAAATACTTTCAATCTATGTTCTTCCTTCCGAGTAAGCGGCCATGTTTCGCAACCATACAGAACAATAGACATGATTATCGTTTTATATATTTTAAGCTTCAAATTTCTCGACAGAATTCGCGAAGATAGATTTTGAACTGAAGAATAACACGAATTTTCTGCTTTTAGTCGACATTTAATTTCTTCGTGAATATAATTTTCGTATGTTAATATTGATCTTAGATATTTGAAAGTATCTACTTTCAAAAGTATTATTCGATACTTTAACGCATCCATAATTTGCCGTATTATGATCCCGACGAACTTCCATGTATTTAGTTTTCTCTGCATTTACTTCTAAACCCATGTTCCTACAAACGTTTAATATGACCTCTGCATTTCTTTCTATTGTCCACCTATCATCCACTATTATATTTACATCATCAGCATATGCCAGGTTCAGGGGACAGTAATGTATTATTTACTTGCGCGAATTCAGTACGTAGACGTAGGGACAAAAATGTTTTTTAACTATTGATTTTCAGGTGCGGAATTCGGTATGGCTTTTTTGATATAGAGAATTTGCTTGTATGAATTTCGATAATTCTAGTCTAAAGAAGCAAGAAAAGCAAGAGCTCGAAACCATTATAAGTAGACATGATTTTTTTTTAATTCGCTGCATGCACTGGCATAAAACTTGGTATATATATATAGGCCCCTTGGATCCGCCCCTATATATATATACAAAACGAGATATTTACTTACACCGTTACTGGAAATTGTTCCCAGAAGGCTGTGTAAATAAGGTCATATTTTCACTACATGTTCCTTTTGAACTGTTGAAAATAAAAACATAAAATGTGGTATATTTGAATTCTTTGGTGTAATATGAAGTGTTCATGCAATATGAAGTGTTTACTTAAATGGATTTTGGAAATTCTTCGCCGATGAGTAACAAAGTAAATGATTTCTTATTTTTTTTTAAAAAAATCATTAAATGTTTTTTTTTTAACCGTTGAACAGAACATCACGGAAATTGGTATATTGGAGATCTTTGATTTGTATAATATGACATATTCACTTGTACGGATTTTAGAATTTTTTTCTCGAAGGATAGGCAAATGAAGTAATTTTCCCCCCACTTTTAGAATATTTCTTTTGAACCATTGCACGCAAAAGGACGAAATTTCGTATCTTGGAGCTTCTTGTCTAAGAGGAAACGAAACTTATCATTTACTAGCACAAATTCAATACCGGGTATGAAGAGGGAGGAGGATATAGGAAGGTAGCAGAGAAATCTACTAGTATATAGTACCACAACTAGTTTTTTCCGTCTTGACGAATGCAGAACTTTGATATGCATAATACGAAATATTCATTTGCACAGGATCTTAACAACCTCTTTACAGTTAGTGTGATCGTTTAAAAGCTTATTTCTTTAAAGGAAAATGCAAAGTTGATAACTCATTCTTCCAAATAGTTTAGGTGGCTTATCTAGGTATGTAGCATTAGCTGTTCTATCTGATATTTGTGTAATGTTTGTAGCGAAACGAGCGATAACAGTAGAAAATAATAACAATTATAATAAAAAACTCTTACGACGTGTATTGTGATTGTATGATAACTAGGAGGTTACAATTATACTTCGTGCTATATGTCCAGATTCCTTTCATGTATTATCAAGAGAGAAACAGCGAGTGTTCATAACAACAGTTCTTTCGTTATAGGTTATTGTGTATGTGAGTGTTTGATTTCTCACGAATAAGACTTTCACATATCAGACATACATTCCACCGTAACTTCATTTATCAGTCAGATAAATATCTTGTTATAGCAATAACTCCCAACCTGTGGTCCGCGGGCTTGAAAGTGCTTCACGAATTTTTCCCGGGAGGGTAAAGGGAGGATATAATTGTGTACGGAAGGTAAAGGCCATACCTAAAAAAAGTCTGGTTAAAGAAACGGAGGTGTTATTGTCTAAAAAAGCAACAATGTCTATTATAGAGATTTTGTGCCTCTTTTCGGTCATGTGGTCCCGGGTTCGTTTCCCGGTATGGCATTTGCCCTGCATGAAGATCTTGCTAGTGCTTCAGATCTCACCTTTAAGCGGTAAGAACAGATTCATATTGCTTTACACTGAAAAGGAACATTCAGCTACAATTAATTTTTAAAAAAATATTAATAAAAATTACTTTAAATGTTGTTTCTTTTTATTCCAGAGTTAAATTGAAAGTCGAAAGGTCTTGACCCTCAATATGCACCTTAAGTGTAGCCTTGATTCGATTTGTAAATAATAATAATAATAATAATAATAATAATAATAATAATAATAATAATAATAATAATAATAATAATAATAATAATAATAATAATAATAATAATAATAATAGTGGTAGTAGTAGTAGTAGTAGTAGTAGTAGTAGTAATCTTAGTGATCCTAATGTGTGTAAAGCGTTTAATACATTCTTCAATATAATCATATAACTTAAAATATTATTGTGCAGTTCTCGATACAAAAATGCGACTTTATAAATTGTATATGCCTTATTTTGTCCCTTTTAATGTGTGCTTATTATCAAGCAGTGGCGTATCTAGAATGTAAAAACTGGGGGGCAGCCAGACTACAGACTATGATGGGTATATAATTAGTTTACAATTTTTCATAGGTGTTGCAGAAGTTTTGAACTTGACTCTGTCCCAATATATATTATGGCTAGATTGGACGTTGTCAATGTGGGTCTCAAGTATTATTATTTTACATATTGCGTCAAAAAAAAAAAAAAAAAAAGAAAAGAAAAAAGAAAACTGGAACTGTATCTAATGTTCCAAAAATTTTACAATAAAGAATAAAAGGCTGCTTACTATAGACTTTTAAAAATGTATAAATAAAGTACAGGACAAAAATAATGGACCAAAATAGTTATTAAAACTAAGGATGACTTAAGCTCTTTATTTCTGTCCTGTAGAATAATACTTTCATTATTTTTATCACTCAAGAAACTGTTTGGAATTATTCCCTCCCGCCCCCGAGCTAGATCCGCCACTGTGATAAATAATTTTCAATGGAGTCTTATTAAATGTAAACTATTAGTGACATTTGTTTCGGATGTAAGCACTGTTTGCGTAATACTCATTTACGAAAATGTTCTAAATTAGCAATTTCTTTTATTCTCCCGTTTTTGATTATTTTTTTTTTTTTTTTTTCGTAATGAACTTAGAAAACATTTGTCAGAATTGATGGCATAGTTTACCAAAAAATGAACGAGTATAAACATCTGTGAAAAATTTAAAATCTGGTAAGCATTTTAGTGTCCTTTTCAGTGGAAATGGATAAAGAAAATAACTGCAGAATTTGGTTCAGATAGCAGATAAATCCAATCTTACTGATATTCCAAAATGCATAATAAAACCAGTTGAGAATGTTCCAAGAGCATTGCCAGAACGAACTTAAGAAGAATTAATTTTTCTTATTAACTTCTATATGCTTTGTACCAATTATTTTATGTACTTTATTATTATACTCATTAAACAATTATTGTAATATATCTATCCATTTATAGTTTCCTTGAGCACTAAATGTTTTTACCACATGTTTTGTTTAAGATTTCTGTTAAAACGTTCTACGATATGTTGTTTTACGAAGATATGTGCTCAAAATTAAAAAAAAAAAATCGCAAAATATCTTTCTATGACTTACGGTTCCCGAGATATAGCTCCTTAAATCTCCCGAAATCCGAACTTTTTTGGTCAATATCTGGGGAACGGTCGTCAGTTGGCCAGTGTACACCGGTTACTATTTGGTACCAAAATGTTAACCATCCCCTTAGGTATTGATCAACACCAATATGATATCTCTATGACTTAAAGTTCCCGAATATATGGCAAAGTAAATCTCCCGAAATCGGAACTTTTTTGGCCAATATCTCGGAAACGGTAAGAGAAACGCGAAAAATTCCATCGCTTTCTCAGATAGTTTTTGATGCTCTATCGAATTGGGGGCTCGAAATTGAAAGAATCGCAAGTAACAGACAGATAGACAGACATACACACACACACACAGACATAGAGAATTCAGTAACGAACTTTTTAAGTTTGTTGATAACAAACTGAGCCACAGTTTCTAGTTTGGTTCATTGATTTTTCCGTACATCTGTTATTAGTAGCGAATGCTATATTGAACGAATCCTACAATTTGAAGTAGATCTGAATCACGGTGGTGTGTTCAATGCTTTCTCACCGGTAATCGAACCAGGACCTCGAGCACCAAAGTTACTCTCGCTAACTACTAAACCAGCGAGAAGAGCTAGCTGCTATCTTGTCCTTTTGGTGTCCATCTTATGTGACTCAATCAATAGGCTATATATTAAGTTTGGTGGCATTTCTTATTTCTTTATCTGAGAACATTTATGCTTGATGTTTATGTGTTTTGTGTGCCATCAAAGAAGAAAATGAACACGCTATTCTCTCATTTCCTGTGTACACGAAGCCATCCCAATGAGTTCTATGATAAGATAACCAAAAGAATAAAAATAACCAAAGATTACAATCTATTGTGGGTTTCTTCGTTTTGCTATTTGTATGCTTATTTCCGTTATGTCTCTTTTATCGTTATTATTGGTTATTCCGTTTTCTTACTTCTTCCAAAAATGGACTAAAATAAATATGTATATGCTTCGTGAATCATTGATGAATCAGCGTCTTATGCAGCTATAAAGTAGGCTACTATCAAGAAACGTTCTTGAAGTGAATTATTATTCGTATGTTGACATGTTATGTTGAATTAGACAAATATTCCAACCAACATTCAAATCTCCCATAAAACTACAATATCTTGATCTGCTGATCTAATAGCTAGCTAGCATGCGTGCCTTTGGTGCACGGGGTCCTGGGCTCGATTTCCGGTGGGAGAGTCTGGAAAGAAATTCGGAAGCATTATGTTGGTTCGGACTCCCTCTTAAATTGTAGATCTAGGTCTCATGGTAAACGGGACGCTAAACTCTAATCCAACCAAAATTCGAGTAGTGGTTCCGAACCATTTGAATAGGGATCCTGCTCTTCACATGTATAACAGAAAAATATACCAAAAGTGCTCATTAAATATTAATATTGAGGGTATTTGCGAACACGATAATCATGCCTGTTGTGCTGTATGGTTGCGAAACATGGTTGCTTACTTTAAGGGAAGAACGTAAACTGAAAGTATTTGAGAATAAAATCCTGGGATGAATATTCGGATCCAAGAGAAACGGGAATGGGAATGGCGGAAACTTCATTTATACCGGTTACCAAATTGCAACAGCATAATTTATACCGTTTACCAAACATTGTTAGGGTCATCGAATGTAGGAGACTCAGGTGGGCAGGTCATGTAGCGAGAATGGAAGAAAGTAGAAACGCTTGCAAAGTTTTGACTGGAAATTAAATCGAAAAACATCCATTAGGAAGACCTAGGGGCAAATGGGAGGATAATATTAGGATGGATCTCGCAGAAATAGGAATACAAAGTAGAAACTGGGCGCAGTTGGCTAAGGACAGAAATCAGTGGAGAGCTTTGTGAACGTGGCGTTGAACCTGCGGATTCCATAGGCCGTAGAGTTGGTTTGTTAGTGTATCGAGCTAATGTTGCCATGATTAAATATTATGTAGCGGATTTTGTTTATGTAATTATCTTAGATATTTCCAGATATAGTTTACAATTCTAATTTACACTGACATTATTAACAATCAATAACAATACTAAATGTCTAGAATTGAGAAGGAAATGGAACTTGAAAAATCTTTCAAGGTTCGATTTCGACACTTTCCTTGATGGATTGGACGGAAAACCGAGGAGAGTCAAAATCGGATGAATTCAGTAGATTACATTTCTACAGATTATTATTATTATTATTATTATTATTATTATTATTATTATTATTATTATTATTATTATTATTATTATTATTATTATTATTATTATTATTATTATTATTATTATTATTATTACTTTGATAGGAAAATTAAATGAATAATAGAAACTTGTCTCAGGATACTTTCAATTCAAGGAAGTGCTTGTTTAAGATAATAATGATATAATGTTTTTTATAAATTAACTTCGTACGCCGTATAAAGGGGTTTGGCCAGCTGGTTGATCGAAATTCTGTAAGTGAACTGTGATTATGTTTCGATCGATTTTCAAAAACATCATTGTAGGCTTTATAGACCGATGTTCACTACTTATTCGTTTAGCTTCCCAATTGTAGTATGATAGTGGATCTACGCCAAAAGTTATCTTCTGGGATACTAAGCGTGTGCACAGGAAATACACTTGGCCCACCGTTAAGCTACTCAAAAATTCTTGTTTAAGTTTGTGGTTGAAGAATAAATTGTATAAATAGTGGTTCCAGGCCAAAATAGAGCGGACTGAAACAGAGTACTACAAAATCATATTTGTTGTAGTGAAGAATTTGGAATCAAATATCTCTCTATTTTTTCGTCCTTATGCAACACCGAGTTTATGAAGGATGAGATCAACTATTAATGTGGGCCTCATACTACGACCGGATGCAACAGTTGACAGGTGCACTGACCATCACGCATGATCAACCCTAGTAGTGTAGGTCAACTTGCGAATTTGTGCTCATATACAAATATAACTTAATAATGAAGGAATATTCACCAACAAATTTGTTTAAAGTTTTACGATTTCCATTAAATTTGGAACGTGTTTTCTTTAAGGCATTTCTCCCTACACCTCTCGTTTGAGTTTAAAATCGATGTCAACGAGTACGGAGATAAACTGAACCACAACTTGGGAGTTTTCACATACAGTGTACATAATAATAATAATAATAATAATAATAATAATAATAATAATAATAATAATAATAATAATAATAATAATAATAATATATTTTCCACGACACATTTCGTAAAAAAGGATAAGATTTTTGTTGATACACGGCGTTTGTTGTTTTCTTTGAGCCTTTCTAAACATATTTAATGGTTAATGTTATAATCAATAAGAAGATGGGCTTATCCTTCTCGGAAATATATTCTTCTCTTGCTCCTAACAAGCATTGTCTTTTTTCCTCTTTCAATGTTTCGAGTATGCAATCAGGGTGGCGCACTAGTTTTGTATAGAGTGGTAACAATGTTCTTCCTACAGCTCAGGTAAAATGTATATCCCATTAAACCCTTACCTCTGTTATAATTAATATTTACTTCTGAAGACCATTTCATAAGTCAAAATACAAACAGGGAAATATATGTCATCTGCTATATCACAGGTTCTTTGCTGTTTTAAAGAAGAGAAAATCATATTTTCTTTCTTTCTTTCTTTTTCTTTTTTTTTAAATAAAGATATTGATTCACAGTTGATGACTCTAATTAGGTAATATTCTACTCTAGATATTCTAAGTTAAATAGTACATTGTATACATAGAAACATACATTGTAGAAAAATAAATGATCATGAATGTATTTAGGATTCCAGCAATATATCGAAAAATAAAACTCTGAAGAAAAGTCCATCATAACTGAACTGTAGATTTCCTTATCACAAGACATATAAAACATTTTCAACCATCTGTAAGACCAAGTTAAGTGGACCGAGAAGGCCGAATTGAGACGGGGCAATATATATATATATTACCAACAAAAGTTCTAAAGTCGCCTCTAAATGAACTTTCCCAAAGTCATACCGTAAATAATTTGCTTTGTCGCGCCTTAAAAATGGTGGATTCATCAATTTCACGAAAAAAATCATTAGGATATCTGAATGTTTTCCATCAGTCACTCATTAAATGAAGTTTTTCCAAACTCAAGATAGAGCCAAACCAATTAGAGTGAATCCGAAAACGACAGATTCAGAAATCGCTTTGAAGCACCAGAAAATCACGGATATATTCTTTTACATGAAAATTCTTTAGAACCATTTTTCAAAAATAAAATTTACAACAAATAATCATTCGCTTAAGAGAATTTGATTGGTGGATGTTAACAACACTGCGAGGTTATCGTAGCGGAGTTCTAATCAATAATAAGTTAGTATCCATATAATTGAAGTCTTCAGATGAAAGAAAATTAAAGATTTATCAATTTCTCTGTCTTTGTAACCTGAAAATGCCATTACAACATCCGTGAAATGCAAAGTGAAGATTGTAACTGCCCCTGATTCTTAGGGAGATACCATGCTTACAACGCGGCAGGTGTGACTGAGAAAATAATTGGAAACCAAACAGGCTACAGCTGTACTCCATATGGTATGTATTTACGGTATCAGATTATGATAATTATACCGTTAGTGTATTCTATTCGATCTATACGATACATGAAACTATATATTTTCAATAGAGTTGCTTGTAAAACTTGCACTGAGTATTGTCACCTTAGATTAAACCAAGGATTTTTCCTCACCAGTTTTCGCTATATTGTGTTTATCTTGATAATATTCATCTTACATAAGTATAACTATTGGATTGTATTTTACAACCAGGAATATTTCGATTATTAGGGATCGATAACGCCGACTTTAGTTACAGTACTGTTTGGCATTGTTTACTCAGAATAAAGGTGGTACTAGAAAGTATTTTATTTCATCATATAGTATCTTATTGTATTAATTAGGAAGTGTTCTCGTTAGTAAGTGGTGATGTTTATATAAAATATGATACTTAAAAGATAGCTGTCTTATTTTACAAGATGACCTAAAAATACTGCTAACTGGTGTTCTCGTAATATAACCTAGAGTAAATATAAACAAATGTAATATTTTATCGTTTACCAGAAACTAAAATCAAATAGAGTTTAATTACTCAATCAATCAGATCTTATTAAATAGATTAAATTTAGTCAAAGATCTTGGAGTTACTTTGATGCGAAAGTAACATTTAATAACCATATCGTGAACATAGTTAATGAATCTCTTAAAATGTTTGGGTTCATAATTAGAACTGGAAAGGAGTTTAATAATATTACTACGGTAACAAAAATGTATTACTCTTATGTCTGATCAAAATTGGAATATGCTGCTGTGATCTGGAACCCATCGCAACAACAATACCGACACAACTGGAAAAAGTCCAATCAAAATTTATCGGATACTTGACATTCAGAAGTCTAACCATCTTACGAAAACTATCTAACACTAACAGACAACTTCTGTATCCCTACACTTGAACAGAGGTGAGACGTGATAGATCTGATTTTTCTCCATAAAATAGTACAAAACGAGTTTAAGAGGCCTTATCACTGCGAAATTAAAATACCACTAATTTTACAGTAATTCCGTGATATCTTAAAATAGATAAAAGATAATCGAAATGTGGAAAAATAGCGCCCTAAACAATATTATTTTACATGAGGTACTGTTATCACGAATCACCTAGTAGCTTTCTGTTTGCAGCCATTTAGAAACGCGAAAATAAATACCGGGTTTTTAAATGGCCCGAAATCGAAAGTAGATAAGTGAGTGGTGATAACGGTATCTCATGTAAAATAATATTGTCTAGGGAGGTCTTGTACCACTTTTTGATTATTATTATTTTATATATATTTGAAGATATCACATGATTATTGTAAAATTAACGGTATTTTAATTTCGCTGTGATGGGGCCTCTTAATTGTACGGATCTGATATCAGTACTAAATTTCCATTTACGGACACTTAAAACTCATGCTGATAAATCTGGCCTCTTCTATTGCGAAAGAAGAAAGAACCAACATATTATTGAAGTCACCAATCTGGAGAATATGCTATTCTTATAATACAATATGTGTCAAACACAAAGAAATTGATCTCTGTAATATGAACTACAACGTTGTATATGTGTAAGAAAACTATTATAAATTTATTTTGTAATACACCAACACATAATTGAGCCTGTTGATGACAAATAAATAAATAAATATTTGGGCGAAGTTGGTGGTATGGTCTTGTATATAATCCAGCTACTTTGGTCTTGGAGGCGAGATAGTATGGTGGGATTGAGTGGTTCATTATTACATTATACTTGAATATGCACACAAATACAAGTTAACCTATACTGCTAGGGTTGATCACGCATGATGGTCTATGCACCTGCCAACTATTGAGTCCGGCCGTGGTGCAGAGTCCATGTTAATAGTGGATCCCATCCTTCATAAACTCAATGTTCCATAAGGACGAGTACAGTCGAATGTTTTTTTTTTCCACGACCGATTACAAACCCGAAAGTTACATGAAACGTAAAACTAATATGGAATCCAAACCGCATATACTCCTTCAGGCTCAAACATAATTCTGATAGTATCATTTATATTGACAGGGTTCAAAGGTATTACCTTGTGGTATACCATTTTTTAAAAGAAAATACTGCAATATTTCTGCAATAGATGTAAAGAAAACCATTGATTAGTGCATCTTCTCTTGTAAGTTGTTTTTTTCGAATGTGCAAATGTGTTGAATGGAGTGCATTGGAATTCAGGAAGTGTCGTTTGTACAATGAAATGAGGGTAATATTGTTTTTTTTTTTTTTTTTCACCGTTTGACCCAAAAGAATTAGAAGGAAAGAGAGAGAGGGAAAGGAGATGAAAAAGATGGATGCATTTGGCGTATTTCACCTGCGGCTGTCTGTTAACTTCTTTCGCGGCGGGAGCTTGATAGGTTGAATTCAAACCCCTGCTGTGAGGCCAGTATTTTCAACACCTGTGACGTCACTCATGTTATAGATCCTGTGAATGATGATGATATACAAAAGAAAAGGCCAGTCAATGTTTTTTCTATACAGAGCATCGTGGTAAGAGATTCATCTGCAATCGATTTGTTTAGCTATTTGTTCTGAAACCTCTTCACGCCCCCTCCCCTACAACCACACACTCACTTAACTGATCACAAGTATCAAGGTGTTAGTGTTTCCATCTTGTAACTCCAACCCTTTAAGTATTTCTTTGAGTCTATTACTGTGACAATTCCAACTTCATTTTCACGTAAAATTATAGCATTTTTGTGCATTATGTTGGCAATACAGGATAATTTTGTTTATGAATTTTTGTAGTTATCACATTTTATCATTGGATGTAAGCCACTGTTTCTGACTTTCGTTTTGAAGTGTAGTACGTTGATATTAATTTTTCAACAGTTGCAATCTTCTTTTCCTTGGTTTTCTAGAGTTGAAAAATATCCTTGATTGCTTCGTAATTTTAGCATTTCTTTCTTTGTTTTTAGATATGTAATCACAATTATTATTTTCTGAAAACATCGTCACTGTTTTGAATCACAGTATTTTCGGAAACCACTTTGTACAACCTTGTTCAAGGAAAGCTTTGCCACTTACGTACTTATCTTTGAATATGTTTGTATTCTTATTCACATATGAAATTATGTGGAACAAATGAGAATATATTTTGACTAATAGAGATCTGTATTCCAAATCAAAGTATTGACCCTTCTCATCTTGTAAGAAGATCTGTTTCTAAAGATAGCACCAGGAATTTTTGAACAAGCCTATACATTATCATTGCGTATAATACATTTGGACTAACCTGTTATAGTTTTCGCGTGACAGTTTTTTCACATGAGTTACAAAGCCAATCCTTGGACAATAATGTTCTGTCTGACCGGTACTAAAGTGTTCAAGTCGTTTGCGAGTTATCCCTGGCATGATTCCCAGCAACGCAGGTTTATGGTGACAGCATTGTGTTCATAGGTTTTCTCGGAGTTCTGTTGTTCCCTCCCATAATCAATCTTTTATAATCCATAATCTATCAAGGGCTTATCCATAATCATAATGATAATCAATCGATTCTTTCATAATCATTCACTTCCATTAATCATCCATCACCTTTAGCCCTCAGAGTATAACTGTTAGACGTACAACTAACTAACTCCATGGCCTATGGAACCCGGAGGTTTAATGCTGCGTTCACAAAAGCTATCCACTGACTTCTGTTCGTAGCCAGCTAAAACCAGTTTCTACTTTGTATTTCTATTTCTGCGAGATTCATCTTAATATTATCCTTCCATCTACGCTTAGGTCTTCCTAATGCTTATGTTCCGATTTGATTTCCAATTAAAATCTTGATAACTTTCTTTCATTCTGGCTACATGACCTGCTCACCTGAACCTCCTAGACTTAATGACCCTAGCAATGTTTGGTATAAATTACGCAGTTCCTCATTATGAAGATTCCGCCGTTCCACATCTCCATCCCTTTTGAGTCCGAATATTCGCCTCAGGATTTTATTCTCAAATACTTTCAGTCTTGCGTTCTTCCCGTAGAGTAAGCGACCATGTTTCGCAATCATACAGCATAATAGGTATAATTATTGTTTTATATATTTTAAGCTTTAAATTTCTCGACAGAATTCGCGAAGACAAAATATTTTGAAGTGAATAACAATACGAATTCCCTAGTTTTTAAATTTCTTCATGGATATAGTTTTCGTCTACGACCATTTTGCTGATTAACCCTTATTGCTGGCCTAGTGGAGGCTAACTCGCGTGCCTGTGGTACACGATGTCCCGGATACGATTCCCCCTGTGATAGATTAAATTCACTGCGATAGTACATACACCTCTTTAAACTGTAGATCTTGTCCTGTGCAGCCTTGCTGCTGATGATGGACGTAAACACAAATTAACATGTGCTCCTTCTGTTGTGAATTAGGCATGTTGATCTTTTTCGATATCGTG
Organism: Thermobia domestica; assembly: GCF_964235325.1. NCBI lineage: Eukaryota > Metazoa > Arthropoda > Insecta > Zygentoma > Lepismatidae > Thermobia > Thermobia domestica. Next base: position 67,629,147 of record NC_137455.1, read on the forward strand.
TTGATTTTCCTGTTTTAGCTGCTTCTGTCTTGGTTTCTTTTGATCTTCATCCTGACTTAATTGAGAATAAACACAAGAAAATGATCTTTGGGCAGAAGGAAACAAAACGACATTGGATTACAATGTAGATCAACATGAATTCGGCAACAACTGTCCGATTACAGACTTCACTGTCGCTGTACAGACTGTTGTTTTAATTCGGTAGTTGATTATCCTCACCGCTGGACTAGTAGCTATCGCGCGAATGCGCGTCTTTCGTGCATGGGTTACCGGGTTCGATTCCCAGTGGGAAGCCTTGAAATTTGAACGCATTACGGTGGTTCGGATCCCTCTTTAAACTTTAGGTCTGAACCTCATATAATTTCGGTGGTGAAAGAGACGCTGAACCGCCGTAAATCCACCGCAAATCCTCCAGAAGTCCCGTCGTGGCTATATGATTAATGTATGCATCGTCAGCACGAGAATGTTTTTTTTTTCGATTTCCAGCAGGAGCTCATGTTGTTCGGACCCCACGTTAAATTCTAGGTCCACGTCTCATATAGCCTCTCTGCTGAATGGGACGCTAAACCCCAACAAACAAACAAAACCATAACCAACGCCCAACAACTAGCTCTACAACCCTATGTGAACCTTCGTTTCCTTTACAATACGCCTTCATTCTTTACATTCTTGGGTCTTTCTGCTCCATAACTAAATTCGTATCTTACTTAAATAATTCTCAAACCTCATGACATGTTCCAACCACCTAAATGGTGAACTAGACAATATGGGTTATGCCCCTACTGTGTTACGATCGTGCCGTCGGCCTCGTCATATTGCACCAGACGGCCGTCATCGGCCTGTCTAGTGCACATCTCTCTTTCACTCACATATATACATATACAGACACACATACACACTCAAAGAAAACAAATGAGTTTGAACATAGAAAAGCAGGGAAAACGAGATATTTTCCCAAGTTTTCAACAGAAACCGGACGTCTGCCAAGAGGCAGGTAGTTCAAGGCACTGCCCAATGAAAGGGCTCCAGAGCAATACTAATCTAATTGGCTCTAGCCGATGAAGAAAGGCATACTGCCTACAGGTGGATAAGTTAAAGCAATAGTTGTCTCTGTGTTATATCAAAAATATTTTGAATAAGTAGTTGACCGAATTTAATAATCCTGTCGTTATTATCTTTTGAGTTATAAGCAATTACAACTTTTATTATCCAGATGGGGACGGCACGGCAGTGGCATCGTAGTTCTGGTGGAGTAGTCCAACGCATCACTAGTTGATTCTATTGGAAAACAGTTGGAAACTCTGAAAGATATTAACTAATATTTTCCAGGGAGCGACGGAAGAAACGTTTTCTTTGCTTCTAATGTTTTAATGATGACACGACATTTTAGCGTGGGAGCCCCTTGTGAAAACAAACACAGTTTACCTTCTGCCAAACATCTTCCAGTTGTTCTAGCTATGTCCATCCATCCATTCCTATCCTGTTATCACGTACCTGGAAGAAGCTATTAATTACCTCAAACATTCCTTATCGCGATTGTGTTAATCAACACCGGCATATGTGCTGCAAGTTTCTTTGCAGCTAACATGTTATTAATTCTGTACCCGATTATGTTTTTTTGTTTCTTCATTATTATTTCTTGGCGGTGATCCACACACACACACACTCACAGACTTCATCTCGATTATTCTTTTTCACCTTTTATCCTTCTTTACGCCATGTTTAATTATCACATTTTCCCCACACATATTATTGCCTTTCTTCTCTATCTTCTATCTCGCGATTTATGATAGGAGTTAACTATTAATATAATAAGATTTATGTTGCTATGGTGTGTTTTCTTGTAAGAAGAGATTGTGATTTCGGAACTAAGAGTCATATGTTGTGGTCTATTAAAAGAAAAACTTGATTAAAAAATTCTTTTTTACCCTCAAATATGTGAACTGTTTATCAGTTAAACAACTATCAAGTAACTTTCTCACTTCTTGATTCTCAAAGAAATCAACTTTGTTTATATTATCAGAAGAATATTAATTGACGTATGTGTTATGTTAAGGAAAAAGTGATGATAATTTTACTTTAAATAATGGCAGGCTGAAAGTTCTTTGGAAAATATTACTAACTGTTTTCAGTAAATATTGAACTGTAAATATGTAACTGTTTAGTTTTATGTTATGTTAGTGAATAGTACCTATATAATGTAGCTTTTTAGTTTTATGCTCTGTTCGTGAATGTTGTGTAATATAGCTGTCTAGTTTTATGATGTGTTGGTAAATATTGTCTAATGTAGTTGTTTAGATTTATGCTGTTAAAATATATCATGTAATATAGTTATTTTTACTGTGTTGGTGAATATTGTCTAATGTAGCTGTTTAGTTTTATGCTATGTTGGTGAATATTGTCTAATGTAGATGATTAGTTTTATGCTATGTTGGTGAATATTCTCTAATGTAGGTGTTTAGTTTCATGTTATGTTGGCGAATATCAGTAATAGAGTTTTTTTTTCTGTGTTGGTAAATATAGTCTAATATAGCTGTTTAGTTTTATGATGTACCGTATTGGTGAATATTGTATAATGTAGCTTTTTAGTATTATGCTGTGTTGGTGAATACTGTTTAATGTACCGGTTTAGTTTTATGCTGTGTTGATGAGTATCATGTAATATAGTATTTTTTCCTGTGTTTGTGAATATTGTCTAATGTAGCTGTTTAATTTTATGTTGTGGTGGTGAATACGTATTATGTAATGTAGCTTTTTATTTTCATGCTAAGTTCGTGAATGTTGTGTAATATAACTATCTAGTTTTATTCTGCGTTGGTGAATATTGTCTAATGTAGGTATTTAGTTTTATGCTGTGTTGGTAAATATTGTGTAATGTCGAATCAGAACTTGAAAGGTAGGATATGGCTAGTGATGAGCGCAAGAGTCTTGGTCTTGCAGTTTTTGCAAGAGTTTTGCATGCAAGACCAAGACCAAGACCAAGACCAGGAATTCCGATGCAAGACCAAGACCAAGACCAAGGGGTGCAAGACCAAGACCAAGACCAAGACCATACCTGCAAGACCAAGACCAAGACCAAGACTCTTGCGCAAGAGTCTTGCAAAATTATGGTACTACTTGATTTTTTATAGAATGTAAAAAGGAAGGGGAAAAATCATTACATCTTTCACGTGAACTTATTGGTTCCAGTAAAAATACCGCCGGAGTGAATGCGTTCCCAGTAGTTTATGCAATACATGTGAGTCGATCTGCTCCTGTCACATATAGCTACAGTATGTCGTTTTTTTAATGTTCACGAGACGACCGACAGCATAATTCTATGAATTGTTACAAGCTATAATAACTTCAGTGTCTGATTTACTTTGGTCATCATTTGATCATTCACGACGGCCCATGATTGGATTTTGGGAAATCATACGAAGAATAGTTGTGTCCATAAGAAGTGGATAAGCAAAAATAAACTAGAGCATGTTATGGACGCGGTAGCTCAGTGGCAGAGCGTTCACCTCCGGTACATGGGGCCCTGGTTCGGTCGCAGCTTGTGCTATGTGAGCTTCTTTGGTGAACAAACACCTTGTGTGTGGATTTTCCCGTTTTCTCGTACTTTCTTCCTTCCACCATTTCTTATCATCACTGTTTCCCTTAGCCTCAGTGTAATAACGTAGGACGTTAAAGTAGATATTTCATTTCAAGACATATTCTATTAATGGTGTTCTTCTTCCAAAACTAAAGAAATGTAGTATTGAACATTGGCAATTCCGTACACCATAGGTGCCGACTACATGGGTATGGCCTTGGCTTTGAGGTTCAAGCATCCGTTGGAAATTTTTAATGTGTACTTATAAAATTAATATTGAAATAACATTTTCATGACATTTACAAAAAGTTAGCGCATGTGACCGCAAGTTTGATTTCATAGGTGGATGCTTATACGTTGAATAATTGTTTATCAATATAACTTATAGCTCCCTTAGGTATACGGCATATCTAGGATTCAACGATATAACATTATACAACAATAAATAATCTATATTCACAACTGAGAGTGGTTTCGTACTTATTTCAAATAACTTGAAGTTTGATGCCGTTATTATGTATTTCTAATGTAGGTCAAAAGTATTTATATAAATTGAGTTTATACAAAAGACATAGACAGTTGAGTCGTTTTCAGTTTTCACTCAAATTATTCTAAAATATTGGGGCCGCGGTGGCTCAGTGGTAGAGCGTTCAGCTCTGGTGTTTGGGGTCCCGCGTTCGATCCCAGTCCCCGGTAAGTGAACTTTGTGGTGGACAAACACCGTGTACGCGGGTTTCCTCGGGGTTCTTTCGTTTCCTCCCACTTTTTTCTTTCCACCATTTTTATTCATGTTTCATCATCACTGTTCCTTTAGCCTAGCCGGCATAATCGTGGGACGTAAAACTCACAAATTTAATTTCATTTCGTATTCTAAAATATGAAGAGGTTTAATTATTATTAATTCAATTTTTTTCTCTCTTTTTTGGTCAATATTGCAAAACATATCATCATCGTCATAATAATAGCTATTCTGCCATTATTTGCAGGTCACTTGCTGCAGCTGAGAAGCTTCGATGACTGTGGTCCTCAGCTAGTCTCTTCGTCTTAACGTAGCAATTTTCTGTCTTAATATCTTTCTTCAACCACAATCTCCTTCTCTCCCTCCCTCTAGCACGTCCCTCATAATACAGTTCCTCCTCAGCTAATGTCCTCCTCTTAATAACATCTAAAATTCTTCTTTTCTCCCCTACCGCTACTATTTCTAAAACCTTCGCATTCGTTTTCCGTTCAACCCAGCTGATTCTCTCCTTTTTTCTCCATGCCCACATTTTGAAAGTCTAATTGTTTCATCGTTTTTGCGTAATGTCCTTGTTTCTGCCCCATACAGTACGTATTAGAATCAGTAAAACAAAATTTCAATATTTAATTGGAAGTTTGTTCAATACAAAGATGAGCTAATCGTGGTTGGAAAGAAAAAAAAATCTGACGCCTTTAGAGTGTAAAAATAATTTTGCAATTTATGGTATTTCAGTAATCTGTGCCGTCTTGATTTTCTTTCATGCGTCTCACTGTCAGGGGTAGCCTCCCCAGTTTGAGAACCAGTGGAGTATTGGATCTGTTAAAACATATAAAGAAATATTACGAAATGTTGTGATTTATCTTATAAGTAGTGAAGCGTGATCACCCATTGAAAAAAAAAAAGTAAAGGTCATCGCCTATATTGTACAGGATCATCACACTTACACGAAGGTAAAATATATTACATTTAGAAACATACATTGTATTTCCCTCACTATTGACGCAATGTAGGATTTATTATCCCTTATATCCAGAGTAAAATTTGCTTATGAAAATCATAGATTTGTTTAAAGCAAAACTTGCAAGACTCTTGCAAGCAAGACCAAGACTGGGTATGCAAGACCAAGACCAAGACCAAGACTAGGTGTGCAAGACCAAGACCAAGACCAAGACCGAGGGTTCCAGTGCAAGACCAAGACCAAGACCGCATGTGCAAGACCAAGACCAAGACCAAGACCACCCGGGTCTTGGTCTTGGTCTTGCATTTCCTCATCACTAGATATGGCGTGAGTATTAAAATTTGGTGTTTATGAAGTAGGTTTGGATTTCTAGAATACGCGCACAAACAAACGAGTTTCAAATATGATTCTGTCAATCCTAAATATTAACATAATTAACTTCAAAAGCAAAATAACTTTATAATTTAATTTAGGAAATAAGGATATTAAAAGAAAAAAGGAGAAACTTATAATTATGTAAGATGACCCAGTGGGACAGCTTGGAACATGAAGAAACAAGATGACAAGCTCTAGTGACAAGTATTCTAGGAGTCAACTCCTGCTTTGGAAAATCATCTACTTTCATAAGTTATTACTTAAAGCAATTAACTAATAGCACATCAAACCAAAAGCAAATATTACTAATGAACTTTGATGAACATTATGAACTCTTCATCATAAAACTACAGGTTGATATAAAAAAATCCAGCCATCGACAGTCAGGTTTCTTCAGTTTTCTAAGATGGATTTTGAAGCGCAGTTTCAAGTTTGCCGTGTTGGCGCGCCATTGTTTTCTGGAGGTGCTGCACTGAGAAAATCCGATATCCGGACAGCGGTATATGGTACAAATATACGGAATCCTTATGTTTACTACGGAAATATGTACGGAGCATATGTTATCCATATACTACATATATTGCCTTTTCCGCTTGGATGTTACATCATTACGCTGCAGGATGTCAGACATCGAACAGTCTTCCGTATATTACATACGTATACATATGATACATACATCAGCTGTATGTTATATACGTCAATCTGTATGTGAGATCCTTACCGCCTGTATACACAGGCATTATATAGGCGGTTCATACGGAAAGTAAGTATAGATAGAATATTTATACGAAAAGGATTATAAAACATAGTTTTCAGTTATAAGTTTGCTGCGGGATGTTACATATGAGTCTTACGTTAAGTCCAAAAACTACAGGATTTACGCATATAACCTACATTTTACGTACGCCACATACGTGTTTTCCTGTGTATTTATATTTAGATGACTTCAGGCGATGGTCAGTTGTTGGGTCTTGGTTACACCTGCTAACAGGCATTTCTGCTCATTCCTTCTCATTTTATAATTTATTTTCTGATTTTTTCTTTCTTTAAAGGAATGTACAGATAGTCATTTTCTAAAGAAATAATAAACACTTCTGACCAGAGTATATACACTTGTTTATTAAAAACTAAATTACAGTGTAACGGTTTCGACAACTTAACGTTGTCTTCATCAGACACTAACTCTTGTCACGTTAAGTTGTTCACTTCACGTTACACGTTAAGTTGTTCACTTCACGTTAAGTTGTCGAAACCGTTACACTGTAATTTAGTTTTTAATAAACAAGTGTATATACTCTGGTCAGAGTTATTATTATTTCTTATAGTGAGTTAAGTGTTTATTATTTCTTTACTGAGTTCTAAAGTCGTGATGGATAGAGCCATTTTCTGTTAAATACGGTATGTACAGCACATATAGCCATCCAAAATCTGACATTTTCGAAACTGCTGGGCTTTTCAAGCCTGGAGGTTGCCGAATTTTTGAACATGAACCTGTATAATCAATTTATGATACTATGGTGGTTAATGGCACAATTTATTAATTAAATAATTATTCTACGTAATTTAAATTAATAATCCTGATGGATATACGGATGTAAAACAGAATACTGTGTGATGATTAATGAACATTTGATTTATCATGAAACATATACTCTGCTACTAAAAATACAATATATAACTTAATACAAATGTAAGCTTAGTAGAAGAAATGGAGTAAAGTAATCATCCTTAATTCACTTGCAGTGACTAAATCAAGGAATTGAACTTGATGTCGAATTGGCGTTCAGTTAGAGAACGTCGGTAGGTGCGATTTGTCTGTATATAAAGAAATAAAGAAGCAGTTCAATAAGAAATCGAGAAGTAGTGTCCATAAAGAGTACAGAAAATAAACTAAAGAGCACTGATATGTGTTTGTTGTTCATTAGGCCTAACTGTATCTAAGGTTATGGTTGAGGACCTTGAAGATTTGTTCAATTGTTATTTGGCTTGGAGATAAATATATTGGTTTAACAAGCTTGCTTTATTAGATTTCTCAAGTATAACAGCTCTGTTACGCTCGATAACATACATTGTAGAAATTGATTGAAAGCTTGATATGACTGAAGCAATATTAAAACATTAAATCATATATGTAGTTTAATCCCTTTGATCAAAGAGAAAGAAAAGTTAACTATCAAACTATTAACTGTATGCAGGTAAATAAATGTCTGTAATAAAGTTATAGTTACTATTGGAGTTCGGCGTCCTTTCACAGCACTGAGGCTATATGGGACAGGACCTTTCAAAGTGAAATCCGAACCATTACTCGGGTTTGTATTCGTATCTCCACCGAGAATCATTATGTGCAGTCAATGTTATTGTTACCCACTTCTCTAAGATTAATTATTACATTATCCTCGTATTTTTCTTTCTGTACACCCCTTTCCACTGCCCTGGTAGCTACAGCATGCATCTTTGATGCACGTAGTCCCGGATTCAATTCCCTACGAGAGCGCATTGAGCTTCTTATGGTCGTTCGTATTCCACCTGAAACTGTACGGTTCACAACTTATAATAGCTTTGAAAAGGGATGGTAAACTTCGATAAGCAAACAATTCTTTATGAACATAAGCTTCCCGGCACTTAATGCAGCGCGCTAGTTTTACTTTTAGCGATTTAGTGGACAACTTACCCATACATAATAATGTTTATATATATATTGATTTTTGAGAAGCACTGTCAGATGTCTAATTGTGGAGTGAGATGTTTCGTTTTGTTCAGTCATCGTTTATAGATTCAGAGATCCACCTAATCTCTGTAAAATGGCTACCTAGGGAAAACTGATGGATTAAAATCAACATGGAGCTGACTACATCATCTCAAGTATGTACCGACGCCACTAAAGTGGAAAAACTTATTTTCATACTGTGTCATGCTCGTACAAATCTATCCCAGATGACATGCCTTTACTTTATATTGACTATTACTCTTTAAGACGAAAGTTTACTTATTATTAGGTCAGTGTGCAGAGCCTGTGAAAAGTGTATTCAAGCATGCCCTTCATTTAATACGGCTAAAAGAACGCTCAGTGATCGATTTCTAAGGAGTTTGGTTTTCGAAACTTCTTTATACACTTTTCCTGTCTGTCTGTTCGAAAGACAAGACAAAAAAAAAAAAAAAAAAAAAAAAAAAAAAAAAAAAAACCCTTCAATTGAAATTATTCGTTATTCGAATAATGAATTATTCGAATTCTAACAGACTAATGCACAAGTCGTTTATAGGAAGAAAAATGTGGGTTGTAATAGGGTGAGTAGATGAGGAGTAAAGTTTATCGTGAATCGAAAATTGGTCGTGGACAAGTTGTGTTACAGATGAGAAACAAAGATAGGAAATGAAGCAAGTGATGGTTAATTGCGCGGCGATAAAGTAACTCCTAGAATTAACCCTATGCCATACTTGACTTCATTTCAGAGACACAGCGTGCGAACTTAAGTCCATGAAAATCTCATCAATACGTAGTGCGAGTTGTAGCTATTATATAAAAACGCTGTGCTGTGTCTACGTCTGTGTCTGTGTCTACGCTGTGCTGTGTCTATGATGGTGCTGTGCCTACTATTTTGTTTTCACGCCGTAAGATTTTGCATATTTTTTCAGGCAATCGATGTATTGATGGTTGTCAGAATAATGGAAAACCTGAAGAAAACGCTACTAGTCTCTTGCACTTGTGCCAATTTGGCGTAAAGCCATAATTTCGCAATCCTTTGAAACTCAGAGAGGTCTTCCACTTTGCGTTACCACCTTTTGTCCACTTCAACATATGTTTCTGTTCTACTTCACCTTATGTATTACTGCAGACGATTACGTAACATACCTCTAACAGTGGCTAGACATTGTACATGCGTCCTCATTGTTATCATTTCACATATCTTACATGTCTGAAGCTACAGTTATTTCCATTCCTTTGATAACGGATTTATATACACGATTTTACGTGTTTTGAATTTGTTTTATACGTAAGAAAAGCTGGAGGAAAATGACAGATACACTGCTTTGTCGCAAAAAAAAAAAAAAAAAAAAAAAAGAAAAGAAAAAAAAAGAAAAGGATTCCCAAATAGTGTAAGTAAAGTTTGTTTCTTCGACTGAAGTGAGGTTCTTAAAAGTTATATAAAGGCCACCTTCTACGTAGTCCGCGGGAACTTGTAGAAAACACCCCCGATATCTAAATGACCAACCAGAACTCTCATTTCAAATAATTGACAGCCGCATGTCAACTTCACGTGGAATGTTAGTTGCCACAGTTCCAAACGCTGCCCTTCCAGTTAGTGGTTTGAAGATTGCTGTTAAATGTAGTGCTGTTAAGAGGCCTCATCCCGGCGAAATTAAAATACCGCTAATTTTACAGTAATTATGTGATATCTTCAAATAGATAAAAGATAATTGAAATGTGGAACAAGAGCGCCCTAGACAATATTATTTTGCATGAGATACCGTTATCACAAGTCACCTAGTGGCTTTCCGTTTTCAGCTGTTTAGAAACGCGAAAATAAATGCCGATTTTCAAAATGGCTCGAAATCGAAAGCAGATAAGTGAGTCGTGATAACGGTATCTCATGTAAAATGATATTGTCTAGGGCGCTCTTGTTCCACATTTCGATTATCTTTTATCTATTTGAAGATATCACATAATTACTGTAAAATTAGCGGTATTTTAATTTCGCCGGGATGAGGCCTCTTAAGACATTGCAACCCCGCAAATGCGGTCAAAAGAGGGATGGAGAGAGGAAGGGATACTAAAATTCAGCATGGGAACTTCAAAGACATTGTCCGAACTGCGCTCATATTGATTGAACACACTATAATAGTTATTGGACTCACCTAAAGATCATAATGAAATTTTGACGTACGTAAATTTATCAAGAACATACTACATATATAGAACAGAAGGGTTTATTGTGTTACTTTTTCTCTCAGTATTTGTTTACTAACGCCACACAACAAAAACATGCCGTGGGTATTTGTAAATTTATAATACTTCTTTTAAGATATTGTCTGCAGAAGGCCTGTCTTTTAAGTATGAATAACGCGCTGTAGATCAGCATGGCTTTTTGTTTTAATTTCTTCATATTGTGTGACCTCTTTTTTTAAAAAAACTTTTTGCTGCCCCTCACCTCTGAAAAGAACAATGAACAACAAGAATTGAGAAAACGACGACGACGAAGAGAAATCGCACAGGCTACCTACAGTACCTGCCTTGTTAGTAAATCAAAGATTGGGTTTTTATCGCTTGCGGATGATGGTTTCAAGAACCGTGTTTTAATATGATATTCATGCATAATTAAGTTATTTGTAGGTTCCCCACCATGAATATTTCATACTCTTTGCAGACTTTGCGTGCGTTGAATAACTTTTTATCTGCGTCAGAGAGTTTCTAGATCGGGTGAAGGTATTTTTTTTTCTAAATTATTCAGAGATAAATATCTCTCTTTTCTTGTCTTCCTCTGTTCTCTTTACCTTTCTCAGCTTTTAAAGGTAACTTGTTTTTAGCACTCATGTAGAACAACAGCATGTGTACACAAAGTGCAAAGCCTAAATACACACAGTATACTGCCTTCATGGTGGCTCAATCCCTATCATCCATAAAAATGCTGGTAGAGTTCCGCAAGGAACTGTAATTGGACCTATATTATATTCGTCATTTCAAAAGAAAATAGTACTTTAAAAAAAATGTCTGCAGCAGTTATTTTCAACTGTATGCCCTCTGACGTTACAGTTTGCTGGTTATTTTCTGAGTAAACCAAGAGAAGAAGAAGAAGACAGCAACCTTAGCATTAATATAAGACGGTATTGACAGACAATCAAGGGGTAATCGATAATTTTTCTACTACATTATTCGTACATTCATGACTAATTAAACACTTGTTTCATTCTATTCCACCTATCTCTGTCTAATCTTTTCTCTTCCCCATGGCTGTTATCATACAAGTCTACTTCTATGTCATACATTCGTGCTACCAAATCCGAACCCCCCTAAAAACTTAACTCGACTAATATTTGTACCCTTTCTTAATAAAACTATATTTGTTTAACAGAAAAATAATTTATGTATACTAAATATTTGATTTTCCTTCTTATCTCTAGTCTTTCTTTGCTTATAAAAATTCTCTGAGAAAATAGGTGACATCAATTAACAATTACTTATCGTATTTTCACGTGCAGAATAACACTGGTTCAATACTATATTGTCGTATTGGACCCCTCTCGCCTCAAGAGTTTGAATCCTTCTCAACATAAATTCCTTGGTGTACTCCTGTTGGCGACTTGAAGTGACTGATCTCCAATATGTGACTAGTCTTTCAAAGAATTCCACGATAGGAAAAGCAAACTGTACAACTAACAAATATATCATATAAGGAAAAAATAATAATACTAAAAAAAAAATTATATTGTAATCGATTTACAACATACTAAAAAGTTCAGCAGAATTTGTTTTGAATAACAAGAGTTTACAATCAAAGAGTTCCAATATTTTGATTCTTTGTATCGTGTATTTGATTCCTTAATAAATTTCTATCCCTATGAATTCGACTTTTCTTTCTGCCTTTTCTGCAGATAATGTTTCTATATGAAAGTATAAATACTTTATTTCTTTGTTGTTTCCGTCTCCACTCTGGGATCGTGGTGGCTCAGAAGTAGAGCATTCACATTTGGTGTTTGGGAACGCTGGTTCGATCCCAGCTCGCGCGAAGTGGACTTTGTGTGGACAAACACTATGTGCATGGGTTTTCTCGGCGTTCTCCCTCTTCCTCCCACTTTATTCATTCCACCATTGGATTCATTTCTCACCGTCTTCTTTAGCCTAGCCGGCATAACCGTGGGGCGTAAAACTACACGAACTCAGGCAATGATAAATCCAGCCTGTTAAGGAAACAAGTAAATTATGTAAATTAAAGGAAACGGAAAAACATACAAACGAGCAGAATCCAGGGATTCTCATCCCCCAAGAGCTTGGGTACAACTTTCCAAATTTACCATTCTGGTCCCCAAGCTTGCTCTTCTTTTCCTAAATTTTCATTCTGCAGTTTGGTTTACCATTTTCGATGAAGAATTGTGATTCTCCAAATATTTTCATGAGCTCAACCTGTCACCGCCAAATTGCTCTGTACCTCACGACAAAGTTCATACACAAACGCGAGCACAGTTTGAATATGCAGTTCTGATATCCAAAAGTTGTCCACACTGTCTCATTGTCTAGACAAATGATATCTACTTTTTTTGCGTGGAGAGATACTTAAATAACATATTTCCTGCGATCTGATATCAAACTGATTTCCAGCGTTTTTTTCTTTTTTAGTAAAAGTTCATAAATCTTGTGTCGATGGTATTTTATTAAAATTGTTTGCACTTAAAACCGAAAAATCAGGACGTAGAAAGTTTTATGCAAGGTAATTGCCCTAGGAAGTCTTTTCGTTTCAGTCGAGGGATGAGGTCTTTAGCACATAAATGTCATGAGTAGTTCCATGTTTAGTAGCTAACCATTGGATACGTAGGGTTGATCTAAGATCACGTAAGATTTATAGTGGAACAAAAGAGATACAGAGTTTACACAGGAGTACTTTCCAAAGTTGGTTGTGCCCGTGAAAATGACGGGAAGAATTCGTTATTAAGAGAGAGAGAAAGAGTTTAAGATGACTTAAAATGTCATATTATCCAGTCAAACTTGATAATTTTGAGGAAGGGGTATACTAATCCTAATCATTTTTTAGCTTCTGTTTCCAATAACAACATCTGAAGTAAAATACTTGGCAGTTTCCTTCCTGTTTGAAATCTTGAAGAATATAGTGTGAAATAGTGTGAAATCTTGGAGAATTTAGCGGCCTAGAACCTAGGAAAGATATGGAAACAAGTAGCATTTTTTCTTAGGTTACTTTACGTATATTACTTTTTTATTTGGACCACTTCTATCCTACTTATTTTAGATAACTTTCTCACTAAATTAGCGATCAATAAGTTACCCTTACCCTACAGAACACATCCCCGTAACATGTTAACATAAGAAACCCTGGTTACTAAAGATATTGAAAAGCCTATAGCACAACTTAAAATAAATCTGACAATTTAGAAAAAGAACTACAGTTGTAGACATTACTAACTAATTCTGTGGTCTCCATGCCGTATTGATAAAAGCTTCAATTGACTTCTATCCTCTGACAGCTGGATCCTGTTTCTATTTTGCATCCTATTTCTGCGAGATACATGTACATCTTAATATTATCTTACAATCTGCACCTAGATCTTTTTTCAGGTTGGGTTCCCAGTTTAAAAGTTTGAAAGCGTGACTCCTTTCCTCCGTTCTGGCTACATGACCTGCCCACCTGAGCTTCCTAGACTTCATGACCCTAACAATGTTAAGTAAACGGTATAAATTTTGCAGTTTCTACTATTCCCCATTCCCGTCCCTCTTGGGTCCGAATATTCGCTGTAGAATTTTATTTTCAAATGCTTTTCTTTTGCGATCTTCCCTCACTGTAACACCATATTCTCGGCCTTTCAGCACAGTAGGTATAATTACCATTTTATATATTTCAAACTTCAAATTCTATGATAGGATTTGGGAAAACAACAGGGTTTGGACTGAATAATAACACGAATTCCCTGTTTTCAGTCGATATTTAATTTTTTCGTGGATATGGTTTTGATCTGTGAATGTTGATCCTAGATTTTTGAAAGTATTCAGTTTGTCGGAAGTATTACTTGATATTTTAACGTATCCATAATTGGCAGTATTACTGTCACAGCGACTTTGCATGTAATTAATTTTCTCTGCATTTACTTCTAAACTCATGTCGTTATAGAGGTTTAATAAAACCTCTGCAATTCTTTCAATTGTCCTTGTATCATTTATCAGATTTACATCATTTGCATAAGCCATAACCTGATGAGTGCCATTCTTTTCTATGGTCTGGTTACTATCTTTAATTTACCTTGGAGCGTATTTCAGAACGGTTACGGTATAAAGGAAACTTGAAGTATTCTGTGATTATGTTTCCTCTTGTAATCTTTACCTTAGTCATATCCGATATTTACTCTTTTGAGACTCTTCGATACTCTTGACCTAACACGTTTGTCATTTTATTTTCTGTCGCACGAAGATAAAAGATAATTTCTCGGGAGAAAGAATGAATAGATTGTCGGTCAAGGGACAAACTCATCTTTGTAGATTGCCTTGATTTTCTTCGTTGGTGTCTCTTCCTCCACTGACCTCGTCCTGTCTCCCAGCATTCATTGCGAAAAAAAGGGAGAACCAACCAGAGTCGTGAGATGTGCTCTGGCTCTATTTTGGTGACCTTATCATTACCTGCAGTGACTATATCCAAGTAATGTCGTGATGAGGGTAAGACAACTGCACAAGTGATTTTATTTTATGAAAGAAGGTTGAACTGATGGATATATAAGTGTTCATACCGGAACAAAATAATCTAATAATCTTGTGTGTAAATACAATCTTGTGTATACATCGTTGGAATACAGAGAAAGAGAGAGAGCGAGATCCAAGGATAGGGACCAAAAAAAAAAAAAAGATCAGATCTTGGCACCCTTCAGTTTTTTCATCATAGTAAGAAGAGAGAAAGGGAGATAATGAAAAAAGGAAGATGTTTAGCTTGTGTGGTCTGTGAGATTTGGTATCACCCTGTCGCTGTCGCATAGCAAGGGAGCAAGGGATGACGATGGTGGACCACATCGGACGTCGCAATCATAGAGCTCGAGTCTTCTGGCTGGAGTGTTTCGTTTCACCTATCAGCGCTAAATACATTCAAGGCATCTCAACAGAAAATACTTTATAAAAAAAAGACATTTAATCAATGTTTCCAACCTTATGTGTTTTTACCGAGTACGTACATATACAGTATAACCATTAGTTCATGCATTACGTTGGTTGGTGGGAGTATAGCGTTCTTTTTCAGCACTGAGGCTATATAAGACATGAACCTACTGTATAAAGCGTAATCCGAACAATAATTATGCGTTGAAGGATTAGGATTAGGAATTAGATTTCTGAGCTAACGGGATCTGTGGCCATGTTATCCCGTCACGTATGAGGAATAACGTTCCACAGCGATCACATTATCCGAAGAAATTGAAGGAAGAAAGGAGTGGGGAAGGAAAAAAAAGAGGCCTGGGACCTATGTTGGGTACCATCCAGGCATTTGCCTGGTGTGAATGAGTAAAACCCAGGAAACTCTCACTCAGAATGGCTGGTCTGAAAAATCTTCGACACTTTTTCGACTGAGTGTTCACACCTGGCTAATACGTTCAAATTTCAAGGTTTTCCCACTGGGAATCGAACCCGGAACCATGTGCGCAACGTTTATGGTAGATGTAAACCAGTTCACGTCTGGTGCATGGAGTCCTTGGTTCGATCCCAGCTCGTACCAAGTGAGCTTTGTGGTGGACGAACACCGTGTGTGGGGGGGTTTCTCGGAGTTCTCCTGTTTCCTCCCACTTTATTCATTCCATCATTGCATTCATTTGTCATCATCACCGTCTCCTTTAGCCTAGCCGACATAATCGTGGTACGTAAAACTTAAAGATTTAATTTAATTTCATTTTCATGTTTGCCACATTCTCGTGGGGAGATTGAGGTTAAAATTGATGCTAAGAGGGTAAAGAAGTAAACTGTATTTCATGAAGGTCAATGGATAATCTGAGGTTAAAAGTTTAGAATTATTCAGTTCAGTGGCAATTCGTGATAGCCATATCGGTAAATAATATACATATATTGGCCACAAACTAGGGAAAAAACTTACCTA
The DNA here is from genome assembly GCF_964235325.1 of Thermobia domestica. NCBI lineage: Eukaryota > Metazoa > Arthropoda > Insecta > Zygentoma > Lepismatidae > Thermobia > Thermobia domestica. The sequence continues at coordinate 67,645,583 of NC_137455.1, forward strand.
ATATCCTAACATCCTAACAATAATTATGACGTCAAATATGCTTTATTTCGTTAGCTTGTAGTAATAAGATTATAATTATTCACCAATAATAATAATAATAATAATAATAATAATAATAATAATAATAATAATAATAATAATAATAATAATAATACCAGTATCAGCCCATGAAAAGGTATGGCGATCACATGCCGCGTTCCAATTTGATTATCGGCTGTTAGTGCTCTCATTTATAGTTTTCTACACCGGAGTTCACAATCTCTTGATTCAAGTAGCTTTCTGGTCATCTTATGGTACTGATTCAATACAACAGCTCTGTGCCCTATCCTGGAATTGAACCCGAAACAAATAAGACTGAAGTTATACTACCTAGTATTGAGCGAAAAATAAACTAAAATCTTTCGAGGTAAGGTCAAGAACAATAGAATGAATGTCTATGGGAAGTTGAGAAAAATGTTATGGAAGGTATTGTCAAAGCAATAAGAGAGAGGAAATGAAATATTGTAACGATAGTAAAGATAGTAATTCTTACGCCAAGATCAGAGATTTCAGAATCGTACTAGGCGGAAATGTATCTGCTCCTCAAATTACCAGTTAGTGATGCGAAGTACTTATATATCTATTTATGATTATTCAAATAAATGCAACGATTTCAGTATAGTTTGACTACAGGATTTCTGTATTCTAATTGGTTATTTCATCAAAATACTGAGGCTTACAGACAGAAGAAAATGAAGATCTACTTTTGATGCAGTCGTACCAAAAAGTGACAGAATACAGTATGATAGAGTTACTCAAGGTTGCTCTGTCTGAAATTTCTTCCCATAGGCTTATTTTTACCCGATGAAGCTAGAAGGACCATTAGACACTAACTCTTTTACCTGATGAAGCTTGGGGAATCACTATGCACTAACTTATTTAACTGAAGCTAGGAGAATCACTAGATACCATCTCATGTACCTAATAAAACTAGGATGATCGCTAGGCCAGTTGAGGGGGAGTAGGTTGACTAGTTCCTTTTCCACTGTGGTTCGAAACAGTGTATGGATGAAAATTAGGTAGCTGACTAAAGAAACATTAAGAATTAGTGTTACGCGTATCTGACTTTTTACGCAGATGGACTATTATGCGCATTAACTAATATTTTTCCAATATAAAGCACTTTGAATTCCTAGAGTGACAAATAATCAGATCAGATCTTTGTCAATTCATGTATTAGTAGTATAGTTGTTAGCTATTTATGCATTCACGTTAGGTAGATATAAGCGAAAAAAGTATCAGTGCGTGAGGTGATAATTAGTTTTTAAAAAACACTGCAATTATTTTGATAAATCACAAGGTTAAATGCGGAAAATATACTTCCATATTAAGATATTTCCAATATTTTTTTAAAAAATGTTGTGATATGTTATACTCAATACAGGCCGGTAGCCAGCCCAAAAATGTAGGGGAAGCCCGGTAGAAGTTGGAGGGGGGAGGTGTGACCCAACTACATTATATTTCATTTGCAAGCCTACCGTGAGAATTTTAGGGGGGCAGTAAAAGTTTAGAGGGGCCAGGCCCCCCTAGTTCCCCCTCCCCCGTGGATACGGGCCTGACTCAATATAATATCCAGTTATGTGAGATGCCTGGCGTGCTAACGAAAACACATTCTGTTGCAGATTTCTGTGTTTCCGGTACACGGTGCAAATCGAAAATAGAAAATGCGTGTATAGAAGGACAGCATAAATACTGCTGAGATTTTCAGTTTTAAACGCACTATATTTTGCTAACGTACACTGATTTTGTTGCTACAAAGCACAGTGTTAGTTATGGAGTGTTCGTGTTAAGACTATGTGGAGTAGGTAATTTTAATTTAATTTTGTTTCACTGGAAAATGTATGGACATTTGAGGAACGTGATGTTTACTAGTACGCGGTATGCACGTGTACTAGAAGGTTAGTTGCGTTCATACTTATTGTTCTTAAGTAAAATAATTTTATCACAGTTGCTAAATACTTAAAAAAAAAATTCTTAAAACATAACATTGTTCTTAAAAGAATATAACCATCACAGCTTTTCTAAAAATCCTGCAGGCTATATGGGCTGCTTAGATGCTAAGTGACTTAAGAAAAAATGGACAAATGCCTTCATTCACATTTAGAGATGGATACCTTTTATATATAAACGGTAACTTATAAGACCATAGAGTACATAATTACGATTTTAGTTGCCAAAATAATAGACATCTGAATTGTTGATGAGATATTCAACTTCAAATTTCTCTCTTGGAAAATTTCAGTTTTGGAAGTAGCCCATTTGGGATCCAAGCTATATACGGAAGATTTTTTAAAAGATCCGTTATACCTTATGAGAATGAAATGAAATCTTATGAGAATGAGATCCGTTTTAACTTATGAGAATGAATGAAATTTTACGTTCCACGATTATGCTTTTTTATACTAAAGGAGACGGCGATGATGAGAAATGAATGAAATGGTGGAATGAGTAAAGTGGGGAGAAACGGAAGAACCCCGCGAAAACTCACGTCCACCACAAAGCTTATTTGGCGCGATCTGGGATCGAACCAAAGACCCCATGCACCAGAGATGAACGCTCTACCACTGAGACACCGCGGCTCCTCCGTTATTACTTATTTAACAAAAAATTGAGGTAGTTTCTTGGTAGTTTTGTGTTACTGTGCATTTAAATATATAATTTTGGATTAGTTAATTCTATACAAATTTTCCACGTCCTTTTTCTGGTCTGCTGGCAAGCACGTGTGATGCATGAGGTCCCGGAGAGCATCGAACATGCTACAGCGGCTTTAATCTCACTTGGAACTGTAGGTATCGTCCTTATAGTCTCGCTGCTGACACAAGGATGTGTGCAGCTCACAGATGACGAGAAGAACCCTAAAACAGGGTAGCGGGGAAAGGTCAACGACACGGTCAAGTCCATTTTCGGTTTTTGAGGTGTGGTCTATACTTAGATGTCGTCTGCCACTCCGGGTAAAGTTATATGTGTGCTATTCCGTGGTGTCATTTGAAACCCCCGTGCGAAAAGTGGGCGAGCCCATACCTACGTCACACTACTTCTGCTAGGGTTCTTCTCGTCATCTGTGAGCTGTATGTACAAATCAATCAATCAATTAACTTCTTTCGTGCCAACTAGTCTATTACTTAGGTATATTCTTTTCACCCATGTATATTCTGGCCAAGGAGAACACGTATTTAGTTCATTGATACAAACTCAGAAAATGAAATAAAATTAATTTTTTGGTTTCACGTCTTTCGATTATATCCCTTAGGCTAAAGAAGACGATTGATTAATTAATATGAATGTTGAAATAATTATTGAATTGCTGGAATTAGAAAATGGGAGGAAAGTGACGAACTTCGACAAAGCACAAGAACATAATGATGTTCTACACAAACTCGCTTGGCTGGAAATCAAACCAGAGTTCTCTCGCTCCAGCAGTAAGCGCTGTACCGCTGAGCCACCCTGTCCCCTGGCACATGGTCAAAAGTATCGACTACCAACCATTACTTCTGGCTTTATTGACTTACTGTCTTCTATTTAATTCAAGTAGCTGTTCGGTTGATTGATGTATCAACATCGAAAAAGTTTTTACCCTTTCCTAATATTTGTCCACCACAGGGTATTTGTCTACCACAAAATTAACTTGGTCCGAGTTCGTTAACGGAGCAATCCTTTAATATCTAAACGATTAACTGTGACTTTAACGGTGGCTATTCATATCCCATGCATTGAAATATTCACGTGATCATCTCTATTATCTTCATTAGAATTTATTTTGTAGTTATATCTTTTATATTTGCTATGTATTCTTTCAGCATTTTTACGTTGCGTTTGAATTTTATTTTGTGTTAACCTTTTTAGAATCCTGGCTTTTTAAGGTAAATTCTAGACTTTCATTCTAGCAACTACTGCATCATTACTGTTTATCCTAGGATCAAGGTTCATATCTCGTTTTTTTTTTCAGAATAAAACAACCTTTCACATGGTACCATTCGCTTGTCCGTATCATACACCGGAATTTTTTCTGAAAAAAAATATTTAAATTTTTTTGTGCCCCTGTGGCCCGGGCCTGTGTTGCAGTAGAGATCTCAGAATCACCTGAAAACTAGCTAGTTATGTGCCCAATGCGTGTGCACAATTTCAATCTTATCTTAAAAAGCTAAGGTCGGGAAAAATATTTGCAAATTTCTTCAAGTAGAAAAGGTGATGTCGCGGCCCGCTGTCCCCATTTGGCGCCAAGTTGACCATCTGCGCTTTTCTTTGGTTCTGCTATAAGTGAACAATAAGAAAAAACCCGGCGTAAATTGGTTTTATATGAGCTGTATATACGTTTAAAGACAACACTATTCTATGATATATACCAAGGATTCTAAAAGGGTTAATGTCTTGTTTTTGATATACTTTTACTTGAACTTCGATGTTTTAGAAGTTTTATTTGGAATTTTTAATGCACAGAATGTGTCACTCATTGACTTCATCGTGATGGGAGTAAACAACCTCGCTGCTGATGCTCCCATCAAATAGCCAGCAATCAGTCAATAAACTAGTTGTATAGTTCCATTAATTGGTTATATCTTCTGTTTGGAAGGACTTTTGCGTGTTATATAACTTTTTTTTTTTTGTTTTTCTTTTCCTATAGATGGGGTAGATTTTCGTGCTTTTCTCTGTTAGATCAGCGCTTATGATGTAATCTTTTTTTTTTTTTTAAAAAAAAAAGAACATTAAAAACATGTACACCCACACAAGTTAGCACACGATATCAAAATCATTTATTTGCTCTGGGAGACTTTTTTTTTCTTGAAAAAATATTTTAATTTAAAAAAACAAAGAAAGGGGGAAAAAATGGCAGATGTTAATCTTGTACGTTGAAAAATGATAGTAAGCTTTGAATCTGAAAGGTTGGTCACATTGTATCCTAGATTTTCCGTTAAGTGTAACAACGTCAGTTAAGATGGGTGCGTGTTGTGTGGAGAACGGACAGATATCATTCGGTTAATCAGGAAAGTAAGAAAAGGGGAACCAACAGATGACTTGAGAGGGCCTGCTTGCTTGAATTTAAGATAAAAACATTTTTGTCGTGGCTGTTAAAAATACCATGATGTGAATCTTACTTCTATGCGAGAGAGAGAGAGAGAGATTGTGTGTGTGTGTGTGTACAAAAGTTTTTAAACTTTTCTCCTTCATCGTGATATGCTACACATTCTCGTGGAGAAAGATATTCTGCTCACACAGTGTTCAAGAGATGTAGCCAAGAATTTACGTCAAGATTAAGCTTTCGACATTACGTCGTGTTAACAATGGTGCCATATAGGCCAACTTCTCCCCCTTCTCCCAAGCTCTCCTCACACCCATTGGGTTTCAAGATGGTTCTTCTTTTGGACGTCTTATCATGAATCAGTATTTTTGCAGCATTTGGCCTGCTCTAGTAATCAGTAGAAAACAGATGGTAACTATAAAAGATGTATATCCGTACATTATCAGAAAGGAAAGACTTCACTAAAAATATATATATATATATTTTAGGTCGAGGTGTGTTAACAAAGTTCTCACGTGCTAGCCAGTCAAGATTAGTGTATCAAATTTCTTTGCAGTAGGGAAGGGAGCATAGAACGGTGAACTGGTTTCCTATTGCTATGTTTTTATATACATATGTATCTTCTGAAGTTTGATAGCAAGAATGATGTAATGAAAGATAATTTACTATTTGTATGCTTATTAACAATTTCAGTAGGTTAGAGATACTTTCAGGAAGGTAATACTGCCTATCTTGAAAATTTATTGTAAGAAGAAAATGCTATATGAGCCAATAAGATTGTACTTCGCTGAGCTATGTTACACTGGAACACAGTCATTCTCATGTTACACTGGAGACAATCTTTTTCGTGCTATTGTGGAGTCACACAGTCTTGTGCATGTCACAGTGGAGTCATAAGTATTGTCTACTTTACACTGGATACATTCAGTCTTGTTCATATTACATTGGTGACATTCAGTATTGTTCATGATACACTGGAGACATTCTGTCTTGTTCATATTACATTGGTGACATTCAGTATTGTTCATGTTACATTGGAAACATTCAGTCTTGTTCATGATACACTGGAGACATTCAGTCTTGTTCATGTTACACTGGAGACATAAATCGTTTTTCATTAACCGACTTCAAAACATGAACGAGGATATCAGTTTGACATGCATGTATGTATGTTTGCGATGAAATCGACAACTATTCGTCGTATTTCAATGCGTTTTCCACTAATCGATTAATCTATTCCGAAGGAAAGCTCTTACGAATACAATATTTGAAAACAAAAGTGATTATTAATTATTACAATTGTCTGTTTCTATGAGCGAGTGAATTTTGTTCCACTGATATTCATACTATCCTGTAGGTTATGCAGCTCCGTACGTTACTGCAGTATTTTGGGTTGCTTACCAAATAGGGGCAAGAATTTTTATGATTTGACCTGTCTCTTCAAGATGTAAACAAAAATAACCCGACTTCAAAAACTTAAAAATGGGGACAATAAAAACTAAAAAATAATAACCGACTCAAAAGTCCCAATTAAAAAACAGAAAATAATAATAAATAAAAAATATAAGATGTAATGCAACTTCATTTGGAGAACTGTTGGTCATATTTGGATGAGATTTTTCATTAATCTAATGAGCTATTTGCAAGGGATATTCTTATCCATATAAATAAATAAACTCAGTTATTACATATTTAATTAATTGTTACTTATTAGGATCACTCAGTGGGACTTATACTGTCAGGCCCGTATCCACGGGGGTCGAGGGGGCCGGCTCTCCCCTAAATTTTTGCTGGCCTCCTCTAAAATTTTCACGGTAGGCTTCCAAATGAACTATAATACGGTTGGACCCTCCTAACTACTACCTCCCCCCTACATTTTTGAGCTGGCTACCGGCCTGTGTATTGTTACTATTTTACTCCGCAATTCTCGATAATTCTTGAACGAAAGCGAATTTTGAATTTGATTTTCGTCATAGATACATCGAGTGAATATCTCGATTAGCTATTGTTTTGTTCGTTGAGAGTCAATCCCATTTAGACTAGATTAAGAGTACGAAGGTTACTTTTTTACGTCCGTTACTACTCACAATAACTCTTGAACGAAATCTAGTGATCGATTGACTGATTGATTTAGTTTAGCGTCCCTTTCAGCAGCGAGACTATATGAGACGTGGACCTACAGTTTAATGTGGAATCTGAACCACATGAGCTTCCGCCGAGAATCGAACCCGGATCTCCCACACCAAAGGCGCGTACGCTAATCTCTTAGCCACGAAGGCGCTCTTGAACGAAATGGAATTGTATTTTGCAATTGATAGTAAAACGGCTATCCCAGATGAACTCGTTAACGGAATCAGTCCTGTTCAGACTAAGAATACGCACCATTTTTTGACGTTTTGGGTTATACTTCTCACTATTTTTACCAGAGTTTATATATATAATTTCTAGATACGTGAACCGATTTTGATTATTCTTTTTTTGTTGTTGAAATAGTATCGTTTCCTGGTGGTTTCCTCTAAATTTTTACCAGGTTTAACGATTATCTTGGAAGTTAGATTACGAAATGCAGACAGTATTCATCCGTAATTGTGTGTGTGTGATTACGCGTAATTTCGACGTAGATTCATCAATGTTAAATTCTTCAATGATTTATTTTTTGGTCCATTATAAAGAGCATTCTAACACTTTGGCCTCGTGTAAATTTCAGTAGGATCTGTTGATGGTCTTCTGAGTTAGATCATGAAATTCCTCAACGGCTGATAGTGTTAATACCAAAATTGAGTGTAAGTTCACGTGTAATTCCGTAACACATAAACCTATCTTTTTACGGTCGTTAAATTCAAAAGCAAGCGATTACAGAAAAATGTTCACGCATATTTCGTAAGCCGAATCATTTTATATGGAGTTAGTGTCCTTCCATTTAGTATAGATAGCTACCGAAACGGAGCATCTAAAGTAACGAAAAATTAGGAAAAATTGAAACAAACTTGAAAGCTTAAAAGCCGACCTCAAAAAGCATAACAAAGCACAGAATAAAATGGAAAACTTTAGAAATATGTGAACTGACTCTTTTTAGGGTAAAAGCAGAAAATAATTCATTACTGTTATACAGGGTGCGGCACGTAAAACCGGCCCATAAAGTGAACACATAAAATGAAATGTAATGTATTGAATATGATTAACTACAACACACAAATGAAATGTAATGTATTGAATATGACTACTCACCTTCACAGCAGCCTTCACAGCAGGTGCTGAAAGTGTCATCCGCCCACTTCAACACACATGTGAGCACGATTGAGGAGATTCATATATACCCTTGTCAGTTCTTGTGTTGTAATGCTATTGGTGACATCCTGGATCCTGGTCTTGAGTTCTTCAATTGTGTGTGGATTTGTTTCGCATACTCTTCCCTTTAACAGTCCCCATAAGTAAAAGTCACAAAAAACAGTTTTTGGACAAGTCTGGTGACCGAGGAGGCCACAAGCCTTTGCTGATTGTCCTCTCTGGTGTAAATATCTCATGCACAAGGGACAATGATGCAGCTGATGTGTGGCATGCTGAAAGTAACATAACTGACGCTTCTCTTCGGTCAAGTGTGTATAAAACTCCTCCAGGATTCCCATATACACGTCACTGTTCACTGTCGTCTCATAGAATATGGGCCCCATAACGCGTGTGGCGGAAATTACGACGGGCCGGTTTTACGTGCCGCACCCTGTATATATTAAAAAAAAAAATGGAAGTTGTACGAACCCAAATAATGCCTAATAGAATTATAATCGAAATAATTTTTGTTAGGCATTGATTTATTAGAGTTGGCACAACCTCAACATTTTTGTAGATAATAGTAACGAATTTTTCTGCTCTTAAGCGCTCTATTTATTGTCGTTTTCTACTTTTAGCACTTTTATTATTTTCTGCTCTTTAATCTTTTTGAAAGTCGGTTTATATTTTTAAAAGAGCTCTATTTTAATATTATACTGGAGATATTCATATACCCTCCCTGTGTCACCCTGGAGAAATATAAGGTTTACGCTCGAGTCACACAGTGTTGTTTGTGTTACACTGAAGTCACACAGTGTTGTTTTATTACACTGGAGTCACAGTCTTGTTGATGTTACACTGGTGACATACAGTCTTAAGTATGCTACACTAGAGACGTTCTGTCTTTTTTAATACTCCTGCAGACATAGTCTGCTTCATTTTATACTGGCGACATTTGTCTTCTTAATTACCGTATTTTTAGTTTAACATCTCACGGTTATGCCCTTTAGGCTAAAGAAGATGGGTGAAAGTGAATTATTGTGAAATTACATTTTGTGTTTTTCCACTGGAGATCGATTTGATTTGATTTGATTTTTAGTTTAGCGTTCCTTTCAACAGCGAGGCTATATGAGACATGGACTTACTGATTAACGTGAAATCTGAACCACATGAGCTCCTGCCGGGAAAAAGGCGCGTACGCTAACCGATTAGTCACGAGGGAGCTTCACTGGTAATCGAACCGGGGACCACGCGCACCAGAGTCGCACGCGATAGTTACTCGATCAGCAGAGAGGGCTTAAGTCCTGTTCATTTTATACTGGAGACATTTAGTACTTTTTTTAAAAAAATCTGGTCGTCCATCTATTTTTTAAATGCTTGGTAGTCTTATCCGTAAGCATAAATAAATCGAATGAATACGAGTTCTTTAAAATGTTTAAAACCTGTCTTTCAAAGCAAAAAACTAACTTTCCCTACAGCGTAATAAAGGCCAAGTTTTTTTAAACGACTATATTTATATACCTACCTATCAAGTGATGAATAATTATTCTATAGATACACACACATTGTTTACTTCACGAAATTTTTAAACAACATTTCTTTTGAAAGTTTTAACATCAATTGTTACCAGTGCCATGATATGAATCTTATTTCTACACAATTGTGCGAGATAGAGCAACTGAAAGTGCGCAGAAATTTTAAAATTTATCTTAATCTTTTTACTTTCTTGTCTTTCTTTCTCAACTGCTATGTTTCAGAAGTATTGTGGCCAGAGAAGAAAGAATCGTGAGTTCTACAAAAGATCGTGTATTTCTATACAATAAGCATAATTTTCGCAAAGGAAAACGATGGATCATTCACCGTGCAAGTTATAAAATTACGTGTGGGTATAGTAATTAAAATTATTTTAAGCAGTTTTGATGAATGGATCTTTTGATTTAGTTAAGTTGGAAATATACTGTGCGTGCCCAAAAATAGATTGAATCTCGACTTTAATCCTTCTGTTGAAACCGGAAGTTGTCAAAATATGTCACTCCAAGTTTTAATGTTGGATTTCCATTGAGTAAAGACAATAGAAGATGCGTAGCGAGAAATTGTTTTTTGGTATAGATCCAGCGTCCGAAGATCAGGATTATTTATTTATTTATTTATTTATTTAGAGCGACGAATACAACAGGTAAAGATACCCATTTACGGTATTCACAAAAACAGATAAACACGATAATAATAGAATAAACAGATTAGTGATAATTTTAGTGACTGGTTAGTCATCTATTCTGGCACTTATATAATTTACTACTTTTTAAAATTTAATAGAGGACATTCTAAATATATCAATATTTGGATTAATTACACAAAGTTTGCTGTAGAGGTCGCACATGCTCCAAATAGGCAAACTTTTCATCATTTTTGTTTTTAATGTTCTGCAGTGAAATAAGGCAGCTTTAGGATTAGGAATTAGATTTCTGATAATACTAAATTTTCTGTTTACTAATTAATTTTAACTGAAGTAATATTAAATTTTCCATTTACTAATCTAAGTTAACTTCAGTAATATTACATTTTGTATTTATTAATCTAATTTAACTTTAGAGTTATATTACATTTTCTATATAATACAAATTCACTTTGAAAAAGTAAGGGCCATCTAACTTAACTCGAAGAGAAATTCAATCAAAGTAACATAATTGAAATTCTAGTACATTGAAAGGAAATAGATAAAAGTAATTCCCCATGTAAATCAATTTGCTAAAAGATGGCGTTCCTATGCTACTCTGTGCTAAAGAAATATGTATTTGCTGCTGATTTTGGTGTTTTAAGCCCCTTCCAAACGTCCTAAAAGCTTCAGTTGTCTTACGAAAGAACTTTTGGACAGAGAAACTCCACTTTTGAGTCTGAGTGTACATACTTTTTTATATTGATGATGATTTTGTTCACATATACAGAGACTGAATCTACATCGAAGTAGCTAGGTCTGTGCATAGCGATAGGGATTGTTCTTGAAGAAACCAGTTCTTATCTATCTTGTTCCATCATTTCTGACTTTCCTTTTCTTTTTTTTTTTCCTTACAAAGAACTGATAAGACAGAATATGTGCATGCATCTAAGATGGAAAGAAACAGTGAGTTCATACATATATGAATCCAAGAGTTAAAAAGAAAGAGTATGTTTGTAGTACATCTGTCTGTACTTGTGGATATCTTCAGAAATGTACTTTTTTCTTGTTAAAGATGGTAAAAGAAAAAGAATCAGTTACTTTGTATGTTGTGTGTGTGTGTGTGTATGTACAAGCTCGTAGTTTTACTTGTCTTATAAAGAAAAAAAATCTGAAAAATGGAGAGGAAAAAGAGGAACAGAGATGGCGCTGATGGAGGAGAAGTGTCACGGCGCTCAGTGAATGGAAACAGCACGAGAGACGGGGAGGAAATGATGTCCAAGCCAAGGAAAGCGATACCCGCTCTATCTTTAAGGAATGTAGACACTGGAATTGTTTTCCGTCTTATCACCATGTGGCAGGCACTTTCTGGTGCTAGGCTGGTTTACGATGGTGTCTTAGATACATTTTCTTATTTTTCTTTTTTTCCCTCCCATGTACCCCTCCCTCTTTAGCTTGTTGATTCTCTGTCGACCCCTTTTCCCCCCTGCTTTATATATTGACTGCATTGTGATTCCAATACACAAAATCTTTCTCGAATGTCGATCACTCGCTCATAAAATCACAAATCTAATCCCATTGATTCTATCATATATTATTATATGTTTATTCTTCTTCAGACCCATCTTCAGTCTCAGCATTTGTTTACCTATGCGTGCTTTGGGTTCTATTTGGTTTACATGTGAGTTTATCATAAAAATCTAGAAGCACGGCAAACTTTGGGCAGTGATGTGCATTTATTTAAGTATCATAAATATGTAACTACCGCATAGATGGCACTCTTCTTGAATAATCTCTTGCTCGCTTGGCGTGCCTTTGATGCAGGGTGTTCTGAGTTCAATTTCTGGTTGAAGAACATTATTCGCATTGAGATGATTCGAACTCCACGTTAAGCTGTAGGTTCAAGTCTCGTCTAGCCTCAGCGTTAAAAATAGGAACTAAACTTCAACAAACAAACATGCATTTTGAAACCGTTTTCTGATGTTGATGTTAACTCTCCCTCCGCCCCCCCCCCCCAAAAAAAAAATCTGTGTTTATTTCTTTTTCCCATCTTTTAAAACCGGGAGTAGTTGATCTGAAACTTTCGATATTGGATTCGTGTAGTTCGGGAACTTTCGATGTTAGATTCGTGTAGTTTGGGCACTTTTGATATTGGATTCGTGTAGTTTGAGCACTTTTGATATTGAATTCGTGTATTTGGGCACTTTTCGATATTGGGTTCGTGTAGTTTGGGCACTTTCGATATTAAGATTCGTGTAGTTTGGGCACTTTCGATATTAGATTCTTGAAGTTTTGGGGCACTTTCAATATTGAATTCTTGTAGTTTGGGCACTTTCGATATGGATTCATATAGTTTGGGCACTTTTGATATTGGATTCGTGTAGTTTGGGCGCTTTCGATATTGAATTCGTGTATTTGGGCACTTTTCGATATTGGGTTCGTGTAGTTTGGTCACTTTCGATATTGGATTCGTGTAGTTTGGGTACTTTCGATATTATATTCGTGTAGTTTGGAAGTTTAACGTAGTTAATGAAAATGAAATAATACTCATCTTTCTAAAAATGTTTTTATAATTGTTGAAAATCATTTTGGATTTATTGAATAAATAAATTCTATAACATTATTGGAATGTATTTGGAGAAAATTTTGTCCAAGGATGAGAGACATACAAACCGATCGATCTATTTGAGCTGAACAAGATGTTATGCAGTAGTGTATAGCCTCACGCATAGTTCGTGAGGAAACGGAGGAAGAGAAATTTCTCAACCTAAAAATTGATACCGTATAAAAACTATGCCACTTACTGAGGTAAAACTGATGTTGAAATATGCCCTGATTAAACTCTTCATTAAGACATTAGCAAGACTCCAGTACTAGTCTGGTTAATAAGGTATAGTCTAAAATTATTATTAACTCTTTAATTTTAATTTCTTTTTAACTAAAATATTCTCTGCCCTGATTAAACTCTTCATTAAGACATTAGCAAGACTCCAGTACTAGTCTGGTTAATAAGGTATAGTCTAAAATTATTATTAACTCTTTAATTTTAATTTCTTTTTAACTAAAATATTCTTTAAACATAATACAATATCATGCGATAGATCTTACCGAGATGAACATAATGTATACCTGATTGTAATTTCTCGTGCGTAGTTTTCGAGAAACTTTGTCCCCCAAAAATGAACTTTTGTAGTGCTAAAATGTATGCGCCCATTTCCGATAATAACTAATAGTTTTTATTTTGCTGGAATAAATTTTATTGTTAATAATTATTTTGCTGGTTTTTATTTTGTTGTTATTTGTGTCCTGTATTTGTAGCAAAATACATTTTAACTAGACGATTGTATCTATTGTTGTTAGCAAAATATACTTTAAGCTAAGCAGATAATTGTATCTATTGTTGTGAGCAAAATATATTTTAAGCAGTCGATTGTGTCTATTGTTGTGAGCAAAGTACACGTCAACGAGACAATTGTAGCCCCTATATATATATATATATATTGTTGTGAACAAAATACACTTTAACTAGACGATTATATTTATTGTTGTGAGCCAAATACACTTTATCTAGACAATTGTATCTATTATTGTAAGGAAAATACACTTTCGTTAGACGATTGTATCTATTGTTGTGTATCATTCCTTACGTTGACACTAATGATTCTTTGCGCACATAATACTTGTAAACATTTCATATGTTCCTGGCTTGTAGGCATTCAGAAACTGTTCCTCCTCAAAAAGAACACACACATTCACGTGGTATTCACTATTTCCATAAACATGAAATATCTTCTTGGAATTATTATTTTTTTTTTAAAAAAAAAAAAGTAGATTAAGACGGTAAATAGCTTTGAAGTTAACACGTGCATGCCGATAATGACTTAATATCAGTTCTTGAAATTTTAAGTAATTAAGTGTGTTTACTGAATTATTTCAGTACTACTTAATGTTGCAAGAACGTAATATTAATAAATAAATAACTAAATAAACGTCAGGAGCTTACGAGGTGGAACCTGTGTCGAACACGTGCCATTTCATAATACATGTAGAAGTTCACATATGGCAGACAATTGACCCTTTAGAATATAGGAAATGCGTTATAGTATTATTATTATTATACGTGATAATATTGCAGTTAGTGATACGTTATAAGTTAATTACCATTTAAGTACCATTTATAATCCACTTAATTATAACACTTAAAAGAGAACAAGATAAAAAAAGAAGAGAAAGCTTACCTTAACGATTTTTTTTTGCTTCTGTTGATTCTTGCATATGTATTTCCATGGTATTTACAATTTTACCGTGGCTATTCTTCTTTCTTGAGAATTATGCGATTTATTGAACCATTTTGTAATCGCACAAAGATTTTTTCCGCTTGTTTACTCACAGAAACTATTTTTTTGGAGACTATGGCTTTCACACTTTCTATTTCACAGTTTTAAAACTATCTTTTCACATTTGATTATGTCTCGAAATGACAGACAGACATTCTACAAAGAAGCCTGAAGAATGATTCTGCAAAAGACAGTATGTTCTTTTATATATACATATATACTACCCGAAGGACACAAAGATCTTACTAATTATTTGATGGCTCACCATTAATTATGCCCAGGATGTAAACGGTCGAAACTTGGGAGTAGAGTTCGTTTGATGGATGTGATCCACCCAGTGGATCTCTAAACATGGGGAATCAAAAATAGGTCCCTTATATATTTCTATAGGAGTAACTTTGAATATCATTCTTGATCGGTAGACTCCCCGCAGTGCTCTTGCGATTAGCGGGTTAGTATAATGCTCAGGATGCAAAATACAGTATAATCTGTTAATGGAATGTAACGCTCAAATGAAACTTTAAAAAAAAAATCTAAAAATCTAGTCTTAAATATTTTCAGTTTTCAAGTTTTCATTTATCTTCCTCTTTGAAAGTTTTTGAGTGGGGAATGGAGGGTAAAGAAAAATGCAAATTTCAGTTTTCACGTTTTCTATATTGTAAGAAACCAGACTCCTTTACATAGTGTACACTTTGACACGGTTCCTTGTATAAGTTCACTTAGTTCCAAAGCTAGAATGAGGCAATATTCAGATATGTTCTGGTACATATCTGATTTTACCTTGGATAAACTAACAAATACAAGCTCCTTCTACGGTAGGGAGATTTTATGGATAAATTACAGAAACATCTAAAAAAAAAAAAAAATGTCTAAATATATAATTACTGAATAGTACTCACGACTCTGGGTGAATGAAGCGGTGCCATTGGAGCAAGTTTTCCCCCACTGTTCACCCATTCCAAGTACTGGCCAGTCCCTTATTGCGTGTATATTTCGGTGAACCCATGGAAATCGGTAGACCAGGGATATAAACAGGAAATTTATTGTTCGTAGTTATTAAATATGAATAGTTGAATCTCCGTGTTTTTAACATAAAAATGTCCTTCATTGAATTGTTTAGCAAATTTTTGTAAGTATAGACCTACCTTAATTTACAACATAGGTAGCCAACTGCCTAATTTACTTTTTTAAACTGTAATTTCTCAAATTTACGTTTAATAAACAGGTTTTTCTATATGCTTTTGTTCTAAATAGAAATTTAGAAACTTATTTATTTATTTGGGAAGATTTGACTTAGTCTAAATACCAGATTTGATGACCAATAACTAGGGAAGCAAAGACCTGCACCCCATAATATTTAGTATGCCTGTTAAGGTTGTCATGGTTTATCTAACCCCAAATCTCAACTTTAATTGCCTATAACTCAGGAACCAAAGGCGTGTACGTCATATTTCATAAGCGTACTAAGCTCTCGTGAAGATCTACCACCATGCCAAGTTTGATCAAGATCGGATAAATTTCATCAATCGCGTACAGGTTATTTATTTATTTATTGTTTATTTCTTGAGCTATATAACCCTAACTCCCATGGCCTGTAACTCGAGAACCAAGAACTTATATATCATAATATTTCTTTATGCATATTAAGCTCGCTGAAGTTTTGCCAAATTTGATCAGGAACGGATGACTTTCATCAATCACGCACGAGATATATACAGTCTGTTTGATATATATTTGTTTTTTTTTTAAAGAAAAAAAAACTCAACTGAAGGACAAATAAGATCTGTGGAGTTCGGTGCTCATCTTAAACATCACTTGTTCAAAAGAAAAAAAAAGTTTAAAACATTCAAAAGCTCTCCGTATACTCACTATATTTAATTTTTTCTATATTTGTCGATTATAATCACTTTTTGTCTTCTTAAAAAAATGTCTTCTCTTTAAGCTACATAGAAGTATCCTGAAATAAGTCAAATAATTTTGCTAAGTTAGTAACAAGAAGTTGAGATCGGATGGGATGGAATTTTTGATAAATCGTTAGACCTAATCATTACATTACTATGATGACCGACGGAAAATAATATACACATCTTCTGAAGACCGTCGCTACTGTTCCTTTGTGCGCAAAGTAAGTTCTACTATTTTTAAGGAGTCTTAGGTGTAGCTCGTCTGATTTAGGTTTATCTGCCGGAAATTCAACTCACCAGATACAAAACCCAGTGGTTTGGATCTCACTTAAGTAGTAGGTTCTATTTTTAACGTCTCGCTGTTTCACAAGGTCATGTCACATCAAAGATAACTTTAATTTTCGTTTTTTTCTTTTTTCTAATACCCACATGGAGAAGTATTAACTATGGTTGCTGTTATTAAAGCTTATATCGACCATATCATTATAATTGTTTTATCTAGAAATTGTTTTTATACGATTCATTGAGTTCATAATGTGCAGCCTATTCTATACACAGAATGGCATGGAAAAAAGAACTGAATTACCTGAATTCATACAAAGTTTACCAACACTAAGTATTGTTAAAACACACATTTGTTGTGGGACTGGATGCCTAGAAGAAAATAGTTGAACTTCATTAGAAATAGACTCATAAGGTACGAGGAGCAACAGTTGCAGCCCTCGTTTTCTAACCCCTAACAAAAACTGAACAAATGGAAGACATGACCACAGGCTCGAAGCTTCTCCACACACGAAACCGCCATGATGTTGCCACTTGCCAGTTATTTGTAGATCATATATAAAATAAATTCACATCAAAAATAAGTTTATCAAAAAATTGATTTTAAAAGAGATTGAAAACTTAGTCAACTGGACGTCATGTTGAGAGTGGGTTCCAATTTTCGTATTGGTATCACTTCTTGGTAGTAAACACACTTCAATACTAAAATCAAAGCCAAAGACACTGAAACACCACCAATTTTTTTTTTTTTTTTCACATTTTGTTTCAATTACTCACACTAAGCTGGCCCATTTATATTTATGACACAAATATGTTACTTTGGCAACTGTTGTTGTTTAAGATTCGGCACTACAACAATAACACCTATTAGCATTGTAAGACAAAACTCCTATTATCAAGAAATGACCTAAATATATCGTCCACTATTGAGCATTCTTGCGCACAACAATAAAATACGGAAAATGTTCGTCGAAGTGCTTCGAAAAACTGTGGAACCTAATATTTCACACATTGTGGTAGGAAGTACATACAAGAATAACATATTGAAGTAGAACTTTGCTGAAATGGCGTAACACTTCTATTAAAAGTTTTTTTCCTCCCCCTAAAAGACAAAGTCATTGTTCCGATGTTCCACTATTGTCAAGAGGGTTTCCCTGATTGGACAGATAAGATGTGTGGGTGGAGATGATGATTGACATTATTTCAATGAAAGGAAAAAAATAAAAATAAAACGCTCTTGTTTTATTTATATTCTTTTGTTTTTCTCTTAAACAAGTGTTTCTTTTGTCTCTTCCCATTGAATTTTATCTTGTAAATACTCAAACTATTGTTGTAAGGTCTCTTGAATTCTTATGTGTTATAGATGATGTATGTATATTTGATCTTTGGTAGTTCGTTTGTAAAGATTGGCAAAAGAAATGAACTTTGCCTTTGAGTGTTATAGAAAAAGGGAAACAATAAAATTAAAAAAAAGGAGAGAGAGAGAGAGGAAAGTTCGATATAGCAATAGTTTCATTTAGAAATTTCTTGTTTTCTTCACGAAAACTGAACGAATGAGATGGAATGAGAAATTGTTGTGGTCTGTAATGAATTTCTAGTCTTAAAATAAGTGTAAAAGTTTGGGCAGTGAATGCAAAGGAAACGAACTAAGGTTGTTCCATTCATATTTCGTTTCATTGAAACAGTTTTGTTTTGTATTTGTTTGTTCGTGGTGGAAGAATACTTCTAATGTTGTAGGTTGGTGTCAGGCAGTTTCGTGAGTCGAGGGAAAATTTTTGATAGCAAAATTTAGCAGTAGAAAAACAAAGGGAATTTTTAAACAAAATATTATAAAGGAAACAGTCGAGTTGAATTGCAGACCGAATTTTTATGACCTTATTTTCCTTAAACTTCTCTATTGATTACAATCGATAAGCGTAAATTATTTTCTTGAAGTTTCCTTCTAAATCGTCATAATCTTCTTCTTCTTCTTCTTCTTCTTCTTCTTTTTTTTTTTTTTTTTGAGATCTTCGTAAATAACGATTGTTATCAGACGTCTTCTTTTAGTCGGACATACCCTTTTTTTCGAACCCTAACAGTGATCCGGGAGGAATTTTAAGAAAATGGAGAAATGTCTTTTTTAACGCAGGGAGTGGGAAAATGCAGACAACGTCAAGCTTTGAACATATAAGCCATTTATATATATCAAGTATCCTGTCCTGATGTACGTATGTTCTCGCATTGTGACTCGTGACGAAACTATAAACGAGATAAATCATTTTTGAAAATATGCACCTTACAAATTCTATCCTCTTGATATTGTCAGTCCAAATTACTGATAGGTTTGCAGATTCTTCCTGTGTTCGTATGTCTTCTGCTGGAACTACATCACGATGCATAGTTGTTAATACAGTGATACCTCTCTTAACTGACACCTATCAAGGAGCAGACATCTCGATAATACGGCCAGATTTTTTTTTTTGTCCCGGCAAAATTATATGTATTATGGAAGATAACCTTCCGAACACTCTTACATACCGACATGGATTGTCTTTTTTCATCCTCACGTTAGAGTAATCTCTTTATAACGTATAGAAACTATTCCTAGCTCATACGTGTTTAGCACTGAAAGCACTTTCTGTAATTTAAAAATAAATTTTCACTTGATCCCTGCAAAACAAATTTGGATCAGAAACTAGTGTCCACAGAATAAAGGACAGATAACATTTCAAGACTTTTCTCGCAAGAAATTCATAAATGTCGTGATTAGTTAATTCTGTCTGCGTTTTCAGTAAATACAATATTGCATATTGGGGGGGGGGTGTATTTTAATTACAGTCAGTAAGAGTATTAATCTAAAATACAATATGAATTCAGCCTAAAGAGAGAAGTATTTGCAAATGAAGTGAATATATGCAAAAAGCGCATGAACGAACCGCCATATGGTCGTACAGAAACAAACCTATATCTAAAATACAAATCATTTGTAATTTGAAACATTTCTTGTTTCAAGTAATTAAAGTAATATATCATCAATTATCTATCTAATTTAACCTAGAGAGCATTTTCGTTGAACGTTAACAAATATATCTTTTATAGTCAATTACTTACATCTATCTAATTTAACCTAGAGAGCATTTTCATTGAACGTTAACGACTATATCTTTTATACTCAATTATTTGCATCTATCTAATTTAACCTAGAGAGCATTCTAGTTGAACGTTAAATCAACATTTTAATTTCTTTTGTCAAATCGTAAATAGGAAAGGGTAGATCTAATGATCTGGAACGTTTAATAATATGTGTTAACCACTGTTTTCGAAGTGCTTCACTGCGCAAAAGCTAACGTTTCTTCCGATATAATACGTGTCAATAATAAATATACATCAAATATATTATTTTTCTGATGGCAGTAAGAAGAAAATAATAAATTTTCTTAATTTTGATAGACATTTATGTTTCTTAATTGACTCATACAAAATCAATCATTGATTATTATGACTCATACTATGTCATAATTCACTTTCAATTAAGTTGAAGATCTCAATAAGTTAAACACGTCTTAAAGCACTTGCGATAAGCATTGGACTGCTTGAAATGTGCATTAATATCACTTTCACTAAATATACGTATATAGAGATAATATTTTATTTTGTACAAAATTGTGCAAAAGACCAACACATACAGCTCATTGTAATTGATGAAGAGCAGTGAGCATTTTGAATCATTTATGAATAAATATTCTTTCGTGAAGAAATCTTCCCAGAAATAATAATAGTTTTTAGTAAAATGTCTTACTACTGAGAATAGGAGTACAGAAATAAGTTGTCTAGAGGAAACTATATACTGTAAGTCAACAAGTGTAAGAAAAGTAACGTAAATGATGTACTATATTCTGAATTTAAGAAATGTATGTAATAGTTTAATCTTCGTAGGTTTTTTTTGGGGGGGGGTATCTTCAGCATCCAAGGAGCTACATTACGTAATGGGGTGACATTTATCCAAATATCCAAATCATATTACATCCCTCGGAAATCAAATCCCTCTTTCCTACATGAAAGATGAGAACAAACTATTTTGCCAAAGAAGATTTCAGTCTATGAATGTAGGATTTAGGATTTAGATTTCTGGGCTCTCGGCACCTAAGGCCATTTAGCCCGTCACGTACATGAGAGATGACGTCCCTCAGCCAGCACACTATCCGTGGAAGGGGAAGGAAGAAAGGATTGAGGAAGGAAGGAAGCGGGCTGGGACCTGTAAATTAGGTACCAGCCCGGCATTTGCCTGGTGTGAATGAGGAAAACCCAGGAAAACCTCATTCAGGGTGGCAGACCTGAAAAAGCGTTTTATACTTTTTCGACCGAGTGCCCCCACTCTATGAATGTGTTTTACATTAAAACCATATATAGAGAATCTGTCTCCTGGATACGAGCAGTTGGTGAAATAATGCTAGTAGCAGTCTTTTAATAATGGAAACTCGAAAAGTAAAATTTAGCTACGATAAAGCGGACTCAGTGACTGAGATATCAGTTATCGAATTAATATATTAAGTTGAAACTTAAAAAGAATGTTTAACGCTTTTTTCACTAGTAAGAAGTTGTATAAAGTGAAGAGAGTTCAGTAATCTAACGTTAAAAAAAAAAAAAAAGTTAAAGAGTATACATGAGTGAAACGAATAAGTAGAAACTCAATTTGAAAGAGAGAGAGAGAGAGAGAGAGAGAGAGAGAGAGGAAAGAAAGGTATCACAAATATAGTTTTCCTTATTTTTTGTATTGTCTATAGTAGTTATTCAATTACATTTCGAATTGGTAGAAAATTTAACAGTATGTACACTAAACTCTGAATTACTTATTACTAGAAGTTGAAAGTTGAAATATGTAGCGTAGACCCCCTCCCCCAAAATGAAAAAGAATCTGAAGTCTCTCAAAATTTGCCCAGAAAACGCTGTTATTTGTAGACATAATAATAATAATACCCCCCTCCTGCAGTAAATCTCCACAGAGGAATGCAACATCACTTACAAAATGCAATTTTTGAGGGTACTATGAGTTGATATATATATATATTTTTGAATAAGTAGTATGATGGTAATGATTTATATTTGTACAGCTATTCTTAGTCTGCACCAAGTACCTGGCGAGAAATTCTAATAGTCTACAGTCTCTTTCCAACTGTTACCTAGAAGTAGGCGCGCACCCACAATTTTTTGTTGGGAGAGATCCAATACTGTAAAACAAGACACTAGTTTTATGTAGTACTAGCAGCGTTCACCCCGCTTCGCTGCGGTCACCCCGGAACGCAATAAACTTTGTTACTTAGATAATTTTTATTTTTTCGCTTTCAAGTGATATGATAAAAACCATAGAAGATTGCAGTAAATGTTAACATTATATCGCCTGTCATTTATGTTAACCCGCCCCGCTTCGCTGCGGTCACCCCGGAACGCAATAAACTTTGTTACTTAGATAATTTTTACTTTTTCGCTTTCAAGTGATATGATAAAAACCATAGTAGATTGCAGTAAATGTTAACATTATATCGCCTGTCATTTATGTTAACCCGCCGAGTGACACGGTCATGCGGGTTGCATATAAATACGTTTATTTTTACCTATGATGAACTAACAAAGGATTTGTACGTTATGGACACTTGAATGGTCAATTATCTCAAGACACTGGTAATTAAAAATTAAAGTGATATGATAAAAACCATCTAGGGTCCAAATCCTAATAACCCCCCAAAAATGAAAGAAATTGGTTCAGCCGTATTAGCGTGATGAGGGAACAAAGGATTTGTGCGTTCTCTTTTATATATAAGATCGAATGGGTGTTATTCTTCAGTGGAAAAAAAAAAAAAAACCAATAAGTAGGCCTAGTTTTTAAGTACTGCCACCTATATTCTCACGAAATATGATAAAAATAGATTGTTTTTGTCAGAAAAGAAATAGTTCAGTTTATGAGTATGGTCAAATTTCTAGCCTACATGAATCGCTTTTCTGCTAAACAAGTGTATAAGTATATTAGTTTTCTATTTTTTATTTCTATTAGTTTTCTATATTAGTATAATATGTTAGTATTATACGTATATTAGTTTTCTATTATTTTTTTTAAAGTGTACAAAGGTATGTCGAGTTAGGAAGTTTAGTGGGGGTCCGGATCCAGTGGACCCCCACGTGGGTGCTCCCCTTCCTAAAAGTATGCCAAGTCAACAGTGTGAATTTGTAAAAAGGGCAAACAATAACATTCAGCATAGGTAAGACGACTATTATTATTATTATTATTATTATTATTATTATTATTATTATTATTATTATTATTATTATTATTATTATTATTAGTAGTAGTAGTAGTAGTAGTAGTATTATCACTAAAATGGGATGAACGATCAATTTCATGTTCTGCGAAAATTGACGCTTAGCGGCTTTAGATGTTGTACCTTAAATTGAAATAAATCTAAATGACCAGGTTCTGCTCCTGTTAGAATATTCGTACAAACGCTCGTAAACGTTATTTTATGCTCAAAACTTCATTATTTTCAGCGAAACTCAACTCTTGCTTTTCTTTTTCAAGTAAAGGAGCTGCCTTTCAGGAAAATTCACTAAAAATGAGCGCACATTTAAAAAAAATCTGTAATTACTTACATTAGTCGTAATACTGAGATACAATACATAAAAATGACCATATTATCATTAATACAAGTTATTATTTATTTACACATTTGATAATAATTATAGAGATAATTGTATCTTTGCTACAGATCTCCCCACTAGTCTAATGACTAGCGTGTATGCTTTTGATGCACAAGGTTCTGGATTCAATTTCATTTGGAAGAGTCTTGAACGCAATACGGTAGTTCGAATCCGACCTTAAACTGTAGGTGCACGTCTCACATAGCTTGCGTGCTGAAAATGGTCATAAAACTTCAACATTCAATCAAGATATCTTTGATACAATTTAATAGTTATTGTGTTTTTTGATTGAAGATAAGTCTTTAAGACTTATCTTCAATCATAAAACGCAATTACTATTAAGTTCAGATTAATTTAATGGCATTTTAAAGTTTTTTCTCTTTAGTATTATTGATTGTTCTTCCACACTTTTTTTTTTTTTTTAATTTTTAGACTTTTAATGCATTAACATGAAATAATAATTACCACAAGTTCAACGTCAGACATAATTCAGACTTCGTGTGAAACCCCAAAATTTTCTCTTGACAGTTGTAAATTTATTTTACGGAATAATTAGAATATAGTTTGTAGCTTTATTTTATGGCAGATTCGGTTCGGAGTTTGTATGAAGTATTAAATGTGAGTAAATTTCCTATCTGACAAATGTAAAATTATTTTATGGAATAATGAGAATAGTTTATGACTTTATTTTATGTGATAATCAGAATAGTTTGAAACTGTATTTACGTTTCAAATTGTGTTACAAATGCATAGTTCAGAACTGTAAAGGTCCAGTTTATTATTAATGACGTTCAAGTTCCTAAGTAATATTTCTACCATTAGCCAATACATGGTATTACATGGTTTATTGCGATAACGTAATGAAAGTTCATCCTTAGTCTTCAAGGTGTCGTGAATAGTACTTCCATTTAATGCTATCATTTACTCGACCTTCACAAAACTTGTACTTCAAAGCTAGCATGATGTGAAAGTTTCGTTTAAAACAAGTAAAATTGTCTTTATACTTCCATTAAAAGTTAAAATTTCAATTTTACATGATATTGTTTACGAGTTTCCTAGTTTTTTTTTTTTAATTTTTGGAAAGTTTTTCAACTATGCATTAAAAGAAAACTTTATCAAATCGAAAAGTTATTGATTCCCAATTTTATTTCAAAAGCTATTTGCATTTTTTTAAAAAATACGGTAATAGTCAAATTGAATTATTTATAACGTAATTCCATATGACTTTGCAATAATAATAATAATAATAATAAAAAATACCCAAGCAGTTATCGATAGACAATTGTATGCATATAGGTAATTGTGGCGTCGAATGGTTTGCTGACATACTGTCAACGATAAGGATCTTGAAATTACTGACTGTTTCTCTTTTTTAAAAAATAAAAAATAGTGAAATACGTTGATTAAATTCATTAAAAAAATCAACATTAAAAAGTCAAACAGTGAACATAAGCAGTTTAACATTGCTAGCGGTTATTTATTGTCGTAGGCTAAAGGCGGTGGATGAAACATACTGTACAAGTGAATGGTAATATAAAAATAAATGGAAATAGTGGGAAAATGGATGAAAATAATTGTAGTGGAAAGAAACGGGGAGAACCCCGAGGAAACATCTGGATCCATCCCAAATTCTTATGGCCGGATATCGAACGAGGGACCGTTCGCACCAGAGGAGGTGGTCTCTTTCTTGAGTCAACGTACCTTACTTAAAAAATGAACAACCAATACTAACAGCAAACCATTGTAGGAAGTTCATGATTCTGTATACACGGAATTTACGTCATTCAGAAAATCCCGTATATAGGCCTATGTCGGAAAATTTACAGATCTTGTATTTACTGTTAAAGAATTAAGTAATAAAAAAAATATCAAGTCATTTTAAGTCCTTCTGTTGTGGGGCCGTTTTGACCCGGCCTGGACACTTGTGACATGGAATACT
The DNA here is from genome assembly GCF_964235325.1 of Thermobia domestica. Lineage (NCBI taxonomy): Eukaryota > Metazoa > Arthropoda > Insecta > Zygentoma > Lepismatidae > Thermobia > Thermobia domestica. The sequence continues at coordinate 67,671,192 of NC_137455.1, forward strand.
TAAAGAAAAATGAAACAAACGATAAATGAGCGAGACGTTACAAATATTTTACTTTGCTACAGAGAAAAGCGAGAATTACAAACCCTGTTTTGCTGTGTGTTTCGGTTCTGTAAAATATAAAACTACTTTTGAGATCCGCCATGTTATTGCTACTGCTAAAGTAACAATGGAAATTTTTTTAGTGTAAAGGAATGAACATTAAGAGAGACACAAGAATTGAATAATAGTCACGTAAATATAAACATTGTAATTGGAAACACTTCTTGAGTAATATTTTCTAAGAACTGTGAGGAAACAAAGGAAAAAGAAGTACAGTATATGTATTTGCTAGGTTGGTATTCCTGTTGAAGAATTCCGTCGTCTCTTACCCATACTGACTGCAGTTATCAAGTCCTATCGCGAGTTCTTATCTTGCCCTTGAAATGTCAGGACTCTTGGTTTTATCAGTGAATCGTTTTTACTTATCTCAGCCACCATTTTCCTTAGCACCGAAACGTGCTTTGTTCGTAACAGAGAACCAGACAAAGAGAGAAGGAATGCTCTCACTTACACATAGTCACATGGTTAGTGGATGGGTGGCTATGTTACTCAAGGACTGTTAATAACATTGGAAACGAATTACGAATTACGTCGTATTTTAGTAAGACAACTTTTTGATTCCTGAAATGTTAAAAAAGAAAAAAGAAAAAGAAAACAAAACAAAACAACCGTCTCTTAAAATGTATTATTTCGTAAAGTTTTTATATTCATATATTTATTTTTTATCTCTTCTTTTCTTGGTAAAAAAGAAAAAAAAATCTGTTTCTCCATCATCTGAGAGAACACACTGATTTTAAAGAGCAGTAAAACAATGAAAAATGTGTTTAATAAAATTTAACACATAATGGTATGCAAACATACGATGTAATTGAAGAGTATAGGAGAAGAATTATGAAAGTCCAGTACTCACAATTCAATGAGAACGCAAGTTAGCTTTCATCCCAAGCTCTGGGGTACATCTGGGGTCATTAGATTCCTTTTACCGGGGTACTACTTGTTTTCGAGATCCTTATTTTCTTTCCCTGTTTAAAACGCTAAAGATCACCCGTTGCTCTGACTGTTGCAAAAAGATCGTTTTTTTTTTCTTTCAGCTTCAAAACAGTTGAAAAAACTCCATGAGTATTGCCAGAACGAACTTAAAAAGACCTAATTTTTCTTATTAATTTCTACAGGTTTTATACCAATTGTTCTACATGTATGTATGTATTATTATTATAATCATTAAACAATTCTTGTAATATATCTTCCACTCGTATAATTTCCTTGAGTACTAAGTTTTACCCCACATGTTTCGTTTCAGAGTTCTGTTAAAACGTTCTACGATAGGTTGTTTTACGAAAACACATGCTCACAATTGAAAATTTCGCAAAATATCATCTCCCTATGACTTACGGCTCCCGAGATATGGTTTCTTAAATCTCCTGAATTTCGAACTTTTTTGGCCAATATTTAGAAAACAGTGGCCACCGGTTACTATTTGGAACCAAAATGTTCATCATCCTCTTAGATATTGATCAACACAATACGATCTCTCTATGACTTACGGTTCCCGAGATATGACTCATTAAATCTCCCAAAATCGGAATACTTTTGGTCAGTATCTCGGGAGCGAAAAATCCCATTACTTCTTTCAGATAGTTTTTGATGCTGTATCGAATGAAGGGCTCAAAGTTGAAAAATTCACAAATAACAGACCCCCCCCCCACACACACACATACACATACAGACATAAAGAATTCAGAAACGATTTTCTTTTTATTGAAAACGAGAAAAATTAGGTAGCTGTTGTTTTCCTTTCTTGTTGTATAGCGTCACTTCTAGCGTCTTGAACACAGTAGCGTCACTTCAGGTTTTACTTTGGGGGGGGGAGACCCCCCGAATATTAGTACAGTTTTACCTTTTTCATTAGTTGTATATTACTATGTTATTGATTAAAATAGGCCTATATAACGAACTCAAGAGGAGGATCATTTGTCCGCCCCATAAACTCCCAAATGACGCCCCTGGTTGAACCTGAAAATTTAAACTGCAAGTTTCTGGAAGTTGTTACTTATGGTACAATTACATCTACATTACATCTGCATCTTATGGTAAAGACGAGAGAAGTAATTGAGTGTTAACGTTTATAAAATTGATATAAGTTCGTTTGAATAATTTGAAACCTTTTAAATTTATGACAGTATTCTATTGCAACGGTTTTTCTGAAGAAAATTAGTAGTAGTGAAAAATTTGTGAAAACTAATGGTCATAAATATATATTTTCCAGTATCCTCTCGTTCTTGTTTAATTTCAAAATATGGTAACCGCTGGTACACACCATATGGTACTGATACATACCGAAAATATGGTACTGATTTTGCACGCACACAACTTTCAACCGCCATCTTTTAGCCCACATTTATTAACTCTGATATTCTGTAATTGAGCCTTTTGAACACGAGATATTGTTAGGGTCCCAAATCTCAGGATATGCGAATCGCAGCGGGTCATTAATAGTTGAAGCTGGTAGATGTCCAAAGAGTGGTGGAATTCTTATAATCAGAGGTAAGGTACTGCGCCGTGTAAACGAGCGTACTTTCCACAAAACAGCTTTAGATTTTACGATTTTATTTCAGTAAAGGCAAGAATGCAGCACAGACCCGTGAAGAAATGGGCAAGATATCATAAGTGATCAAAAGCAACAGGCCAAAAAGATGATTCACTCGTTTTCATTCTGGAAATGTCGATGTCCAAAGATGCTACTCGCGGTGGGTAACCATCCACAGCAACATTGGATGATAATGTTAAAAGCCTTGCAATATCTGCATGCAAAGAGTCGTGACCCTCGTCTCAGAGACCTAAGATCAACCAAACAGTGCTAAAGCATGTGGAGAAAGTTAGCTATAGAAAGAAGCTTGACATTTGAGTGACACATGATCTAACTCGGAAGCATTTATTCGATCGGATTTCTGTCTGTAAATCTCTACTGAAACATAACGAACAGGTCCGTATGTGGTTTCGTAATGCCTTTCTCAAATTGCAATAAATATATTCTCAATGTGGACCTTCAAAGGCTTAATCCTTTTTAGACAACCCAATACATCTGCAAAACTAGCGTCTGGATTTTAGTCAGAATTGAGTCTTATTTTTTAATTTTTTTCTCCTGTCCTTTTCCACCAAGTTTTGTGGACAAGAGATATATTTGCCGTGCATTCAAAAGTAATTTGTTAATAAAGCTACGAGAGGCTGTTGCTCAGTGGTATAGTGTTGATCTTTGGTGCGTAGGGTTCATGGTTTGATGCCAGCTCGCACCAAGTGTACCTTGTGGTGGACAAACACCGTGTACGTTGGTTTCCCGTTTCTTTTCCCTTTCTTCATTCCACCCATCTTCATTCATTTTTCATCATCAGTCTCCTTTGGTCCACAGGACATAACCGTGGGACGTAAAACTCAAAATTTCATTTTTTCATTTCAATAAAGCTGCGGCAAAATGGCCCATGTAATACATTTTCTTTCATATTCTTTAATGACTGATAGAAAAGTTAATGTATGTATGTACTTTTTAAAGTATTCATGCGTATGTACCGGTAACTCATGTAAAGATAAACTATGTAAAAAACTGGGTACCCCTATCCATAGGTGAAATTGCATCAAAAGGTATTTTTTCTTTCCCATTGAAACATCTTTAATTTTTGTATGCTTAAAACTGAAGACCATCCCCCCCTCCCAATAAAAAATCTTGCAGACTAGAAGGAAGAGAAACTGAAGATTTCACAAAATTATGAAAACAGTAATGGTCCTGACATCTAGTGGCAAGTCTAGGTACTTTACGGGATGATGGGAGTTAGTATACTGAAAACCTAAAAGCAAATACCTATTCTAGGATGATAAGCAGATGCAGTTTTGTTACGCCACGGGAGAGGAGAAGCTTTATCATTAAAGATTAAAATTTTTGTTTTCCTCAAGATCTTGGGATCTTCCTTGCTCTTTCACGTGCCTTTCAAGTTCAAGTACGCTTACTACAAATATTCTAGCTAAGCTTTTGGCAATGTGGGATTATTTAACGTAAATTAGATCCGTTTCATAAACTTCCCTCTGCAGTATGCTTTTTGGTTCTTTCATTGTTATGTCGATATACGAGGATGGATTAAAAAAAAAAAACTTACGAAGATGAAAAAAACGTATTAACAAGAGGTGAAATACAAACGGGAAAAAATTGGCACTTGTGATTACTTTTACACATAATCACTAAACAGATTCAGGCATTTATCAAAACGCCGGACCAAGTTTTCTAACCAACTTGGTAGAAATCACGTCCCTGTCCATTTCTCCAGTTCTCAGCAGCTACTTTTACATCACAATCTGAAGCGAACCTTGTCCCAAATAGGTGCTTCTACAGTGCCAGAAAAAAGAAATAGTTATCGAGAGCCAAATCGGAGCTATAGGTGTGGTGGCTCCACACTTCCCACTTGAACTGCTGCAACAGTGCTTGAGTTTGGATAATAACATGGGGCCTTCCATTGTCATGCAGGAGGATGACACCTTCACTCAACATAGGGCGTTTTCGTCGGAATGGCCACACTCTAGATACTCGATCAGGATCACACCGAAAGAATCTCAGAATATGGTCGCACTAACTTTACCACCAGAGGGTGTAACATTATACTTCTTTCTCGTTGGTGATCCAGCGTGTTTCCACTCCATACTGGTCCTTTTACTTGGAGCGGAATGATGAGGCCAGGTTTTAACTCCAGTAGCGATGTAATCAAGAAACTTCTGCCAGTCAGCGTGGTATCGCTCCAGAAATGTGAGACTATGTCATTCGTGTATCTTTCTGCTTCTGTGATATCATACGTGGAACCTAGCGGGCATACACCTTGGAATAACGCAACACATCAGACATGATAAGCTGCACGGTACCATAGCCGAATCCCGCGTCTGACCCAATTGCATGAAAAGTTCCCCTTCCATTATTTTGAATCGTTTCTTCATTCGTGCCGTGTTGATACGTCGCTCTGCAGAATTGGACAACCACTCGCTACTTTATTGCTATTTTCCACCTCTGCTCTGCTCGCTTGAGAAACACGACACTATTTGCCAGTTATTCTCTGCTCATTGGTTCTTCACCATACACTTCCACGATCTGGCTGTGAATGTCCGATGGCGACATATTCTTTTGGTCACAATTAACGAATTACGGGTTGCAACTCCAAGTAAGGTTAGTTTTAGAAACGTCTTTCTATTCTATTTGCTCTGACGCTTCTGTGAACTCAAAATACCTAACCGCATAACAGCTGACAGATAACTAGCACCATCTGACTTCACTTTCGGGAAACAATATTTCCTCCACATTGCGTGCTTTGCCAATGCTACTGCTTGTAATCCATCCTCCACAATTTTCTATTGCTATTTTCTTTTTTTTTTTAATCCATCCTCGTATGATTAATTGTAGAACCTTATTGTTGATGTACGTAAAAGTTTTTCGTCTCACCAATACTCAAGCTTAATGATAATTTATGATATAAGATCGAGGAAAGTCCTTCGGTCGTTTTTGAGAAGTATCTGTCAATCTACTCTTTATTTATTCTTATAGTCTACATATTGAATTTTTGCACGTATAAACCATTTTATACTGTAATATATACATTTAATTTAAGACTTATATATGACAAACATTCAATTACTTATAACGTATTTTTTTTCTTTTTCAGGTGAGTAGCTCTTTTCCACTTCTTCTGATGAGACTCGTTGTGACCTGTAAGTTGCTGTAATGAATGTATAATTATATTATAATTTATAGGTACTGCACGTAATACAAAATTGTAACTCAGATTTTGAGAATTAGAAATGGAGTCTCGGAAGTTCATATACAGAAATTAACTAGAGCTGCAGTTGTAAACTTGTCTCAAACACATTTTCGTGTATATCTGTTTTTAAAACTAAATTTTACGAAAACATTAAAATATCGTAATTGATTTGTAAGTGGGATTGTCAATACAATTTCCATCAATTGTCAGTGCGATACGTATTAATTATTTATCATAATACCTCATAGGATGTTGTAAATACGTTAAAATAGAATGTGAGTTGTGTTCTCATGCATGCACGTATTTGGATACTGTTAATACTTTATTCTATAAAGAAAGAAAAATAAAGGATAAATTAAATTATGCGTAAATGTATGCATTACACTACACATATCTTCTCCGGACAGCGTTCAAAAATCCGTTCTCCGGACAGCGGTATATTGTAAAAATATACGGTATCATCTTGCTTACTACAGAAATCTGTATGGAGTATACGTTATCCGTATGCTACATAGGCACTGCCCTTAGATGTTACATCATGCCGTTGCAGGATGTCTGACATCTAACAGTTTTCCGTATATCACATGCATATGCTTATGTTACCTTCGTCGGTTATATGTTATATACGTCCATTTGCATGTGAGATCCAGACCACCTACATTGTTTCATACAGAAAGTACGTATAGGTGGAACACATACAGAAAGTATTGTAAAACATGCGTTTTCAGTTATACGTCTGCTGTACGTTAAGTCCAAAAACTACAAGAATTACGCATGTAACCTATCTTTTTAAATACGCCACTTACAATTTTTTTCTCAGTGTAATCATCCTAAGTATCCTGCTAGTACTGACAGGTCACTTATTCCTAACTGAGAAGCTTTTATGTACCACGCTCGTAAACTAACCTCTTCATATTCACATAGCAATTTTCTATATTAACACCGTCCATCAATTATTGTCTCGTTCAACCCTCTTTTTCCTTCCACCATATCTTCTGGTACGTTCTCAGGATGTAGTTCCTTCTAAGATCATATATAAGCTCTCTTTCTAATTACATCTAATATTTTCCCGTTTTCTACTACTGTTTCAACCTCATTCTCATTGATTTTCTAATTTTTCATCATTCTCCGCCACACCATCATTTCGAAAAACTGTACTCTTCTTTTCGTAGCTTTAGCGTAATGTTTATTCCCCATAGAGCACAATATTTAGCACCCAAAATATGTTTGCTGCAACCCCCTTTAATACATGAAATAGCCTTCCCTTTTGGTATAGACAGCTGAAAAGTTCGCCTTTGGTACACGTTGTTGTGGGTGTGATTTCCGGTGAAAGGGCATTAGAAAATTGAACGCAATACAGTAGTTCGGATTCCACCTTAAAGTAAAGATCCATGTCTCATGTAGCCTCGGCATTGAAAAGAGATGGGGAGACTTCAACTAAGAAAGTAAAAAAAAAAAATGTTATCCTTAGATAGCCAATTACGTGATATCACATCTTGCTTTCGTTTCTCTCGTTTTATTTTACGTATGATGATGAAGACAACGTATTGTATTGTTGAATCTATCTTCTAATAACAATTGCCCCCACGTTTTCGCTTTAGTACCAATTGCTTCCACGTGTTATCTTGGACAAAATTTTGCGTTTTGTGTTTCCCCTGCGCATATGTAGTACATTCAAGTATTTACATACCGGGAAAGTTTTCAATTCGCACTTTTGCGGGTACTCGGTGGCTCATTGGTAGAGCACTTACCTCTGGTGCGTGGGGTCCCTTGTTTGGTCCCCGGCCAAGCAAGTTTGTGGTGCATAAGATCGTGTCTGTGAGTTTTCTCGGGGTACTAGTGTTTCCTTCTACATTCTCATTCCACGAATTTTTCCATTATCATTTACCTGCCTGAATCATCCGTCTCCCGTAGCCTGAAAGGCATAATCATGGGACGTTAAACTGAGAGATTTTATTTCATTTCAATTCAATTCGCAGTTTTCTAGATTAATTATGACTTAAATAAAAAATTAACGGGAAAAGTAGGTTATGAAAAATATTTGAACCCCCCCTTTTTTCCCTTGGAATTCGTATTTGAATCGAATTAGATTATAAAAATCCAGCTCGACCTAAGTGTTGTGTTCAAGTTGCTCTTTTTTTAGAAAAAAAAATCTTAGGATACACACTTCAGTCAAAGAATAATAATAAAAATCTAGTCCAACTCAAATTGCAACTTTTAAAAAGTTAGTAGTCACTTCCTTATTATTGGTTTATTTATTTGCTGCGTTATGACTACAGAATGGAAATTACTATATTATTGAAATTGTACACCTTTCCCCCCTTTACTCGTAGAAGCGGAATTGTTTGAAACGCTTGAGCACTCAACTTACTTTTAATAATAAGTTTATATACCAAGTTTCATCAGCGTAACTTGAGAGACTCGTGACGTACTCAATTTTCGGTATAGATTTTGAACGATGCGTATTTTACTTGAAGTGGCATAATAAAAACCCAACCCGAGCCAAATGCTAACGCAATATTAAAAATTGGGCTTAAACATTGACAATACGTGGTTTTGTATAGTGAAAAAACATACAAACAGATATTGTGCTTTGTATATAAAATTAAGATTAGAATAAATTCTTTATTCTAAGTTTCCATTGGGGGAGCGGTGGCTCAGTAGTAGAGAGTTCACCTCCGATGCTTAGGGTCCCTGGTTCGATCCCAGCTCGCGCCGTATGGACTTTGTGGTGGACAAACACCGCGCTCGTGGGTTTTCTCGGGGTTCTCCCGTTCCCTCCCACTTCCTTCATTTCACTCATAATCACCGTCTCCTTTAGCCTAACCGGCATAACCGTGGGACGTAAAACTTAAAGATTTCATTTCATAAGTTTCCATTGCTCTGCTTTTCGTTTAGCTTTTTGACGAACAGTGTTCAGGCAGATGACTCATTGTTTAGAAAACCACTTTTCGTAATTCTGTTGAAAAAGAAACTAGCTTGTCTCGTTCCTGGTAACCTTCTCGTGGTAACAAATGTACAAAGTTTGATTACAAACTTGTTCAAAGTTTAGATACGGTGTGACTTGTCCAGTTTCAGCGGGAAAGCTGATAATCTTAGCGAATCTTTTTTTTTTCTTTCTTTTGTGCGAACAAAGGTATAGTTTCGATTCCTTTATCTGAACCTCGTGTGTGAATGAATTTCTTTTGTTATTTTGCATGCATTGTCTTGTCTTTGAACATAATTTAACTTTGCCAATGATAAAAAGAAACAACAACAAATTAGTCACTTCTCTCTTATGTGGATTTTTTTTTTTCAAAGCATGGTATATGGTATAGTTGAAACTAATTAGGCCTTTCAGTAACAGCATTTTCCTAAGAGAAACAGTGCAAAGAAATACGTACATCGGTCACTCTTCAAAAACGAATCATTGATAACATAACGAAATTACTTTTTATTTTTATTTTTATTTGTATATACATATATAAATTATAAATTGCATAAGTTACACAAAAATTCCAGTTCATTTCAGAGAGAAATAATTTACCATATAAATCAATGAACTAAAAATCAAATATGGCAGAGGTATTCCACCATTATTATTTCATATATTTTATATTACCGTTTTCTTTGTAAAAGAAATTTTAAAAAAAATATCTTTACGATGTTCAGTTACTTTATGAACCTCATTGAGAGAAGAGCCCAGTATATTCAACATAGTCCCCCAGGTTGGTCTAGTGGTTTGTGCGTGTGTCTGTGGTGTATATAGTTCCGGGTTCGATTCCCAGTGGGAGAGCATTAAGAAAGTTGAATGCAGTGAATTACGGTGATTCGGATTCTACCTTAAGCTATAGGTTCACGAATCATATAATTTCGATACTGAAAAGAAACGCTAGACACCAACCAACAGTGTCCATAGAATGCTGTTTGTTTGTTTGAATTTAGATCTTTCTTACAATTTAATACAAAATCGTAACCACAGCAATGCTTTCCTACCGGGAATCGAATCCAGCGCCCCATCCACCAGACTCCCGTGATAGGCCCTAAACTAGTAGGAACAGCTACGCGAAATGTGTTTGACCATTATAAAAACAAAGGTGCTGCTGTACACTTCACTTACTGGCAATATTTAAGATCTTGCCTCGTGGTAGATTGATTCCCCTTTGCCCAATGCTGGTTATGAATAGTTTCTTTCTTTCTTTATCTCTGTAGTAGATCCATTTAAGTTATTAGTTTTGTTTTCTTTGCTGGCTTCCACAATATGTATATATAGTTTCTCTCTGGCTTGGTCAGTCCGAGTGACATTAGTATTAGTACAAACCAAGATTTGAATTCTGATTTAGTCTTTTACACTGGTCAATGCTCTTCGTCATCCTAGCATGTAGAGTAGTCTCGTGCTTCGAATGCATTAGTATTAAGAAAAAAAAGAAAGAAAGAAAAGAAAAGGAACTGTTTTTTACGTTCTTTTGTTTTTGTTTTCTCATTTGAACCATTTTATCCCCTTGTCCATTATGCCCCGTCTTCCCCTAACACTTTTCTTTTTTTTCTTCCTTTTTTTATTTGTGTTTTCTTCCCGTGCCATCTATCTGTCCAGCCGTCCGTCCAAATAGTCATTTAATGGTGATAGTAGTAGCAGTCAAAGCCACTGTTAAACATTCAGGGGCCGTTCGTTTTTTTGTGAACGCAGATGCAAACACTGCATTATTTTGATTATTATCTCTTGACAACAGACTTGTTTTCTCTCCTGTCGCTAAAATAAAGCCCCGTCCACTCCCATTTGTTGCTCAGCTTCTTCATCTGATATATATATATATATATATATATATATATATATATATATATATATATATATATATATATATATATATATATATATATATATATATAGTATGAAAAAACTTTCCTCTCCTCCTTTCTGACTTCTCTCTCTATATATAAAATGATTACGTGCATGTTGTCTTCTTTTGGTATTGTTAGCGTTTCTGTGTATGAATTATTCTATTTCTTTATATGAATTATTGGATCAAAAGATCCAATATATTTCAATCAAAAATTTTCTTGTTCATCTTATATCTGGAGAACTACGTATAATGTAACCAAGCCCAAACTATCTCTTAACTTAAAACTCCTCCGTGGCTAAGCGGTTAGCGTACGCGCCTTTGGCGTGGGAGGCCCGGGTTCGGTTCCCGGCAGGAGCTCATGTGATTCGGATTCCACGTTAATCAGTAGGTCCACGTCTCATATATCCTCGCTGCTGAACGGGACGTTAAACTCAAAATCAACTTAACTATCTCTTAACTTAGAATGATGTGCTTATTCCATTAAAAAAAATCGATTTAGTGGCCGTTCAGAAAGTTTGTGTTCCCTAGTTCCAAAAACTAATTATTAGCCAAGATCACAATCTTTTGGTGCGTTCTTAATATTCTTATTTTGAAATATACTTTTTATATACAGAATTTGTCAGAACTGGCTTTGAAAGTGTGAATAATGTCCGCGTGGAGAGTTTTTCTTTTTGTCACTGGTAGTCCTTGGTTCGATTTTCCGTGTGGGGTTTAACGTATTTTATTTTAAAGGGGAACGGGATTGTATCTATTTCTAGTATAAATGAAGAATTTCGCTTTAAAATGGACCATAAACACTTTTCATTTGTATATCTTGGGTTGGGTCTATGAAGCCTTTTTTATTATGACTCAAAAGTTAAATATAAAAAGAGAGATATGTTAATGTAGCTGTACGGATAGAATCTTTATGGTTCTGTATTAAAGTTGTAATTTTCTATATTAACAATGGATTTCCTTATAGAATTTTCGATTGCTAATATAGAAATAGAAAAGTACATGTCCATGAAGGATCAATTGGTACTACTAGATTAATATAGTTGTCATTTGCATTAAAAAAATAAAAAAATAAAAAAGAAGTGAAACTTCATAGATCCGAGGAATATATATATACGGTCTTTCAAAACAATACCAACAACGTTTGGGAAGTGATTCCTGACATCAAGATAAGACAAAAAGTATAGACCAATCTGGGTGCACTAATGCTTCTTTTCGGAGTTACAGGCTGTGAACTTTAAAGGTCTATAGCCCTAAAACTATGGGATCTACCGTAGTCGGGTTAAGACTTTACTTAGGAACTAATATGTGCGCTATCCAAAAATACATCTTTTAAAATCCTAAGGTACTCACGCAACATTCATTTTTTTTTTTTTTATGGAGGGAGTTTGGCTACAGGCATATAATATGAAGTACTCACCAACTACCTCTATAAAAATTGTTGTGGAAGTATCGTACGATTCTCAAACTTGGATATTTGGATAGGACACACACTAGTTTCTAAGTGAAGTCTTGACCCGACTACGATAGGTCGCATAGTTTTGAAGCTATGGACCTTTAAAGTTCATTTTTTCATGTTTTCGGCAGCCTATAACTCCGAAAGGAAGCATTTGTGCATCCAAGTTGGTTTATAGTTTTTGTCTTATCATGGTATCAGTAATCACCTCCCAAACGTTGTCGGCGTTGTTTTGAAACACCCTGTTTATATATATAAGTTATGAAAACATTTGGTAAAGTTTGAAGCTACATGAATGTTTATATATACCTAATAATCTCCCTATTTAGTTTGTATTCAAGTACATTGTGCTAGCTAATTCTAACTTTCGTGTAGTTTAAATTACAAATTCGAAGAAATATACAAACAATCATATTGTTTTATACTGGGAAATGATATTGCTTTAGCGTACGTATGAAGGGACTAGAAAAAGTCCCAAATTTCCACAGTTTGAAGTAACAATGCCATAATATATAGATCTGATGAAATAGTTTTTTTTTTTAAAAAAAAAAAAGAAAAGAAAAGAATGTTCATTTATTAAGTGGGAAAAATGTGCTAGCAATCATGGGAAAATTCGATAAAGAAAGCCGATATGAGCTAAGAATATATCAAGCATATATTTGAAATGATCTGTAATAGTTTCAAAATGGATTTGACACATTTTCTCATGTGGTCTTCATGTGTTATTTTAACCATTACAATGTATCAGTTTTATCTGCTAGAACAAAATAGAATCCTTTTTATCCTGTATAGTTTAGTGTTATTAGTATCATTTCCTTATTTAGATAATTTTTGACTGCATTTTTTATAGAGGTTTTATTAATTAGATCATTTGAGTAAATAATCCTTAGAATAAAGATATCCCGCTAGAGTGGCTCCAAAATTCAATAGTTGTTCTAATACTTATATGAAACTCGAATATTTATTTGGTTGTTTGCAAGACCTCATTCGAACAAATCTCTGACTATGATAAAGTTAAAAAAAAAAAAAGGAAATTTTCAAAGTTAATCTTAAAATTTAATTCGAACGATCTGCTCTAAAATTCGAGATTGTAGTTCATATTTGTAACATTTTTTCCAGACTACTTGGACTCAGTCTGTTATACAACTTAAATTGATATTTATAGTAGGGATGGCAACATTTTCTGGAAAAACGGAAAATGTATTTTCCGGAAACCGGAAAATGGAAAATTTTCCGGAAAAACGGAAGACGGAAAATTTTCCGGAAAAGCGGAAGACGGAAATTTTTTCCGGAAAATCGAAAGACGGAAAATTTTCCGGGGAAACGGAAGACGGAAAATTTTGCGGAAAAACGGAAGATGGAAAATTTTCCGGAAAAGCGGAAGACGGAAAATGTGATTTCCAGAAACCGGAAAATAATTTTTCCGGAAATGGCCGTCCCTAATTTACAGTGAATGTATCCTTTTTTTCCCACGCAAACAGAACTTCACTTTTCGAATATTAGATGTTCAGTTTCATCTGACCTCTCTCATCCTTACTCTTCAATTCTTATTTGGCTGTCGATGTGAAACTCCGGTTAGTCCTCGCCCTATATATACACACACCTCCTCACATTCTAAACGGGAAGAGGGGACACGGTGGCTCAATGGTAGAACGCTTACCTCTGATGCGTGGATTTTCTGGTTCGATCCCCGACCAAGTAAGTTTGTGGTAGACAACATCTTGTCTGAGGATTTTCTCTGGGTACTCCCGTTTCCTCTTGTATTCTCATTCTACCAAGTCTTCCATCTTAATCATCCTTTTCCCTTAGTCTAGCAGCCATAATGGTAGGACGTTAAACTAAAAGATTTCATTTCATTTTTCTAAACTGGAATGTGTGACAAATGAGGGTAAATGAGTTAAATTCGGAGGACAGTCAATCATCATTTGCTTTGAATCAGTGTTGAATTCAGATTTTTGTACAAGCGGGGGGGGGGGGGGGCAATAAAAAATTAAGGGGGTTTCTGTTCTAGATTACAATAGAGCAACAGAAATCTGTCGCAACAAAACTAATGACCTATGTCTGCTCGGTTGCAATAAACATCTTGCCTTTTTACGTAACTAATGTTGTTAAGTGTTTGTGTGCGTTTGTATCTAATTTCCAGTAGTAAGACTACCCATAGCTTTGGATTGATTATTTTAACAAAAGAAACACCGACCAAAGCTTAAAACACTGTATATATGACTGTTAAAAGAATTTAAATGTTTTGATAACAATGACTATATATATGACTGTTAAAGAATTTAAACTTTGTCATAACAATGACTATATATATGTCTGTATTTTCATTTATTTTCGATATTGTCTGAAGAAGGATATGTTAGATATCCGAAATCGTTATTATAATTTTAAATAATGTGTGTTTTAAGCTTTGGTCAGTGTTTTTTTTGTTAAAATTAAACTAATTTCCAAGTTTTTATTTAACCTCGACTTTATATGAAAACGCGGTTTGTTAATTAGAACAGTTAGGTTGGGCAAAAGAAGAAACTAATTTCCTTTTTTAAAAAAAAATAAAAGTCTTTGCTTTTAAGACTTCTTATTTTTGAAACAAATAAACAAACAAACAAAAATAATTCAATGCATGTGTGTAGATTCGAGAGGGGGCGCATATATATTCTAGAGGGGGCTCAGCACCCCCTTGAACATACCTAAATTCAACACTGCTTTGAATACTAAACTTTGAATGTGTTATATTTATTTATTTATTTATTTATTTATTTATTTTGCATCCTTTTCCAACACCGAAGTTGTGAGTGATGGTACCTGCTATTAACGTAGGCTCTGAACCGTGACTGAGACTTAACTCAATGTATTTGACGGATGTATTGAGCATAATCCAAGATCAATTCCCAGGTATAGACCATTGCCCATCACAGTATACACTTTCAAGGGGATTAGATTACAGAACGACGCCAACGGGGTCGACGATTCAAATACTCGAATTTCCAAATTTCACGAGTAGGGTCTATTAGCAGAATATATATATCTCATAGTGATCTTGTAATGATGAAGATTAAAAAAAAAAAAAAAGTATGTGAAAAGTTTGTAGGGTCTTTATACTTTTATTTTAACGTACGAGGAAAAATAAAGTAACAAGATGAAGGTAATTACTAGCATCTAATGAGGAAGTTAACTTACTTAAATAGAGTGTGAAACTTGCTGTGGGTATTTTTTTTTTTTTAATGTGGTTTTGCTTATGGGTTTTCTCAGAAGAACAAAGTTAACCATTTGCTTCATAAGAAAAGAGGAAAAAAAAATTAAAGTTGTGGGACGGGGAATACGAAAAGGAGAGTGTAATGTTGAGTGTAAGTAGTCAAAGTTCGCGAGTTGGTTGTCCGCAAATGGTTTTGTTCTTTCCTCCGTCAGTGGGCGGTACAGAGGTCAGCGTTGTATAACATATCTCTTGAAAGGCTGCCACAAGTGCCGATAGTTTGTGGGTACCTGGCGAACGAAATCGTGATCCACTGGAAGAGAATCTTGGTTAGAGAAGAGCAAGAGAGAATTTTGTACCTATCTTAAAGGGAATAGATACAGAAAAACAAAACGGAATCAGTGTTTCCAATTATGTAAAATGTACCATTAAATAATAGTTTTCTTGAAAAAAATGAAATGAAATCTTTAATAGCGTCCCACGGTATGCCTGGTAGGCTAAATGAGACGGTGATTATGAAAAATGAATGAAATGGTGGAATGAAGAAAGTGGGAGGAAACGAGAGAATCCT
The DNA here is from genome assembly GCF_964235325.1 of Thermobia domestica. Lineage (NCBI taxonomy): Eukaryota > Metazoa > Arthropoda > Insecta > Zygentoma > Lepismatidae > Thermobia > Thermobia domestica. The sequence goes on from NC_137455.1 coordinate 67,687,048, forward strand.
GAGAAAATCCACGCACATGGTGTTGCTCCACCACAAAGCTCACTTGGCGCGAGCTGGGATCGAACCACGGACCCCATTCATCAGAGGTGAACGCTCTACTACTGAACCACCGCAGCCCCTAGTTTTGTTGAAGTTATCTATTTTTTTTACCCTTAGATACAATATATCTAATCCATAATAAATCACATGAGATTGCGTTCGATGCGATTTTTCACATATTTGTTAAAGATGCAATGTAAAATAATTTTCTGCTTCGTACTTGATTCAGAAAATTTGGTTAGATTACAAGATTTGACCAGGACAGCTATACCAAATTAATATTGAAAAGGCTTTTGATTGGGTGAATTGAGAATCGTTGATGAAAATTTCTAAAGAAAGCTGAGTTAGAATGAAACGACTTAAAGTTTACATGAAATAAATGAGCCTGCAAGTAACTCTTAGAATAGGGGAAAATTTGACAGAGGATAGCGCAATTTGTAAGAGGAGTTCGACAGTGATGCTACCTCTGACCAACATTACTTATGTAGATTCACGAACATTAATAAATGGAGGCTGAAGCCATTATTTCTTATGGTTCCAACCTCCATTTATTAATGTTCGTGACTGTACAAGAAGTAGTGAAGTATCTGGATAGTAAGGTAGTATTTTCGTAGGAAGTAGAAGGGTTAAATGTATATAGTTTTGCATATTATATCACACTTTTGGCGCAATCAGAAAAGAAAATTAATAAAATGTTAGAAAACTCGAGAAATAGTTGTGAAGAATATGAAATGAAAGTAAACGTTAGAAAGACAAATGCAGCAGTGGTTGGAATGGAGCGACCCATATCCAATCTACAAATAGAAGTGAAAGTAGAATAGGTGATAGCTAATATTATCAGTGAAGACGATGAAGTGATAACGTGAAACAAAAGCAAGGATACTAATGGCAAAAGAAGCGTTTAAGAAGAAAAGTGTGTTTTCTGAGCTTTTGAATAAAGAATTAAGAAAAAAAGACTTAGAAAGTGTTTTGTGAGAAATACTGTTCTTTATGGAATAGAAATATATACACTATGCAAAAGTGGCAAAATAAGATATTGGAAATTTTGAACTGCGGGTGTGGAGAAGAATGGAGAAAATTTGCTGCATCGCAAAGAAAACTAATGACAAATGTTAGGTATGGTAGAGGAAAAGAGAAGAATATTGGATGTAATTGAAAATAGGACGGGAACTGGTGTTGGGACATTGTCTGAGAAGGAATTGTATCTTGATTGAGGACGTTATAGAAAGTACGATACAGGGAAAAAGGAGCAAGGACGTGTCTGAGAAGGAATTGTATCTTGATTGAGGACATTATAGAAAGTACGATACAGGGAAAAAGAAGCAAGGACGTGTCTGAGAATGAATTGTATCTTGATTGAGGACATTATAGAAAGTACGATACAGGGAAAAAGGAGCAAGGACGTGTCGGGGAAGGAACTGTATCTTGATAGAGGTGCGTTATAGAAAGTTCGGTACAGGAAAAAGAGGCAGGGACGTGTCTGAGAAGGAATTGTATCTTGATTGAGGACATTATAGAAAGTACGATACAAGGAAAAAGAAGCAAGGACGTGTCGGAGAAGGAACTGTATCTTGATTGAGGACATTATAGAAAGTACGATACAAGGAAAAAGAAGCAAGGACGTGTCGGAGAAGGAACTGTATCTTGATTGAGGACATTATAGAAAGTACGATACAGGGAAAAAGAAGCAAGGACGTGTCGGAGAAGAACTGTATCTTCATAGAGGGGCGTTATAGAAAGTTCGGTACAGGAAAAAGAGGCAGGGACGTGTCTGAGAAGGAATTGTATCTTGATTGAGGACGTTATAGAAAGTATGATACAGGGAAAAAGAGGCAGGGACGTGTCTGAGAAGAAATTGTATCTTGATTGAGGACGTTATAGAAAGTACGATACAGGGAAAAAGAAGCAAGGACGTGTCGGAGAAGGAACTGTATCTTCATAGAGGGGCGTTATAGAAAGTTCGGTACAGGGAAAAGAGGCAGGGACGTATCTGAGAAGGAATTGTATCTTGATTGAGGACGTTATAGAAAGTATGATACAGGGAAAAAGAGGCAGGGACGTGTCCGAGAAGGAATTGTATCTTGATTGAGGACATTATAGAAAGTACGATACAGGAAAAAAGAAGCAGGGACGTGTCGGAAAAGGAACTGTATCTTGATAGAGGGGCGTTATAGAAAGTTCGGTACAGGTAAAAGAGGCAGGGACGTGTCTGAGAAGGAATTGTATCTTGATTGAGGACGTTATAGAAAGTATGATACAGGGAAAAAGAGGCAGGGACGTGTCTGAGAAGGAATTGTATCTTGATTGAGGACGTTATAGAAAGTACGATACAGGGAAAAAGAAGCAAGGACGTGTCGGAGAAGGAACTGTATCTTCATAGAGGGGCGTTATAGAAAGTTCGGTACAGGGAAAAGAGGCAGGGACGTATCTGAGAAGGAATTGTATCTTGATTGAGGACGTTATAGAAAGTATGATACAGGGAAAAAGAGGCAGGGACGTGTCCGAGAAGGAATTGTATCTTGATTGAGGACATTATAGAAAGTACGATACAGGGAAAAAGAAGCAGGGACGTGTCGGAAAAGGAACTGTATCTTGATAGAGGGGCGTTATAGAAAGTTCGGTACAGGTAAAAGAGGCAGGGACGTGTCTGAGAAGGAATTGTATCTTGATTGAGGACGTTATAGAAAGTATGATACAGGGAAAAAGAGGCAGGGACGTGTCTGAGAAGGAATTGTATCTTGATTGAGGACATTATAGAAAGTACGATACAGGGAAAAAGAAGCAAGGACGTGTCGGGGAAGGAATTGTTTCTTAATTGAGGACGTTATAGAAAGGACGATGCAGGGAAAAAGAAGCAGTTACGTGTCGGAGAAGGAACTGTATCTTGATAGAAGGACGTTATAGAAAGTTCGGTACAGGGAAAAGAGGCAGGGACGTGTCTGAGAAGGAACTGTATCTTGATTGAGGGACTTATAGAAAGTACGTACGGTACAGGAAAAAAGGAAGGAGGGATGAATCTTGCCGATGGACAGTATTAAAACAAATATTTGCTGTATCAAATATTTGTTTTAATACTGGTAGCTGAGAACCATGGTGCATGGAAGTTTCTCTATTTATGGCAATTGATCTGCAGTAATGCAGAATACTAATGATAATGATGATCATAATAAAATTATTATGCATTACTTGCTGTCACTTAACGAGGAAATCTTAGTTTCCGACTTATAGGAGAAGAATGCGTTCGAAACCAAATCGGTTTACAATATACAGTGAATCGTAATTTTATGGTTCATTGCTAAAAATATCATCTATACGAACGATAGTAATTTTTTGTCACATACAGGAAGCTGTTGTGTAAAGTGAATAATCAAATTGTTATAAGGCGATTTTGTTAGGAAGGCAATTTTGTATTGTTGCTTTTTTGATGTCTAAGATTTCATAAAGATTTCAGCAAATTTCATCGAGAGTTATCGAGTGTCGTTAGTTCCGTTAGGTAGAAGACACTTTCAAAACACTTAAACAAACCTTCTTCGTGCTATTTTGTTGAGAAATTGGAAATGCACTCCCTGAGGAAATTTCCCGTGCGTAACGAAAACTAATGTAATCACTAATCGAGCATCAGTTTCAATATTTTCGAACAATTAATCGAATAATTATTCGTTAATCGATTATTTATTCGAGGTCCGAATAATTGTTCGATATTATTCATTATTCGAATTTTAACAGCATACGTACATATCTATGAACTAAAGACCATATAGCTTCAGCTTGTGTAAGATTACGGCTGGCCAAACGACTTTTAGTACGGGATGCCTTCTCGGCGTATTTACTACTGCTACCGTTGTATTTGGCTTTCCAGGTTGGAGTCCTCTATCCCTTAATTCAAGTTGCTCCCTAATTGACTCACGGTGCTAGTTTAACATCAAAAGTTGTTTATCCATCGCGCTGGGAATCAAACTCAGGATCACAAAAGAGCGTAACTTTTCATCGAGAGAAAAAGGTCGCATTTAATTATTATTAACATTACTGTTGCGAACAATGTGAATCAGATTTAAAGTTCTTGTGTTCTACCATCTTTGGACTACTATGGAAAGATATTAGATAGTCCATTTGGGTATCGAACTTGAACTCTCACAGATATGGGGTAATATTTCAATTGCTCGATTAATTCGCTTGGTCCACGAGAGGATAGAGTTGATTCTCTCTCTCTCTTGTCTTGAGTTTTATGTGTGACTTAGTAGGAATTAATGATCCACTGAATCCAAGGAGAACGCCCGGAATAAAGGTGCCGTAGTGTGCTATCCCTGAGGGAGAAATCCCCGTGAACGCTGCAATTTCCTGCTTAATTAATTGACACACTATGTAAACAGGGTTTCCTGCGGGGCATTGAGGTTGGGAAGAGAGAAAGGGAGAGAGGAAGAAGAATAAGAAGGGAGGGAGTAGAGCGTAGCGACGGCGACTAAGGAAAAGGAACAACTTAAGTGGTTCACTGACAAATTAATTACCGGGGATGGGGAGAAGAGAGGAACGAAGCAAGAGAGAAGGTGCTGCCTAACGAAGAAATTGTTTCTGTACTGGGGTGTTTCTCTAGAAAACAGTGCGGGCTATCTCATAGCATGTTCTGCTTCTGCCAAATACATTTTTAAGAATAGACGAAGATAGAAAAAGAAATCGTTGGTGGTGTAACGAGAAGGAGTACATTAAACTGGATGATTTTTGGTCAACACATTCGGTTTCAATATAATTATTTCTGGTTTCCTAGGCCGGAGATCGCCACCTTTTAATCAGCCATTGCAACTGAATGCTCTGATTAGTAGTTTACTGCTCCCTTTCGTAGTGAACTGCACGGAGAGGAGAAGGAGCAAGCAGTAAACTTCGATACTGCAATATCGATACTTTGTCAATGGTTTTTCCAAGCATACTACAATGTCGATACTTTATCAATCGTTTTTGCAGTTATACTACAACGTCTATACTTTGTCAAAAGTTTTTACAGTCGCACTACAACGTCGATATTTTGTCAAGGGTTTTTGCAGGCGTATTACAACGTCGGTACTTTGTCAATGGTTTTTGCAGTACTACTCGTGCTCTGCAAACATTTTTTTTTTATTTCATTGTCCTACCTTACATTTCTCGACTACTTTGCTCTAGTGTTTCTATTCGTTATTTCCCAGGTTGTAAAAGCATAATTTGCTCTCAAGTCATACATTAGCCAGTTGAAAATAACTGCTCTTAATTCCAGGGTTTGCTCAGTGGACTCAGCTCCAAAAGTTTTTTTTTTTCTTTCGGGTTGAACTCACCTGAAAAAAATTAACTTGAAAACTCCACTTACAAATGTTAATTACCTATCAACCTAGTCCAATGCATCACAACAGCAAAATACACAAAATATATCTAATATACAAAAGCAATACTTTGTCCGAAATGTACAAGCCAAAACAGACATCCTAACTGTTATGAAACACTCTTGTAAATATTATGAAGTAGGCCACAGATAGAGTAACTAATTGACTACTTTAAATATTTATAACCTAGAAAAAGGAAATAAAAAAAAGAGGATACTATTTTTCTTGCTTTCAAGGAACTTGAAGAATATAAAGCACATCTTTATAAAATTTAACGTCAGTAAGGGGTGAGGAAGTCTCGTTACATTTCAAATTTCATAAACTATAATGATCAGTGGTCTAAATGGCATGGTGTATGTGTTCCTACTTACAATTGTTATATGTTGCTTAGTCTAAAATCTTGCTTCGAGCTATAGATTTTTGACACCTTTGTAAAAATTGAGCTTAAAATTGATGGCACAATGGCTTGTTAATAGCACGTTTATCTAGGGAAGACAAGGGTTCCTATTTCGATTCCAGACTAGGTGCATTTGCGGTGGACAACATCATGTCTAGAGGTTCTTGGAGTTCTTTCACATTTTCATTTCGCCAATTCTTTCAAAAGTGTCCACTTTCATTAATAATCCGTCTTAGCTTAAAGGATATAATTATGGGACGTTAAATGAAAGGATTTCATTTCATTTTCAGCTCACAATTTATGTATATTCTGTATAACCAGGCACGTAGACAGGATTTCGTGAAGGGGGGGTGTCCGTAACATGAAATACTATGGTCATCGCAACACGGGCTTTATCATTCAAACTATTTTACTGGAACATATATTGGTTCGTTCAGCCAGGATTTCGTAACGGGGGGGGGGGGAGGGGCGTGACATGAAATTCCGAATACCCAGGAGCTCGATCAATCTAAACTACTTTACTATCAACATATATTGGTTTGTTAGGACAATAAAATGAGGATATGTTGGTAAGTATTTTAATAACAAACTACGAGAAATCTCGAGTAAAATAATAATTTAAAAAAAAAGTGCTGAAAAAGATTTTACAATATTTACATTCTTCCCCTGTTCATTCAAATATAACAATTTTCCTTTCATTATGACCCCAACTATTATAAAAAGTACATATTCACTATTGTAAAAAGTACATACTCAATAATGTGTTGTAAAATATTTTACAATATCTGAGTTCCTTTCTCTGTTAAATCAAATGTTAACAGAACTTTCTTTCTATATAAATTTTTGTTTTTATTATTCCGTCAACTACTGTCTGTTCCAATGACAGGTTAAAGGAGCAGTAGAAAATTGTTTTTGAAATAACATACTTGATACTGCAAGGATGCGATGACGAAAATTTATGATAAAAAAAATGTCCACGTTGTTACACAACGGTTCTATACTGTCGGAAGCTTGAAATCTCCCTTGAAATCCCCCTGACTAGTAGCAGAAATTCTGAGAGTTCCGTAACTTTTCTAGAAATTTCAAATTCCCTGACTCTTCCAGGATATCTCGCTCACCTCGCCATCATGTATTTCAAGTAATACAAATCTCCTCATAAGAAAGAGTAACCAAAAGTTTCCTGATTTTTTAAAATTTTGAACGCGATCCTTCTTTTTCTCATTTCATTTTTCATCTTTTTTTTTCATTTCTGGTCTCGAAGGGGGGGGGGGTCCGGATCTCCCGGACTCCCCCTTGGCTACGTGCCTGTGTATAACTAATTGCATATTTAGATATAAAACATACACGCTGTGTTTAATTACAAGTAAGCTTACTAGAATGATCGATTTAGTGTGAATCTGTGCCGGATCTATCAATTATTATTAAAAATTAACTTATGTCTAACAATATTTAATATCTGGATAAGATAACTAGAAGTTTACTATTGGTAATATGTACTGATAACAGTGGAAATAGACCCTATCTATTTAGTTTAAGATTTTATAGAACTGTTAAATAACAAAACGTTAAGGGAGGAGATCGTACAGCTTTCACGAACAAAAATATGAAATATTAATTATTATTACAGGGTAAGAATTAATAAGCATTTTACCTTTTATTGTGACATACTTGTGGTTCTAAATTTAATTTTTAATTTCTGTACTCCTGCAAATTTAATTTGTATGGAAATACTTAGAAAATATATTAAATAGAATGTAAACAAGCTACTGCGGCATTCCTAAAAGTGATTAATAGCTTCATAAATAATTATTAGCTTAACCATAATAATTAGCAGTTTTATGTTGTGCAAAAATTAACTCTGTCCTCGTTGGTGGGACGTAAGAACTTCTTGTGTTGTGAGTTTTTTTTTTTCCTTCGTACTGCAGAAACAAAGTTTAATTAAGTGTACTCCGTTGAAGCATATAGAGTACTTTTTAGTAGATGATTAATATAGTTATTTTGCCTGACAAGAGTACTTCTTTTTGGGTGCTTTGAAGCGCTTATATGTACTATACATACGTTACATTACCACCCTCTTAATAAGTACTTTCAGTTTTTACTAATTATCTGACTTGTCAAGGTATATTAAACTTAACTTGCACTCCAGTTACACACCACTATATGGAATTATTATACGTAATATATATAGTTTAGATATACATTCTTATTCTCGTCATCTTTACGGAAGTTAGTACACTTACAGAAATGGGCGTGTCTTTGTCCAATTTTTACTTCTAGATATGGTTCATGCTTCTGTGATTAGTTCATTGAAGTGACGATAAATAATTGTTCTTCACACATATAGTTATAGCAACAACTACCTGTAGAAGAAACAACATACTGTTTGTGTGACCTTTTTTCACGTCCCCTTCTTCTCATACAGAATTATTTAAAAATAAACAAGACTAAAAAAATTGCACACAAAATTCGTGCCGTATCGTTCGTTGCACATCAGCAAACGTTAAGATAGTGAACAAACTTTTTTTTTTTTTTTTTGCGGAGGCCTTTTGTTGCTTTTAGCATAATTACTTTCAGATGTTAGTTTTTACAGTAGTAATTAGTACGTGATACTATAAGTTTATTCGCAGATAGTGTTTTCTTTTTCTCTGCACAGAAGATTACTAAAAAAAAAGTAATACAGCAAGTTTGAAAATTGACATGTAAAAGCAGTCCTCATTAAATAAATACATAAATAAGAACGTACTTGTGCTACAGTATTTTTTCAGTAATTCATATAGATGTAATGAAACTTTTACTTTTCATTAGTCTGCTAAACCTGTGCTTGCACTTTATTTATTATTGTGTAACAAATAGGATTGTTGTCCCATGTTCTGGTATTATACTTCTTCAGTTGACGATTAAGTTTAGGTATTCTTACTGTTAGTACAGTGAGGGTATATCTATGTAAATTGAAAGTGAACTGCGACAATTAACGCTACTCGTTAATTTATATCTGGTAAATTTTCCTTTCAATAACAACTTAAGAAAACCAAATTGATAAAATGCACAAGAGCAAGATAATTAGGGGCAAATAAGTATATGGCTAGAGGGAGAGAAAATCGAAGACGTTAAGACGTTCCGCTATTTAGGAAGTCTAATATCCTCGGACGGAAGACGTGAAAAAGAAGTAAATTTCAGAATAGCGCGGGCTAAACAAGCATTCAAGAGGAAAAATGATCGTTAACATCAAGAAATATGTCATTGGAGTTCGAAAAGGATTTATTAAGACTGGTATAGAGCGTGGCGCTTTACGGACCAGAGACGTGGACATTGAGAAAAGCTGAAATGTCCAAGCTAGAAGCATTTGAAATGTGGTGTTGGCGAAGAATGCTGCCCATATCATGGACCGAAAGAAAACGGAATGAAGGCATACTAAAGGAAGCTAATGAAGGACGACAGATCATAAAGATAATAGGAAAAAGAGGAAACAGCATGCTTAGCCATCTTATTCAGCACTCTGATTGGATCACCGTGTTAGTAGAGGGAAAGGCAGAAGGAAAACCAGGAAGAGGGAGACAAAGGATAGAATATCTAGATACAGTCTACAAAGTATGAAACAGCTCTCCTAAGAGAGAGAGAAAAGTTTTAAAATTTCTATGTTACGCACCAACCTATAGTTGAGGTGAGAAGAAGAAGATATGTTTTACTATGAGGATTGTGTGTTTTACTGTTAGGAGTAAGTGTGTCACTGTTAACAGAAGATAAACAATATGTACAATCTGCTAATTAACAATATAAGTTTTCTTTTTCTTACGTATACAGTACATAAATAAATAGAGAAGCTGTTCTAGCAGAACAATTGTTACCAATTGTTAGTGGCAACGAACGACAAAACCTTTTAGCATCATAACAACTTTACTTTTTCGATTTTGTCAAAAAGTACGCATGGAATCATGCCGTCCGTGGAATCATGTTGCACAGACTATGGCTGATATTCTGATATCCTGAATGGATCGCTTTTCTATTGCCCAAAATATGGCCTTAGTACGCTCGCAAACTTTGAGCGAAACATTGCCATGCATGGACATTCACTTTAGTTTTTGTGATTTCTCTCGGTTTCACTGAAATGTGCCATATATCGTTATTCTGGGGAATGATTCATATGTCTCAGGACATTTTATTTTTTCGTTATACACTACACATGTCAAACTCTTAACCCTAACTCGTTTTTCTGCAGCTCTTGGTTCGCACCAAGAAAAAAAAATATGTAAAAATACAATAGGAAAAGATGTAATTATAACAAACTTGAATGATCAGGTAAAATCATTCGAAGTCTTGATACACTTTCCAACCTGTGCTTAATAGTCCAGTCAATAACGGTTTTGGGAGTTATCGACACTTCAATGTAAGTATGCAAATATGCATGTATAGGACCTTGAGGATAGAAGCAAGTAAATTTTCAGCTGGGAAATTTTCAGCTGTTTTTACTAATTAGTCCGGACAAAAGCCTATTTTTTTAAAACTTTATTGACTGAACTATAAGTTTCAAGAGAATCTGGTTTGTACAAAACGCGTGCCGAAAAGCTTTAGCGTTTGAAGGTTCAATTAGAAGAAAGGTTCCGCGATCTCAGATATATTGAAAATGAGCTCTCCCTGTTTTCTGCCCTTTTATCAACCGACATTGAGAAAGTGTTACCCCACATAATGATGGAGTTAATAGAAACCCAGTACTACTCAGTTCTCTAGCAAATATTCAGTGAAATGGGTATCCGTAAAGTTTACAAATAAGATACAGTACTTGTCAGAAAATCCTAACTTTGCATCGTACATGATTTCTATGTTTGGTAATACTTATCAATGTAAAAAAATTTTCTCACTTATAAAAAGGAGCAAGTTTCTAATGTGATCCAGGTTAACAAATATTCATCTGTACTGTTTTGGAAATCTCTAGTGGAAGCATCTTGTCTGCAAATACTCGAAAACTAGTGGCAGGAAAAAGATGCCAGGTGTCGGGAAAGAAATAATAGGTGTCCATCTTTACTACATGGTTTCTGTTTTTATCTTTGTATTTTTGAAGAACTACAGTATTAGTTAACATTTTATTATTATTATTATTATCTTTTGCGGCCCGCACTAACAAACACCGATGATATATGTATACCTAGGTAATTGATTAACGTTTATATCGCACGTACAGTAAAAAAAATAATTTAAAATAATTGATTTTATCCTTAAATGTTCGGCTACCCAAATTACAATTTTGACGAGTGGGTTGCATAGCGGAAAGGCAAATTAATTATAAAGGAAGAACGAGGCGAAGAATCAACCATCTGTGAAAAATAATCAGAATCGGACTAGCGCAGCAGCATAGGCAGAATTGACGAGTTGAGCACAAAAGTAGCGCAACCCAATAATTTGCACAGAGTAGAACAGAAATCGTTCAATGCAAAAAGAAACTTTGGTTGATATTAAGAACAATAGATAAACTTTAACTTAGACCAAGTTTGAACTCAAAATATGCCCTTTGACTGTCACAGTCATAGGTATAACTCAAAACACACGATTTGAGGATTAGGCCACTTTTGTGTTTAACATGCCAATTTTTCTTTTGGAGTGCCTTTTTTGTGATGGTGATAGTGAATTATTGTATTTACATCAATCACATCACGACAAAAGCATAATTTCACTCATGGCACTACTATATATATGTGAAATTTTAATGTTTAACTCTAGAATGAATGTATAGTGCAAGTTTCCGAAAGTAAAGCTTTGAGCAAAAGGGGACAAGTGGACAAATGAAACAATAGAAAAAGTCAGAGAATTAAAGAGGCGTCGAAGCTGGACAAAAAGTGTATCTCAAATGTTAAGTATCCAATATAACTGTCCTTTTTCAAGTTGGTGGTTTTCGGATCCGATTATTTCGTAGACTTTTATTCAGTTTAATTTTATTTCAATGCAGCAAGGCATGTTGTCAAACATTTATATTAAATCATCTGATTTTGTAATAATTAATTCTTTAAACATTATTGAATGCGTGAGTTTACAAACAGAAAGCAATACTGCAGTCACGGCGGTCGTTTGCTGTAATCTGCCATTTTCCAATATAAAGTTAAATGCCACTAATAATATTTATACGGTAGTTTGACTTGTGTTCGGTAAGAAAGTGCGGTCAGGTTTGATTTTATCGGTTTGTTCACGTAATCTAACCAGATTTTCAAGGTGTAACGTACGTTTCTAGGAGTTTTACGGTTGGTATCTCTGCATGGGATAGACTCGCTGGAAGCGAATATTTTAGTTGGAAAGCACCTTGGAAATGAAGTTTGGGCAGACTAAGATGAAATAGCATAAAGCGATAGCTGAGTGAAGTGAATAATAACCAATTCTGCTTGCATAGGATTGCCACAGAATACGATCCACCGATAGGCTTTCACTTTTACAATGAATCTTCCCGTGTCTTAAGCTGGAGAGGGATATGTTACCTGGATGTGATCTACTCGTACTCAACAGAAGTGAACAATATAACTAACAGAGCTTGATGTTTTAGCAAAACAAGTGCTTGCCTCAATTTGCTCACTCCTGTGCACTTTTCAATGTTTGAACTTTACTCGTAACGTTTACTTTTTACACTTATCTTCTTGCTCAAATCTTTCATCTTATTCGAGTTTTTAATAACGCAGAATAAGAAAAAAAAATGTTCAACACGGTTATGCCTTGTAAGATAAAGGACAAGGTAGATAAATGAAAATGTATAACTACCCTCGAGTCAAGACGAGACAAAGTTTTTGTGAGAGTACGAGACGAGACGGAACTCTTTCAATATAAACAAATACACTTTCCGGGATGAGATGGAGCTCTTCCAATAGAAACAAATACACTTTCCGAGACGAGACGAAACTCTTTCCATAGAAACAAATACACTTTCCGGGATGAGATGGAGCTCATTCAATAGAAACAAATACACTTTCCGAGACGAGGTGGAGCTCTCCCTATAGAAACAAATATACTTTCCGAGATTAGGCGGAACTCTTCCAATATAAACAAATACATATTCCGAGACGAGACCATTTCTACGACACCTTTCTGAGACGAGACAGTCTCAACTATTGCCTCGTAGACGAACTAGTTTGCTATAATTGATGAACTGAGAATATGAGGAGAAATTGAAGAACCCAGATAGAACCTCACGATCATGTTACGCATCTCTAACTTACATCCTCTCGTATGGAATCAGATGGATGGTACTAAAAATATTGATGTAAGTGAGATTGTTCACAGATGGGCACTCCGTAAATAATGTCGTGTCCAAACTAGGGATGGCCAAATTTTCCGGAAAAACGGAAAACGGAAAATAATTTTTCCGGAAACCGAAAAATTGAAAACGGAAGACGGAAAATTTTTCGGAAAAACGGAAAACGGAAAATGTGATTTCCGGAAACCGGAATACTTTTTTCTTTCGGAAATGGCAATCCCTAGTCCAGACAGGTTGAGCGAGAATTTGTGTTATCAGACTTCTACAATATATATATATATATATATATATATATATATATATATATATATATATATATATATATATATATATACAGATGGTGATCAGAAAAATGGAAACACCTGTAGTTGGCAACACGTCAGATGTATGGGTTGGCAGTGGTGTCGTGGCGCCCGCAGCGCCGGACCGCTGGTGGTGGTGTGTTAGGTCGGTCTCCATACTACGTCAGCCGCAGTGGAACAGCAGTGTCCAGTGGCTGCAGCAGACGGAGGTAGTGTAAAATGGGAGACCTCTCAGATTTTCAAAGAGGGCAAATTGTTGGTGCGCGGTTATGTGGAGTGAATGTGACGGCACTGGCTACTGTGTTAGGTGTGTCGCGTGGGACAGTGTCGAAGGTGATGACGGCCTACACAACACACGGGAAAACCACATCGGGGAAGCGGAACAGTGGGCGGAAGAAAATCATGAGTGACAAGTCACGCCAGATATTAAAGCTCATTGTCACGCAGAACCGTCGTGCCACTGCGGAGCATGTGACGGAGAAACTCAATCAGCACCTCCCCCACCCTGTTTCGACAATCACAGTCCGCTGCGAATTACATGACATGAACTTATGGGGTCGTGTTGCACCGGCCAAACCACTTATCAGGGACCATAACGCTTTCGCACGCCGCAAATGGTGCCGCGACCATGCAACTTAGACCGTTGAGGACTGGAAACGTGTGATATGGTCGGATGAGTCATCCTTCACCCTATTCCCAACCACGGGCCGTGTTTATGTGTGGAGAACGCCCAAAGAAGCTTATGATCTGCAGTGTCTCCGCCCAACTGTGAAACATGGCGGCGGCTCGGTGATGTTGTGGACCGCCATATCATGGTTTTCATTGGGTCCTGTGGTCACACTTAGCGGACGAATCACTGCCAACGATTATGTCGCAATTTTAGGAGACCACTTGCATCCTATGGTCCGAATGTTGTTCCCGGACAATGACGCCATCTTCTAGGATGATAATGCACCCATTCACACAGCTGGCGTTGTTGCAGCGTGGTTTGAGGAACATTAGGATAAAGTTCAACACCTCCCCTGGCCCGCCCAATCTCAAGATCTCAACATAATTGAACATCTGTGATCCGTCTTGGAAACACGACTCCGGCGACGATTTCCACCTCCATCCTGTCTCACAGAACTGGCCGATTCCCTGCACGAGGAATGGTGTAAAATTCCACTTGCTACCATTCACGACCTCTATGCCTCCATCCCACGTCGCATCAAGGCTGTTCTGAAGGCGAAAGGTGGCCCGACACCATATTAATCTGGTAAGTTGCAATTTCGTTCAGGTGTTTCCATTTTTCTGATCACCATCTATATATATATAAAGCGTAAGGTATTATAAAATATCGTACGGTACATAAATACTTGTTAGGACGAAGAATTTGAATGAATGTGTATTCCACTAAGCATACTTTTCTCACTACAATTGTATAATTCGAAATTTATTTTTGTGACTAGAAGTATGCTATTGGTATCATTAACTTACAAAGTATATGAGCTACGAGTTAAGGTTTAACAGAATTTCCCACATAGAAGATACCTTGTTATTATGCGATATTCAAACACAAGAGACACAGGAGGTTCACTTCTGTAAACGTTGCCAGTAAGTGAATAGTCTTCTGCAAGAAGAAGGTATTTTACAAATCAAAAATTTGTAATAAATTGAAAATAGAATTGTCATTCTTGAATTTTTACCAAATCTTGGCGTATGTATTGACATTTTTACTTTAGAAATGTCTCCTAGAAGTTAATTACAAATCGAGAGAATTACGATGTCAAACTTAGTTTATTACAAACTTAAAATTTGCAATACATTTTCCTAAACTTTTTTTTTTATCCATAAGCCCTTCAAATATGAATTTTGTTACGCAAAGACATTATTTCTTTCTAAAGATGTCTCTATAATAGTAAACTTGAAATATTTCTTTTCAGTAGGATTTTTCCCAATACACATCGACTATTTATTATTGTAAGAATTATCATGTAAGGTAATAGCCGTATACAAAAATTTAAAAAAAATAAAAATAAAAACTACACGTTTGATATGAAAGTATGTTGCATATGTGTATAAATCCATATATTACAAGTTTGAAAAGTCATTCTAAGATTGTGTATTATTGAAGGAATGAAATACAATAATATTGACGTAATCATAGAAAAGCAGAGAATACTTCAGAAATGCTAAACTGAGGATCGAACTCAGGATCTTCCTATTATAAAACTAACTTACGATATACTGCATCTCGTTATTCAGTACATCATATTTATCCATTCGGCACATTAAACCATTACACCTCTCGACCTTATGAGTCTTTGGAATGCCCATGCCTTCACAATATTTGTCTTTTAACTTACAATTGAAGCGGTTAGAGGATGAGGGTGGTATGTAACAAATTGTATATTTCGAGAAAATTGACTTTCACAACTATGTCTGTTAACATATACCCTTCATTGTTTCTAAATCTCTACTCAGACGAGGACTATCAAAATGACGTGTTATGAAGCAAGACTAACATATAATACATTTATGAACTGCCAAAATTCAACATTTAAAAAAAAAGTAACATGACACTTCCATTCTCTAAGCGCGTCAATTGTCTTTTCAATTTTACAAGATACCGCTGTACCTCATATTCTATGCTATAAAGACATACTTGAAATCGCTTGGGGCACCATTTCATATTATTCAATTATGCTTTGGGGAAGGGGGGCATGGGTTATTTTGGTTTGATATGGAATCATTTTACGGGACGACTAAAAAAAAAAAAAAAAAACGGAAATCGAGAAGTAAGGACCACCACAATATATTTATTATAAGGTGTAGTTTCTGGGACAAGGGAAACAAGTTCAGACCATTTTCGAATTCGCCATTTTGTTAGTGGATTGTGCTGACAATTGATTGTTGTTCTTTAATATTTGAAGTTTAAATATTAAGGGAAACGATGATCAGTTTTCATCACAATCCACTAACAACATTGGGAGAGAGGTGATTTTTAAAAAAAAATCATTCGAAAATTGCGGTTGGACTTATTCTCCTTCTTTACCAGGAACAACAAATTTATTGGGTGGTAAGAAACTATTTGAACAAACTTCGGGAGGGATATAAGGTGCCGAAAGCGGCAGCCAAGCATCAGTGAGGGATTCTCCAAAGGAACGTAGAATTACTTGCCAGATTATAGGATATTTCTACGTTCCTTTGGGGAATCCCTCACACACATCTTGCAGATGTTTGAAACATACATTTTTCAATCGAGCAGGTATGACTTTGAGTGTCATTTTCTAAACTTCACTTTTTACATATCATTGTTTTAGAATTACAGCCCTCTGAAGTTCATTTTCTCATGCTTTCGGCACCTTGTATCGCCGAAACTATCCCTCACTGACCAAAGTCCCAGAGGACTTTTTTTTTTGCTTGTTTCGGTGTCAGAAATCAGCTTCCGAAGTTTGTTCAAACAGTTTCTTACCACCCTATATAAAACTACTCGTACAACCTATATTAGGACACTAAATCTATATTAGAAAAACGTTTCGTATCTCTTAACGTTATTGCTCGATCGACAAACAATTGGACGGACATAACCGTTTTAGTATAAGACTTCTGATAACCTATGCACAGCGCAGTTCGGAAGTCTAAAAATGAAAGAAACAGGCTCAGAGAACAAGACTGGAGTGTGTTCCCCTTTTACTTTCAGAGTTAAACGATATTAATCATGAAAGAGAATGAGATTTCAACACTGTACCACCATATACCATCCAACATCATCGCGACTTGGGCCCACCCTGAAGTTGAAGCACAGATATAGGGGTAGTGTGGTGGCAAAGGCGAGAGCGATCTCTTTATCTTGTTTTGGCTTTAGCGATCAGGTTGTACCAAATAAACTATTGCAATAGAGACGAACAATAACAAGTGACTCACAAACAACAACTTATTATGTAAGATGTTTTTTTCTTCTTTAAAAAAGGTTAATGAAATGAAAAAAAAGAGGAGAAAGAGAGGGTGGAAGACAAAAAAAGGCAAGGTAATAAATTTTGTCGTTTTGAAAATGTTATAATCAGTCCACGGTACCTGCAAGGTCACGAAGGTATGATTTGCTTCGAAAAACTTGTGGTTGTGTAAAGAATGACTCCTTCACCTCCTTCTTTGCTCCTACCCTCATAGCATTCATCGCAAGATAAACAATGTTGTTCCCGCCTATCGGGACTCAGGGGATATTGTTTTTACTGTTGCAGTGTTGCCAAGCTAATATTCTTTCCTTGTTTTTTTTTTTCTATCTTCCAGAAAATTGATTTAAGGTATTGTATGAGAAGGAAATGTCCTATTTAAGGACATGTGCTGGAAGGTGAAAGAGGAAAGGAAATGGTAAGATTGCAAGGGTGAAAATATGTCAAATCATTTCCAAACATGAATGAATTTCAATTTCGAAAATAGTAGACGCATGTATAAATTTTACTTCTTCCTATAATAATTTTATCTTTCAATACAATACGTCTGTACAAAATATTTGATGAGTTTATTTATTCAGTGTCCCGCAAAATATGCATTTATCTTTCCGAAACATTCCTTTGCCATTTTTTCCGCTGCTTTTGTTGTATTTTAAGTTCACATTTGATGCCTACAGGTGGAAAAGGAGGTAAGTCAAGAAATGGTCAAAAATGAGCTGACAGCAGAATAATGTAGCCTGAAAAGTGTAGTCCGCATGGACTAAATTCCACAGTAAGAACAAAGTTAGTCACTAAGAAATTTAATGCTAAAAATTTTGCTTACAAGAGAAGGAGTAGGTAAGTCAGTAGAAAACAGGTCAATTATGTAAAATCATAAACAATTGACTTACCTCCGTTTTTTACTGTAGTCTTCATTTCAGATATACACTGTTAATACAGTGAAACTTCTTTGAATAACAGATACTAAGAGGACATGATGATGAGCTCCGAATGAGAGGTCTCCGGTACAGACAAGTGACACAAATTTAGATTAGTTACAACTCATGCACGAAGGTATGCAACGTACAGGAAATACATTAATTGTGAACATAAATATACGCTAAAATTGAAATACCGTATCTAGTGTTCGAATTACCGAGGAGGGGAGGGGGAAGAGAGAATATCCACCCCTATAAAGGAAGAAAAGTATTACTACAGGATGTGTTTATATGGGCTGAAAAATATAGTACATATATTATAATTTTAGAGTCAAGTACAGGTTATCCCCCTGTAAAAATTCCTTAATTCGCATGCTGACTTTACGAGATCTTAAAGTAACACAATAAAAAGCATGTTATTATTAAATGTTGAAAATTTATTGTGGACCGCGAAGAGAAGAATTTCAAATCCAACTTGCAATTGTTTTGTGTGGTTGTGGTCAACAGGTCACTGACTGACTTACGACAAAAAAGACACTTTGTGAGAAATGAATTTTCTATCTATTGTACTGCATCATACCTGCTGTGCTGTATGGTTGTGAAACGTGGTCGCTTACTCTGAGGGAACAACGTAAATTGAAAGTGTATGAGAACAAGATCCTGAAACGAATATTCGGACCCAAGAGGAACGAGAATGTGGATGGCGGAAACTTCATAACGAAGATCTGCATAATTTATACCGATTACCAAACATTGGAAGGGTCATCAAGTCTAGAAGGGTCAGGTGGGAAGGTCGTGTAGCAAGAATGAAAGGAAGTAGGAACGCTTTCAAAGTTTTAACTGGAAGTCTAATCGGGAAACGACCATTAGGAAGACCTAGGCGCAGATGGGAAGACAATATTAAGATGAATCTCGCAGAAATAGGAATACAAAGTAGAAACTGGATCCAGTTGGCTAAGGAGAGAAGTCAATGGAGAGCTTTTGTGAACGCGGCATTGAACCTCCTGGTTCCATAGGCTATAGAGTTAGTTTCAGTTCTTCACCATAGATTTTCCAAATTTTGGAAAGTATTTTCGAATAGCGGAAAACATGTTCTTTGGTAAATACGTGTGAACTGAAAATGATTCCTGTCTTTTATGAAGGGGTTACGAAAATCTTGGAGGAAAAACAAGACTACTCGCGTACGTATGTAAGTGTATCTGTAAAAGAAAGAATTCTCTCCCGTAATGATGCCTTTACCGGGGGCAACTGTTCATACTGTGGAGATCGTTATTGAGAGTTGTCCATTGAGGGAGGTTTCACGTAAGGGAGGTAATATTATCTAGATATCAAAGGCTAGTCATATTTTTTTATTGCCTCCCCCATTGAAGGGCACGGTGGCTCAGTGGTAGAGCGCTTACCTATAGTGTGTGGGGCCCCTGGTTCGATCCCAGGCCAAGTAAGTTTGTGGTTGACAACATCGTGTCCGTGGGTTTTCTCGGGGTACTCCCATTTTCTTTCACATTCTCATTCCATCATAACTCATTTGGCTTAATCATCGTTTCTTTTAGCCTAAAGGCGTGCTGTGTTAAACTGAAATATCTCATTTCATTTTCTTGCGCCTCCTCCGACTTATATAGTTGCTTCAATTCTCTGTCTTATGATGATCATAGCTTTCCCGTCAGAGCCTGATGAACATGAAAGGAGTTTGAAAGATGAGATAAAACCTCAGAAAGATACCAGGTAAATATATATATTGGTAAACAAATAGTTTTCAGCTATTATTTTGGTTTGTCTTAGTCTATATGTTGTTTTTCATATTCTGTATCCTGCTTTTCCTCTGCAAAACATGAACTGAAGTGAGGAAGAGAATATGTTTCACGAAGCAAGTAAAATAAGAGTGTAAGCCTACGTAGGATCAACAGCAACAGTAAGAAGAGAGAGAAAGAAGGATGAAAGAAATGAATATACGTTCTGACCAGGCCTTCTTTCTGTTATCTGTGTTTCTCATCTTCTCTATCTTTATCTTCGTGTTAAATCTTAAGAGCATTTGGAAAAGAACTTGAAAGAGGTGGAGAGACATAAGAAAGAGATAGGCTGTTCAGGATGAGAGAGAGAGAGGAGGAGGAGAGAGAAATACAAATAAAAAAAAATCTTTCAGGAAAAAAAGGAGGAAAGGAAAATAAAACAAAACCTGTGTTAACTGAAAGAAACAGAGAGAGAGAGAGAGGCCACTTTCAAGTTTTCAATTTATCAGATTTGCGCTTTCTCACGTTCAGTAAATTAATTCCTTACATGTAAGAGTCGAGAACAGCTAAGCCATTAATCACGCCTTAAAAGATTTGGATAAACCTCCTGAGATGAAAATGGAAACAACAACATTATGTGGAGATGAAGGTGTGATTTGTGTGTATACTAGAGCCCATATATTCTGTATCTGTTAAGTACGTCTTTGTACTATTATTATGATTATTGATACTATACTATCATATATATTTGAGATTTGATTTACTCTTTTCTTTACAATTGATGGTTGCAGCTGATCGTTTAATAAAGTTAATCAAAAGCACAATTCATTCAAGAATATCCATTCTTTGATGCATTTTTCTGTTAACTTGTAGAAATTATATACAGGCAAAATGCATGAACTCTTTGTCATTTACATAAGTAATTTGCATAAAGTACGTAGTCAGTAATTCATATAGACAATCTGCATAAAGTGTGTAGTCTGTAATTCACATAGACAATCTTGCATAAAGTGCGTAGTCTGTAATTCACATAGACAATCTGCATAAAGTGCGTAGTCTGTAATTCACACAGGCAATGCGCATAAAGTGCGTAGTCTGTAATTCATATACACAATCTGCATAAAATGTATTTCCTCTGTAGTCTATATGGACTTATAGAGTTTACGGAATGTACGTAAACTTTTTAATCTACATAGAGACAATGTGTGTTGGTTTTTCTTTTTTTGTGAAATTTCTGTTCAAAGTTTGCTGACGATGAAACTGAAATCCCTGAGCGAGATAAGAGTAGGTGAAAAATAACTAAGTAATTTTAGTGCTCAATCAAAATTACAATGTTATTGATTTCATGTTTAAATCAGTGCTATAATATAAAGTATGTATTAAGATTTCACAATGTTTTGCTTCACTTAGTTATATCATTGTCCTCTGGAAGCAGCACGCACAGTGTAAACAAACATGAGTAAGCTTCCTAGGCGTTGGCTTGGACGGGCCAGCAAGAAGTCCAGTTCTCACTCTGTGTGATTTTTTTCTTGTAGAGGCTATACCAAGGAAGAAGTGTACAAATCCAAACCACCGATTCAAGAGGTTATTGTCAACATCCCAATTGACTTCCTTCGGGAAAGTATCAATTGTATCCTTTACTGTGATACACTACTGAGCAGGGAGGGCACAGGAGGTGCTGTCTTCAAGTAGGAGGCTTGGGGGTCAGGCATTCCGATAGCTCTGCAACTGCTCCCTGACTACGGGTCTGACACTCACTTTTGTTAGTGACTGTACATTATGTGAATGAACCTTATCACGTGTTGTTAAGACTAACTTACTTAATATTCACCATACTCCTACTAAAATTTTAAGTATCTCCAGAACCTGGGTAGTAGAACAATAAATGCTTTTTGTTACGCAGAATTTTAAGCAATGTATGTGCCTTCTTTTCATTACGACTGTATGTGAAAGACTAACATTAAGATGTGAAGAATTTAATTCGTTGATAATAATGTACCAACAAGTTTTAGGAAGGAGACATGAATATTACCCAGCATTCATTTTCAACCTTTTACCCTCTAATGATTGGCAAAAATAGTACTAATAAAAATAATGATGAAAAAGAAGTGTTTTAATGATACTTCGTAATATAAACCAGGCGATTGTTCGTGTGTTTCCCTTTCATTTTTTTAAAGGAAACCATTTCCTGCTTTTAAAAAACAAGATAAGTTTCGTTTAACTGAGACGTGTACAATCAAAACGAGATTATAAAAAAAGAAACTGATGCTTCTGTATATATGTCAGTTAAAACACATATCTCCTTCTTCTTTTCCTCCCTTCTTCACGTGTACTCTTTCATTTCCCTTAAGAGTATACAGATGAAGCAATTGTTGTTCAGTATATAAACGGTACAAATGAGATACATCCATTTGAACAAAGACTATTGTCTTTTTCTTTCTTTCTTTTTCTTTTTTTTTTATTTTTTAATTCTACCATGTGTATTTTTGCCCTTTTTCTCAACTGTCGATCTGATACCTGTCTAAGATAACAATTCATATATGGAAATTAAGAAGGAAACGATATTTGAAGAAAAGAAAGAAAAACAAAATAAGATCTAAAAATGAAGCATTAAGAAAAGAAAAAAATAGAACAGTACAGAAGAGGGAATATATATATGCGATAAGAGATCAAGAATAAACAATAACATTATGTGATTTCTCACGCATTGGCGGATGTGGTTGGATGATGCTTGCTGGACGAGAGATGCGGCCAGCTCTTTTCTTTTCTTTTCTTTATGTGTGGATAAGGTACAGATTAAAGTGAAGGGAATCTTTACCCTTATTTGCATAGTATTCCGTACCAAAGCCTGAACACTAAAATTAAATGAAACGTTAAATTTAATGTTTCGTTTGTTATGCCATATGCGCTGATATTTACAAGTAATATGCATGTGTCACTGTTAGTAGTATGGGTTTTACTGATAGAAATTTGCGTATCACTGTTAGAATTAGGTTTGTGCGCCACTGTTCGTAGTATGAATATTACTTACAAGAATTTGCGTGTCACTGTTAGCTGTATGTGCGTCACGGTTAGGATAATGTAGTCATTGTTAGTAGTGTTCCCACTACAAACGGCTTCCATTTCAGTCCGATATTGATGAGGACACCATTGGGTAAGTGGAAGTTCTCATTGTGGAAGATAGACGCATAAGTAGTCGCCAACTAGCTTAAGATGTCAAACTAAATTGAGGTCTATGAAAAAAAGTAATAAAGCATTACCA
>NC_137455.1:67710396-67745396 GCF_964235325.1 Thermobia domestica
CACCAACTCCAGAAAAGGCCCGTGTCCAACTCTCATTGAGCAAGGTCTATTAGATTTTTGCTAAAACCAAGAGGTGTGCAATGCTGACCAAGGTTGTCCGTATCCTTCAAGACAATCCTCCAGTTTACAACTTTCATATTGCTTAGATAGAAACAATATCATGCGGGTATTGAAACCCTTTCTATCCTCCAGACTGTTCTGACCGTAAACTCTGACTTCCATCTTTCAGACCATGAAGTCATTTTTAAAGGTAAAGCATTTCAAAAACGATTAAATATCTATTTTTAAGGTCTGGTAATAGCTTGTGAAAAAATTTTCGGACTTCTACAATCAAGGACCTCACAAGTGCATAAATCGATGCGAAAAGTGTGTAGTCGTTGGAGGGCCTGTGTAGAGAAGGATCATTGTCTATACCAGATTTCATTTATCTCAGTCAAAGGTAAGTGAGTCAGGGAAAATAATGAACATCCCACGTATATGTCTCACCTTTAGAGCCCCACGTCAACAATATTGTAGAATTTATTTACCAGCGTTCAAGATACAACTGAAGCAATTTGTTTATTTAGCAAAAATTCCAGAGTCAGTAGTTTAGTGTCTAAAAGTGTCTAAAAAAGAAACAGTACCTAACAAAGAAGAATAGCATTTTAAACAACAAAAGCGATCTGCAAATGAATGTATACGTAGTATTTCGGTTATAGTTAATAGTTCTCTTTTGCTAACAATCCATGTTGATCCTCTCACCATCTCTTAAAATACAGTTTCTTCTAGAACAATACTTAAAGGCTTGCTGTACACTTTAGGATAGATTCTAAGTAATCCCTTACGATTTTATCCTAGAATCAAAATCTCGACGTGAATGGCATCAGATTGCATGTCATTTCCTATGTTCTGAATGATCCTATGAGATTTCTCTTGTTTAGAGTAGGCTCTATTTCGAAAAGAAAATTCATAAGATTTCAATTTAAGCGACATCAGGTGAAAGAAAGTTTTTTTTTGTTTTGTTTTGTTTTGAGATGTAAAATTTAACAATATAGAATCAATATCAATATCAGCATCAATATCAGTGCAGCGTAGTGTAGTTAGAATAGGAATGTATCAATTTTGTAGTTTTTTTTTAATTGAACTATCTGATGATTAAAAAAAACATTGGCACAGTAATCCTGGTGCTATCCTATTTTAGATCCCTCAAATTTGTGAAATTTACGGAAGAAATGTGTATTATAATTTTGAAAGAACATTTCATAAAAAATCCAAATATGTGGGCGCTGCACCTGTGAGTTTAATATTGCGTGAGAAATGCATTATTAAAAGTTTGACTTCTGAAGCACGTAACCAGATCAGTCAGAAAAAATCTTCACGTGTATGGCACAAAAAAGTAGGATTCCCTACGAGAAATGTCGTAACATTTTTCCAAAGATAAATTCTAAGATATTTTCTAGGATTTATTTCATAGTGTGTAGATGGCCTAACTCATTTCTTTTCCTATTTTTGATTATTTCCAATAATGTTTCCTTATCCACTTTTCCTATACCCTTCCGTGTTCATACCTGTCACATTTCTCAAAATACAATTCCTTCTTAAACAATTTTATAACCCATTCCCTTTCCTTATTTTAATTATCTGCAATAACATTCTTTTCTCCGCTTTTACTAAACACTTCCGTGTTAATACCTATCACAACTTTCAAAATAAAATTTTCTTGAACGTTTTTATTTCTTTTCTAATTTCTAGTTATCTCCAATAGTATTCTCTCCACTACTTTATCTCACGCCTCTGTATTAATTTTCTTTCCCACTTAGCCAAAGGTAAAATTGATACTGTAAAATTGTCAGAAATTAAAAGAAAGAACTAACATAGTGAAATTATCTTTGGAAAACTTAATTTCACTACTATGTTCCTTATTATTGTTATTATTGTGCATGAGCTCTCAAACAATAAAATAAAGTTGTGACATTGTTTTTCATTTTGTTAATAATAATAATAATAATAATAATAATAATAATAATAATAATAATAATAATAATAATAATAATAATAATAATAATAGAGCAGATTCCCCATTCCCAAATTTCTAGTTCTCATGTGCTTTTGTTAATTACTATTGATCATTACTTTTTAATATAATGTGAAACTCACGAACAAGTAACATTTGGTTCAAGTTTCATATGTCAAATACATTTATATTCTGATGTATTTTAAAATCGACAGTTCAATGCCAAAGAAATAGCTTAGATCATCATCAATTCATTTTCCTCCACCTACATTTCCCCTACTTTGCTTCACGTACTGCGAGCAGCAAAGTCGAAACGTTTACTTTCTTCAGGATTGCGAATCCAATCGTAACAAATCTAATTTCCATATTTTATGTCTCAATTAAGTTAATTAGTTATGGATATACACAATATGTCATGCCGTCAATATCATTTAATTTTTTTCTGGTATCACAGTTACTCCTGATATAATCTGGAACAATAATAATAATAAAATTACATATTATATATATATATATATATATATATATATATATTTGAATTTCATGGAGAAAAACTTGGTAACTATATTCGAGTTCTCATTTGAGCTAGAACAGATACGGCTGTTACAACGATAACATTGTATAATATATATTCATTAGAGTTTTATATAGAAATCAGGGAAAGAGAGGAAAGAAGAATGCATATAGGTCTCTCTCTCTCTCTCTCTATATATATATATATATATATATGAAAACTTGAATATAGTTATCAAGTTAGAGCTCCTCCGTGGCTAAGCGGTTAGCTTACGTGCCTTTGGCGTGGGAGGCCCGGGTTCGATTCCCGGCGGGAGCTCATGTGGTTCGGATTCCACGTTAATCAGTAGGTCCACGTCTCATATAGCCTCGCTGCTGAACAGGACGTAAAACTCAAAATCAACAATCAATAGTTATCAAGTTTTTCTCCATGAAATTCAAATGTTTTATATACAGTAACTGTTGGATAATTAGCGTTAGTTTAAAAAAATATCCAGATTCCTTAATAAATGTACATAAACAAACGAATATAAAATTCATTGATAGTATAAAAGTATTAGGAAATAATTTTAAAATGACAAATGTTTGCGATTTATGTGAAATAAGAAGATACTGACTAAACATTTGACCTCTTACAGCTACAGGTAACGTAACAGAAATAATAACATAGAATTAATCACTAGATAGAAGTGTTCCATTGAAACATTTGTAGAAAGTTAACACTTACATTTAACGAGATAATAATTTGCTTAATTAAAAAAAAATCCTAAAAATCATACAAAAATAAGGAACGTAAAAACTTAACTTTAGAATAGGCACAAAAATGTAAAAATCTTTATTACAAAAATGTATGAACAACGCAATAGAATACAAATACTCCGTAAGAAACAATACAAAAATTGTGCGGTCATTTATCAGTTCTACAACAGAAAGCAATAATACCTCAATTCTTGAAGTTAAATGGAGATTGAAATAGCTGAAGAATTTGCAGCACAATGTAAATCGTATTTATAAAAATACAAGAAGGAAAGACAACTGAACCAGAAAGGGAAAAAAGAAGTAATACTAACCTTGCCCTATATGAAAAATGAACAGGCAATGCAGAAAACTTAAATCCAAGAGAACAATGGGTCACGATAGTATTCCTATAACATATATTTTAACCATGAGTGAAATGGTAAGTTTACCATTGGATTATACAAAATGTTAATGAGCTCGAGCGACAAACTGTAAGGCGTGATTCTTTACATCAAAATAAGAGAAAAAGTTTACGTAGACATGTAGGGAGAAGTGCATAGTTTTCGGAGCTAAGACCATATAAACACGTGGAAAAATGCTTCACAAGACGTGTTGTTCCGAACACTAGGGACTATGGAACTTGCAGTCTAAAACTCTTTTGGTATTCCACCAGTGCATTCTGTATTCTTTGCTGTTAAGGAAGGCCTAATTTTTGCTATTGTGGACCCACTTTTAGCTCAGAGCATGCCGGAAATTGTTTATGCCTTATGGGAAATCTTTTATGCGCCCATTTCACATTGCTCAACTATGAAGTTTCTAATGGTGTATGTGTGACTTGATTTACACGGATATGGACCGCTGTCCATCTTCTAAATAACATGTGTTGCCATGTGTTTTTTTAAAAATTCAAAATCAGTTAACTTAGTATGATGTGCTTATTCCGTAGAAAATACGAAAATTTGATTTAGGGACACTTCAAAAATGTTATGGTCCCTCATTCAAAAACTAATTCTTGGCCAAGCTCGCAATCTTTTGATTTATTTTTAGTTTTCTTAAAATTCTTGTTGAATTGTGACTTTCTGTACAATGATGTGGACCACCACTCTACAGTTTCTTCTAAATAACACATGTTGCCATATACAGTATATTTTTTATGCAAAATTGTTATTTATTTATGTAACAAAATATACTGTTGACCATACATTGTATGTTTTTCTAACGGTTAGTACATATTACTTGTAAGCAATGAAATCGAAAGAGTTTATTGCGGTGGGCCTTACCATTTATTAGTTTAGCTTTACAGTCCTTGGAGCGTTAAAACTTATGCAGAAAACCATAATATGGTTGGTTAAGTGCGACCAGGACTTGAAAAAGTGAGGTAGGCAAGAGGAGAGAAGAGACTACTGCGATTGACCTCGGGACGACAATTGTCAAGAAACAACTTAGTTTGAGCTTGTGTAAGGGTGTAATTAATGTAGTTTACAAATATACTAAGAGAATACTTTTCTGTTTTTGCTTGCAAAACCTCATCAGCACTCTTCTTTTTATGTTAGGTTAATTTCAAACTCAGTAGAGAGATATATACGTACACGTGCATACGTACAAATATGAAGCATATATTTATGTAGAATGTTGCCAAGTGACGGAACATTATTAAGACACTTTAACAAATGAAGTTTAATAGTAATTTTATGGTTATATGTCTGTAACCTTATATCAGTTGAAAAATAATTCACTTTTACTTTTGCGGTATTCTTTTGAAGACGTTTGAGTTTATTTGAAGATATATCTACATTGTGGACCCTCAGGAAAAAACTTTTCAAAGTTATTATGATATTAATTATTACCTTATGACATTATATACATTCAGTAGTGGCTAATTTTTATAACAAATACAGATAAATATTTATCTGATCGAGTACTCTTATATATATGGCATATGGAAATTAGATGAAATTAGTTATGCAATGTGTTGTCAAGCATAACTTTTGTTAGTGTTAGTTACGGAAACTTAAGTTAACCCGCGCTATTTTTTTCTTCTTTACTCTTTTACTTACATTCCTTGCAATTTTTCTCAATTAATACCTTCTCCTAGGTTCATTTTTCGTCTCTTGGGTGTGTTGTAGATAACAAATCGTATAAATTATATAGTACGTAAAATGATGCGTGTGTAATATTGTTATATACAGTATATATGAAAGTAAAGAAACCTAAGATCATAATGATTATGAATTTTCTTCAAAAATAAATCAGTAGTTGCATCTAGTCAGGGTTTAGTAACTTCTTTTCAAAACGAGTGGTAAGTGTGGTAAGTGAATAAGAGGCTTTATAACTGATTTGTGTATGTGGGTGTCACTGCTTTATATGCGTATCTACAAAAATTCAAGACCTCATATTCACACCAGGGAGAGGAATAATATTAACATGCAATCTCATATATATATATATATATATATATATATATATATATATATATATATATATATATATATATATGTGTGTGTGTGTGTGTGTGTGTGTAAATTTTGTACTTTTTGTACTCTTGTAAACAACCTTCTTTAAAAAAGTGAAACTGGTAATTGCAATTACAAAGGAATATTAATTTGTTGCTGTCAACTTATTTCCGTTCTGTTTTTTTTTCTGGTTTATTATTACTATTATTGTATGTGTTATTCTGTTGAAAAATCCTTGGGACAAAAAAAAATGTGTACTTGTTTTCTACCACACACATATGATAGGCTGTAAAACCGTAAACTTTTAACAAATCGTCGAATTTCGTGCGATGTCATTACCAAGGTTTGTACTTATTTTGTTCACAGGAAAATTTATGTAAAGCATATTATTTATAATGCTGCTTTTTGCCTGGGTATATATATATATATATATATATATATATATATATATATATATATATATATATATATATATATATATATATATATCATGAGAATGTATTGTGTGTGCGATAGGTGTAATTATTTGTAATTAGTGTTTCGCATTTGTTATATATATACTGGGTCTGGATTTCAGATCTTAGTAATAAAACTCTCTTAATTAATTTATTTACATATATAGGCCTTTTATATTGGCACAATACCCACATCTCTTTTGAAGAAATCTTAAATTGCAAAATATAGATGTTAAAAGTTCAAAATATAGATTGGTCAGGCGCTAAGTAGTGTTACTACAATTATCAGAGGGAGCACGATGGTTCAGTGGTAGAGCGCTTACCCCTAGTGTGTGGGGTCTCTGATTTGATTCCCGGTCAAGTAAGTTCGTGGTGGACAACATGGTGTCCGTGGGTTTCCTCGGGGTACTTCCGTTTCCTCCCACTTTCTCACGTCATCAATCCTTTCATCATTGTTCACTTGCATTCATCGTCTCCCCTAGCCTAAAGGGCATAGGGATTTTAAACTGAAATATTTAATTTCATTTTGATCATCAGATTTCACTATCAGATTTGATACGTGAAAATCTTTCAATTACCTTATTTATTCTAGCTATTCTTGACGGTAATTAATAACGTTGGTGCTGACGTTCCCATTAAATCAAGACCAATTAAAATATTTTAACTATACCACATATGCATTCATACTCAAAACGTGACACTGACAAAAACATCAAAGATGTCGTAATTCGACTACCGTATACTTATTATAAGACTCTTTTCATTATAACATATTGTAACTTATAATGCAAATTTACAAGAATATTCGTTCAAATAAATCGAAATTGATTACACTTTTATCAGTTTCCGTTTCCAACATTTCAGAAAGATTCAATAATAATTACTGCAATCAAAATTGCACGTACATGAATCCAAAATTCTCGAAAGTTGTCTCGAAAACTTTCTCGTCCCAGGTTGAAAATTCGTGTATAAAATGTTTTGCTCTGATTTCTTTTTGTAATTTCATCTAGAACTTTTAAAAATCCTTCCACGTCACAAAAGATTCACAAAGAGTGTGATATAACAACATTTAAACCATATTTTATATTGGAGTATATTATGAAATGTTTCGAGAATTTTATCGTCTCGTCTCGTATTTAAAAAGTGTATCTCGTCTCGTTTATGAGGCGAGACAAGAGATTTCTGGTCTCGTGGACAACACTGGCTTCCAGATAAATGTATATCAGATAAATTTTCTGTATTCTTTTCCAGAATTTGAAAAAGGAAAACTTATTATATTTTCCTATATTTGAGTCGAATTATGGTAGTCATCTGTTTGGGACAGTTGAGTAATTTTTGGAACAAGTATTTATTTTTAATTATGTATTTGTCGAAATCTAAACTATTCTACATCATTTGTTTAGTATAAATATCCAATCATTTATCAATCCAACCTCCAACCTACATCTATACAAAATCTATTGTTCATGCATTGAATAGAAGCTTAATGATCCAACTTCATACATCAATAATGCCTTGAGTTTTGTTCTACTCGTATACGCAAAATATGATTTGTAATTTCCGAGATCTGTATCCGTTCAGCGTGTGTTAGGTTTTTCCGTATAAGTTTGAACGATGTTTCCAATTTGAAAAGTTGAGAATGCCGACTAGTGTTGAGTGTCTTTGTGAGAGTGCTCTGATGTCAGGAGAATGCAAATTTCGAACGTACGTATTCTCATTATTGGTATTGACATGGAATGAGATTCGTTAGTAAAGAGAGAGAGGTTCTGGGTGCATAATAGTGAAGGAGAAGGGTTCGTTAAATGATAGGGTGTAACACGGAGCCAGGGACTTGAATTTTCCATTCACCAATATCTTTTACTTCCGTCATTATGAATGCATGATACGGTTATGGTTATAATATAACCAAGCATCAGCCCAGAATGAGTAGTGTGCGAGTGAATAAGAGAAGAGATGAAAGTTCCATTGTCAAAATCCTTGACGCGTATGTCCGTCGTGGGATAGAAAAGCGTGTTGGATGATGATGATGAGAGAGAGAGGTAGGATGGGCTTCAGTCTCTGTCCTCCCCCACCACCCATCCCCCCACATACTTGTTTTACATCATAAAACAGACGAATGTGCGCGTCAATGCAGATTATTAGCATCTGGCTACAGAGAAGAAGACATGGTCTGAGAATCCCCATTTGCACGCGTCCCGGGTTAACATCTCTTCACATGACAAATACATTAGAGAATAAGGGGAGCATTCGTTTTTGTCTATATATAAACTCACAAGCATTTAAAGAGGGGGAATAGAAACACACACACACACACACACACATGTATATATGTATGTATATATGTATGTTTGTGCGTGTTTGAAGGATAAGGCAGCTACGGATCGGGCCGTACATTTATATATATAAATACACGTATATATATATATAAGCTCATCTTCGAATCAAGACGAGAGGTTTCAGGAAATGAAGTTTTAGCGGGATAGATTTTGCCAGATGAAAATAAATACGAGAGTCGGTACAAAGCTTTTGGTGGGATAGTGAGAGAAGCGTTACTTCCACTTGAGTGTGTTTGATGATAGTGCTGGATGTGCGTTCGTGCGGGGTCCTCAGACCGTTACCTAACACTTTTCTCTCTCTCTCTTCTTCTCAATCTGGATATTCCTCCATTCTTCTTCTCTCTCGCTCTCTTGTCGACAGCTATTTTACTTTTCTCTTCCATTCTCATATATATATATATATACTCGTGTAGTCCATTTCCCTCCCCTCTTTCCTTCCCCTATCTTCCTTTTATTCCACCTCCTGTATGCCTGATACTTAGCACTACACTGATCCACGAGCCGCCACTGCTCTTCTCTCCTACCTTCACACTTTACTTTTCACCCCGCTCCCTCCCCCTCAACTGATCCTAGCCCCTGTTGCCGAATTGTTATCATTCCAGGTTGGATTTTTGGGGCCGCTTTCAGAAATTGAAGAGAAACTCAGGAAATGAAATGCCCCATACTGTGGCAATCCATCATCACTCGCAGCTTCATTTGATACATCCACAATGAACCTGTTAGCAGCGTTTTTCGGGAGCGGAGACGGAGGGATGAAACGCTGGCAAGCAGCATCAGCAAGCAACAGCAGAAGCATTTTAGTATGTGCTAGAGTAGTGTGTTGGGAGAAAATTTCTAGGTAGTAGGGGAGAGTGGGGCGTATCGGCACAAAAGGGTGAGACGAGTCAGTTTCAAATGTGGCAAAAGCAGAAAGAAAGAAAGAAACAAGCAAAGAATCATATAGATGGAATTCGAACGGTGTGTACGTATGCAATGGTTTCTATATGTATTATTCACAGAAATAATAATCAGATTAACAAACTCCGTGAATTGTTAATGCACATTTAAAAATGAATAATGGGGAAACCAATTAGTATATTAGTTATAAACTGTGCTAAATGACATAGTTCAAAGCATATGAACAGGTTCTTCAGTCTAGCTAATTGCCTAATTTTTTGAGTGCATGTCTGATAAAGTCAGTAGGTGCTGTACATTTTCAATTTCTTTTGACTTTTTGCTAATTAGAAGGAAAATTTCGTGCACATTTGATTTTAATTGCCAGTATATTGATAGCGATGATAATATTTTATTTTCTCTATTCGTGACGTGTACGATAAATGTAATTTGACTTGTATCTAATATGTAATATGACTACATTTTTCTTCTAAATTCATCGCTACATCTCACTAACCTAACAGAATCTTATTCGTATAAATGAATTAGAGAGATATACAAGTTTCTTTTCTTACTGTTTCAATGAGTTCTTGTAAATTTCATTTCACGAAGAAGAATGAGGCAAGAATTATTGTAGGGCCAGTATTTGGGAAGATAACTTCCATAGCTATTTTTCCGTGTACTAGTTTAACCAGAAACATGTACATATTTGCTGAAACATTTGCTAGATATGCTATATGTGCACACCTGCTAGATGTGCTATATGTGCACATCATATTGCTAGAACAAAATCTTGTCAGGCATGTAAATCTTACTCTTGATAAGATTTGGGATCAGACGTACTTGTGATACGTACTAGTTTACGGAGAAATTAATCTACAATTTTCCAATTTGAATGAATTTCAATTTACTATTTATAACAATGACTTACTTTTTAGAATGGCAAGAGAAATCATTTAGAGTGCTTCGACATACTCTCAAATAGAACAGAAGTATTGCATTTGTTGCAAACATTTGGCACTACATTAAAACTAAAAGTTAAGCATAAACAGAATATTGACAAGAATGAGTTAATCGGTGTTATCTAAGGAGAAGAGCAGACTTTGAAGAAAAAAATGCACTTTGGAATAAATTGTGATTGCAAGGAATTGAAGTGCTGCAGAAGTATCCCAAACAATATAGATAACAGTCACACAAAGTCTTATTTGTAGATATGGTACAATCTCACTGACATTTTATTTTTGAATCGATATATATATATATAGTAAGATTATTCATGGCTTTGGATTAATTGTTTTAACAAAAGAGACACTGACCAAAGCTTAAAACTTTGTTTTAAATTATAATTTGTAACTGTTTCGGATATCTAGCATATCCTTCTTCAGACACGATCGAAATTAATGTTTGATTTATATTATTAATCTTAAGAATATATATATTTAAAGTTTCAATCCTTATGTCTTAGTTTCGAGACAATCAGCGTAGTTTCGAGAAAAAAAAAAAATAAGATAATGACCTTTTCTGTACTGATTGCTCGAATAAAATTATTTGGATTTTCGTCAGCGACACAGTACGTTTATGCTACTATTATTTAATAGAGAACAAAATACTGGTGAAACTTTGGAGTCTCTCCCTTAGTATTAAATAATAGAACATCTCTTGTCGTAAAATTCGAATATCTCAATAACATTTATTATGATAAATTTATAATTTACTATATGGAAAGTTGTAACAAATATATTTCCATTGCCTGTAAAATTTCAATATGTAAAATTTCAAAAAACGATTATTCAATAAATGATACTTTCTATCATGATCATAGATTTCATATACTAATCATTCATGGATTGCAGAGTGTTTAGTATTGAGTAAAATTGCTAATTAAGTGTCTAAATGAAAAAAAATTGTTTCGAATGCAAGAACAATGTATTCCTACTAGTTCGTTAATTTTGAACATATTATGCTTTATTCTATATTTGTTGAACGTTCGATAATTTAATAACATTTAAAATGATAAGAACAGCGTTAGCCAAGTATAGCACTGTACAAGGTAAGTCCATATTTTGTACATAATACAATTAATGACTTAGAATTAAATGTTAATATCATATAAGAGTACAATTGTAATATTTCATTAGTTTAAAACTGAGTCATATAAAGTAAAATACAACAAAGTAAAACCACTAAATTACAATTAGATTGTTTAATAGTTAATTATAAATATAACTTTATAAAATATAATCATTATGAACTATTGTTATAACAGGATAAAACATTATAAGAGTACTAACAATCTAACACAACCGTAATTTCTAAGAGTACAATCATCTATTATTAAACATAGTAAGTAAGGTACTTAATACAGAGTTCTTTGTACTGTTCTTGCACAATAAATTTGCTTTCCTTACTCTGTAAGTTGATACTCTGTATGAGATATTATTTACAAGGTACTGATTGTATAATTTATTGTCTAGAATGGACTCTAAAAAGTCTTAACGATTGTTGTTCTCTTCTTTGTAATAAAAGGTTTAGATTAAAAACCTCTAATAATCTCACATAGTCACAATAGTATTGGTACAAAATGTAAATGTAAATATACATATTTTTAAACCTTTAATAATAATAATAATAATAATAATAATAATAATAATAATAATAATAATAATAATAATAATAATAATAATAATAATAATAATAATAATAATAATAATACTATTAATAATAATACTATTAATAATACATCTTACAGATTATAAATAACCACGCCCTCTCGCTCGAAGTTAAAATTAGTTCCATTAGCATTCTTTACTACTCTTCAGAGGAAAAACATTATATTTTTCTTCAATCAAAATTGGTTGCGAATTTATAATTCATACTAAAATGTTCTCGAGTAAGAATAAAATTACACAAGAGGGTTTATTTAAAAAAAAAAAAAACAACTTTCTGTGAAATTATATCTGATACTAATTTGAAAAAAAAAAAAACTTTTAAACTCTAGCTGAAATTTTTCATTGGTCAAGTTGCGATGAATTTGAATGTCTAGAAATAAAAAGATCCTTTTTTAAATCAACTGTTTGTAGATCACAATATTATTATCCAATGCTTAGAATTCCCGTAGAATGATGCGAGGGTGTGAATGTCATAAATGAAATGTGAGATTTAAAAAAAAAGGAAGAAGAAAAAGAGACTGATGCAATAATTAAACCAGGTGATATCAACAGACAGTCGTTTTAATATACATACTATACACATACCCATCCATATATATATATATATATATATATATATATATATATATATATATATATATATATATATATATATATATATATATATATATTCAAACATTATTGACACCTGAATAACGTCATGAGAAAATTAAGTTAAAATTTATACGCTTTTTAATACATTCGCAATTTCATTGCATGAAGTGATAAATAAAAACGAAAAAGACAATAATAGGAATAATAACTGACTGATGGTTTTGTGGTGTTGGTCTGTGTAGAAGGAGGAGAGGGTAGAGTGGATTTTTGGAGAGGTGAGATGTACATAGCACACACATATATAGGATTGGAAATATGCATTTCGCATCATATTGTAAAACTACACACGCAACAATCCGCCCACCCATACGATTAGTTTTTGCGATAAGCTATTTACCATCATCAATTTATCGTGAAGTGTGAGGGGGCTGCTGCTGCTGTGAGCAGGAATTGTTTAGTATGAGGTTTGTGTGCTGCTCAAAGGGGGACAGAGGGTAGAAGGGGATGTTGGTTGAAATGACGCTTATTTGATCAATCACTCTGCATAAACACATCCATGGAATATGTATGAAGTAGACAAATGGTTGTAGGCGGTGATGAGTATTTCGAATAGAGTTTTCATTTCCATATCACAGAATATTTTTATTTCCTTTTTTTTAAATATTACTTTTCAGTATGTTGTTTCGAATGAATCTTCCTTTTTTTTAAAAAAATGAAAACATTTTGTGTATGTCATTAATAATGAATCAGTATTTCAAAGAAAGATAAAAGGTTAAGTTTTTGCTGCTATGCACTCAAAAAAAAATCTTTTTGCATTTACAAAATTCCTACGCAAAACATTTTATCATTCAGTTTGTAAGTTGATAAACATTTTTTTTACGTTTATTTATTAAATTTTGGTGTTTTCCATACAAATTGTAATAAATGCACAAAAAATTCTTGTATTTCTAGCGACAAAAATTTAATTTCATAATAGTAATTTGCAAAAATAGCATGTAATATCCTTTTTCACTGGCTTTTTCTGTTAAACTACTCACACTGTAACAAGTTGAAAATGGTCAACAAATACATTATGTCATGAGAATTCATGGTTGCAAATAACATTCAAAAACATATACTTGACTAGTCTCTCCTGAGGTATATGTCCATAGCACATAAATGATACACGAACAGTAAAGACAATAACGCAATCGTTCTGGCTATAGTGGAAGTATGGGGTTTATTTTTATGTGGCACGCATAGGAATATTCTTCACGGAAAAGAATTGATTGAAATGTAAATAGTTTTGTTTAATGCATATACATAAAATCTTTAGTAGTGAATTTGATCACTAAATACTCATGATGATATTTTCAGATAAAACATATTTTATTTTAACATTTTTAGCTATGTACAATGATTTACAGAGCAGCTTAGCAAACAGATTGACATTTGCCGACAGAACTTTATTACATTGTAGCAAAAGTGTTACTAGTTCCTAAACCTTTCATTATCCGTCTATTTTCTTTTAATTGCTTGGATCTTTTTATTACATTAGGAAGCAAACCTAGTAGATACATATTTTATAGGATTCAGGGTCTAAAATAAGGTCGTTATATGTTTCATTTAGAGCGTCGAAATTTTAATATGTTGCTCTTTTTTGCAATATGAGCAAAAAAAAAAACCACACACACATTAAGAGGAACAGCATCGGACATTTGTAGTCTTATAATAGTCAATTTTATAAATGTTATAAGTTTACAAGTTGTATTTTAGAGATGTCAAATCAGGAGTGTCATTGGACTTTCAGGGAAGGAAAATTACCACCCCATGGGTTTAGTATGTAAAGTGGCGTATTTACAATTTTTTCGATGGGGCTTTGCTAACTTTATTTCAGGAAATGTGAAAATTGTACAAGATATTTAGTTTACTTTAAAATATTAAATAAAATTTCGGAGGCTTAAGCCTGGAATCCCCCTTAAATACGCCATTGGGTATGTATATAAATCAATATTATAATAAATTAATATATTTATAGAATAAAGTGAATTCTGCTTATATCGGAGATTCTTCCCTCCAAAAAACTAAAATGACACTAATAATAATAATAATAATAATAATAATAATAATAATAATAATAATAATAATAATAATAATAATTTATTTATTTATTTATTTATTTCCAACAAAACTTCTTCATATAATTTTCCATCAGCTTTGTTCCTAATAAAATCTCAATTCGTACTGAGTAATTATTTTGTTTATACGGTATTTAACATCGCTTTATTACAACACTCGTAATATTTGTAATTACATATATAGTTTATTTCTGTCAGTAGCTTGCGCTCCTTCTCGCTCTTCACGCCCACGCAGGAGGCGCGCTCTCCAGGTTGGGAACCACAGATCTAAGAAGACCACAAGAGCAGACCTCGAGGATTAGTTGTGATTTGCTCTCTCTCCATTGTCCCCTCTCTCAACGATGAGAATCATGTTATGAATATGATGATTTTTTCAGTTGTAGTTCTTTTATCAGTACGAGAATGTTGAGCCGAGAAAATTAAAATTTTAATTTATTCGTGAAAAAAAAAAACAAACAAACAAACAAATCAATCCAATGAATTGGTTTTATACGTAGATGCATCATATTCTCGTTCATCGTAAATAATATTTTGAATTGAGTACTGACATAACAACCAATATAATTCGCTACTGCTATTCTTTCAAAAGCATTTTCTCTCTCTCTCTCTCTCTCTTGCTATATATAAATAGTCAGGTGCATGACTTCCTTTTGGGTGTTTGGTAGCTGGTGGTATTTTATACTGCTTTCTGCATTATAAATGGTGTGGACTCAACAAAAGAGAAAAGAATGAGAGGCGGTAGGAAGAGAAATATCGTTAACGTAAAATAACATAGATCGCCTTCAGAATGTCAGAGGAAAGTATACATTGTATTGTTGCTACTGTTCTTTCCTCGACACAGCTCGTGGAGTCTCAAAGGACACCTGTGGCGATTCGAACACCGCCCACGTAGCTGGTGGCGAATGTGACATAAGTAACCACCTGGGCACGTTAGAGGAAAGAGAATCGGAAAAGAAAGAAAGAAGGAGGATGTATTACGTATACGGGCATTCGGGCATTGAACGTGACAATGGTAAGAAAAGCGAATTACGGCCTGCTTGAACAGAACGCAGTTAAAAATGTTAAATTAATAGATTGTTTTAGAGTGTAACTGTTTGAACCACTCAAAGGTGTACAACTTGTCCAAGTGGTTCATTTCTTAGTTAAGAATGGCTATACTACATCTCAATTCTTAATTGTTGCACATGGTCAAAGCATGATTTAGGTTAACTGAACGTTGAAGTCGCCCTTCAAGAATCACACGGTATGATTCTTCACACCCCTCGTTTGACATATATTCAGGAATTATATGCACTCTAAAGTCGATAAATACATCATATTTTCCTCACTAGTCACATATAAACATAACAGAGAATCTTACCCACTCCATTTGATATTATTTTGTATACTGCTGTGCTATGTTCTCCAAAAGAACCCACACTACCCCCTTTTATTATTATTGTTTTGTATCTACTTGTGGAGCCGAGTGATCTAATACATTAACCCCGACATCACAGGATAGGTCTGTTGTTTATTTGATTCGAAAGCTGAATGGAAGCTGAATGGTGCCTATAATCCTTAATTATTCATGTGCCCATAATTCTTAATCATTCAACGTTAAATTGTGGTTGTATTGTGCCCACAATCGTTAACCTTCAACGTTGAATGGCTGCTGTATTGTGCCCATAATCCTTATCATTCAACGTTGAATGGCGACTGTACTGTGCCCATAATTCTTAATCATTCAACGTTGAATGGCAGCTGTATTGTGCCTATAATCCTTAATCATCGAACGTTGAATGGCAGTTGTATTGTACCCACAATCCTTAATCATTCAACGTTGAATAGCGGCTGTGTTGTGCCATGATCCTTAATCATTTAACGTTGAATGTTAGCTATATTGTGCCCATAATCCTTAATCATTCAATGTTGAATGGCGTTTGTATTGTGCCCTTAATCCTTAATCATTCAACATTAAATGGCGGCTGTATTGTGCCCTTCCGCGCGGAGAAATCGAATTGCATCACGTAGTGCACACTTGGAGAGCATTTCGGTTGCACTTGATTCGGTTCTCGCTCACTACTCGACAATGATTAAACATCGCAGTCTGTCTTTGGGTAGGGAGAATGTGCGATCTCCAATGAACAAATTTAACTAATTTGAGTTTTGCCGTCTTACATGGTTATCCTTTGATGGCTTAACCGAAGTTTCTTTTTTTTAAAAAAGCCCTCGTGAAATGGTGCAAATGTTACTTGGAAAGACTCGTAGGCCCTTATACAGACTCGTTTTTAGTGTTGTTTTAAGAACTTCGCTAACACGTGATTCTAACTTCCGCATTTAGTAGCACGTAAGTGAAGATAACGATTTATATCGAAATAGGCCTACCGCCGACTTTTTCGCAAGTTTGTCCAAACACTTTACGAGAAATCAAGTTAAGTGAGTCCTATTCTCTCGTAGATTGATTTTCCCTATTGTATTTGGACAACCCTACGGAAAAGTCGTGGTTGGTCCTTTTCGATATAAATAGTTCGCTTCGTTCATTTCGATATAAATAGTTCGTTTCGATGTAAATAAAAACTTCACTTACGTGTTACTAAATACGAAAGTTAGCATCACGCATTAGTCAAGCTTTAATACAACACTGAAAACGACTCTGTGTAAGACTGTCAGGGCCATTCAGACCTCCTTCATGAAGACAGCTGTAATATGGAATTACCGCATATCGAACATACAGTTGTGAGGCTACATGATCGTGTAATTATTATTTTTCGGCGAATATTCTATAATTAATGTTTCATAAACGTTTGGGATATTACGAGATAACACAATGTGAACAAATGCTGCAAGGTCTATGTGTTACGTTTATCCTTAAACATACAACTATAACAATTATTTACGTTAAGGTCATACTACATATTAACTGTCATGCATATCTGAGAGCCCTACAACAGTCGGGTAAACAGACCAAGATGTATAATACGAAGGAATGTACGATAAAAATAATAAAATATTTCAGATAAAATGTGTGAATGTGTGAAAATAGAAAGAAAAAATGGTGGCATGGTTTAATTTGTAACCAAAAAATAAAAAAAAAAAAAAAAAAAGTGGAAACAAATTGCATTGTGATTATAATGAAAACTACCTCCATTTTGTTATCATTAATGTGCTGTTTGGATTAAGCGATATGTTCGTAATACACGGTGGCAGGCACCAAATGTAACAGACACCCAGACTAGCTCTCTACTTGTAGCTGTTATAGTAGCAGTAGTAATATTAATAATAGTAACAGTACATATGGAAAAAAGATCCGGCTAAATACTTTTTCTTTTCCTGTAGTAGGAGTCACTTTATTTCCCACGACAGGAAATATCGTTTGCAAAGCGCGATATATTTTCTAGCAAACGAAATAGATAGCAACTGAGGTTAGTTACCCTTTTTTTAAGAGAAGGGGCGTATTTTTGTGTTAAAATACCAGCAGTATCTACGCTATGATGCATTCCATATGTGTGCTTGTGGGTATGGAGCATAAGCTGTGTGTTTCTGTGTGTCTTTTTTTTTTTTTTTTTTTTTTTAATGAGAGGTGTCGTTTGTTATACTTTACACCTTACATTATCGTAAGAGGTTTGAGATTTATTGCAATATATGTATGTATGTATCACATATGTGTGTTTTTGAGTATATGTCATTGCGTATGGGAGACCCACCCGCGCACTTACACAGATGCATATATATATATATATATATATATATATATATATATATATATATATATATATATATATATATATATATATATATATATATATATCTTATGTATGTACGAGGGAAAAGGAGAAATAAATATACGAATATATATTATTTATAGTATACATGTTTTGTCTGCTTGAGATTTTGTGATGTGATTGAGCATTGGTCCTAGTTTGTCTGATTTTTTTAAAATAATGTTTTAAGGGTGGAAAAGTAATCCCTTATTTTTTTTTAAAAAAAATCTCATTCTCTTCCTCTTAGCTTCTATTTTAATGATGCTCTTTCGTTCCATTTATGAGAATAATAGTAACCATCTGTTTACTGTATCTGTGTTCCTTTTGAGCGTGTACGCTTGTATCTTTAGGCATTACATTATTTTTTTTCGTACATTTATTTTTGATTGTGCTTGTAAATGCAACACGATGAGGATAAGGGAGAGAAAATATGTCCATCTAGTTTTAGAGTATGGGACAAACATTATCTATCTATGTGAATTATTGTGGTCAGAGTAAGCAGCTGCTAGGGGATAGGTATGGGGTAAACTTGTGCTCCCTGTTTCCTCTCTACAAGATAAAAATATTACTACAGTT
The DNA here is from genome assembly GCF_964235325.1 of Thermobia domestica. Taxonomy (NCBI): domain Eukaryota; kingdom Metazoa; phylum Arthropoda; class Insecta; order Zygentoma; family Lepismatidae; genus Thermobia; species Thermobia domestica. Next base: position 67,729,454 of record NC_137455.1, read on the forward strand.
ATTAACTCAACCTTGTTAAATATAACAGTGACAGTAGCTCATGGTATAGCCCTCACCTTCGGTACTAGGATCATGGTTCGATCTCAGCCTGTGTAGTTTTGTGATAGACAAAATCGTGTCTGTGGTTTTTTTTTTCAATATTCTCTCAGTTCCTCCAATACTCTTATTACACTAATTCCTTCATATTCATTTTAATTAACCATCTTTAGCCCATAAAAGATGTAGGAATCTCATTTTTATTTTTTCCTATAGTGTCATTTTCTAATAATATTTTGTTGCCAATTTCATATATTAATAATATTAAATATTTTTTCCAAATTTTCCTTTACGTCAATTAGTTAGTCATACCTTTATTTAACTAGCTTATGGAGCTTAGTGGTAATAATGATCAGGTTTGTTATCCTTCGAAATGCATATATTTAAGAAAATTCTTCTAAATTCTATAAATTTATACTCACATGTGTTTTTGAACTGAAATATTTTATTCAAGAGTTCATAGTAACAAAGGGCTCTCCAGTACCCGAGTTCGACTACAAGATTTTGAAATAAGTGAGTAAAGCTGTATTGATTCAATTTTCCTATATACAAAAGATTTTTTTTTTTAAAAAAAGTCTATTTTCGCACAAGATTTCACACTTTCGTGAATAAAAATACGCATTAAAATATTATTCTCAACACTATTTTGAAGTAAATTAGTATTTTTGTTTTAATTTTATTTCCTAACATTCAAAAAAAAAAAAAAAAAAGGTTGAAATAAATACGAATAATGTTTGTGTTATTTTTTTCATAATGGAAAACAAAAGTTAAAGAACAAAGATATTCTCAAAGTTGCCACCTTCTATACGGATGCCTAAGAAATAACATTTTAAATTCATATTCACCTACTTTTAAAATTTATGGTTCAGTTTTTGATATCAAAGTTCTACAAAAATGTAAACACATTTTTTTAAAATCTGGATTTTTTTTAAAGGATCCTGTTTTTCCATGAAAAAATGTATCCCACAACCTAATGCCCAGCTGCTTAAGTGGCCCAATGTATTCAAAACGTTGGGTATTCTTGCTCTATCGTAAAATGCTCCTATATTAGTAAAAATTGAAACGACACACAGCGGTTTTTGAAGACACATTAATGATTTGTACTTACTACTGAATTAGTTCACAAGTACACATTGATTTCTCTACTCTCTCGTCGTCTACAAAATATTTGCTGCGTTTGCTGTCCGCAATTATGAAGACACTGTAAACCACTAATTAAAGTTACCTGTATCTTTATCTGATGGTAAAACTTCACAAGAATTTTTTAGTTACGAACAATTATAAAATCAGTTTTATTAGAAAATTTGAATTAACTTTTTTCGCCTTTCTTTTTTGAAGAACGAGATATTATTTTTCGTGCATAATTCCCACCCAACGAATATGTGAACTGTAGTTAGGCGCTTTCCCGTTGCTCGCACTGGGGCCGCATGCAGTTACCCATCCATATGCAAGTGATTACCATCACCCGCGGAGGACTTTCAAATACATTTGTCATGATTTATCTTTTGTGACTTGGTGATGCCAGCCAGAGATAGCAAACGCTGATGAAAGACCAAGCTCAATTCAACTTATCGCCTTGGTATGGTACTGGTTATAGTAGTTGGCCCGTTGGTGGGCCACGCACACCCGCCTCCAAATAATAAACCACGAACTTTCCTTCTTGCTCTTTTTGTATGAAACGATGAAACGCATGCATGAGCGTGTGTGAAAAATGAAAAGAAGAACGTGCTGATAAGTGAATTTGAAGTTGCGTTCAATGCCTACGTTTTCAATATATATATATATATATATATATAAGAGAAATTTGGTTTGAAATCAGCAATGACAAACACCCATTAAATATTTTTGAAAGCAAAGTCTTGAACAAAGACACGAGAAGTTGATAATGCATAGACTTACAGTTGATTAGTTGCCAGAGGGCTGGACTAAAGGGGGACATTAGGGAGTCTGCAGCCCCGGCCTCCAGGTGGATGGGGGCTTCCACTCTGATCAAAATCGCAACTGACTGTCTAAAAAGAATCATACAAGATACAATCACCATCATAAGATAAAATATGACCAAAAATATGAAACAAATTTCTTTGTTTGTTGCATCCACCGTCTTAATAAATTAGCATGAAGAAGTTTTAGAAAAGAACGAATATAGCGCATGAGAATCGTAATTCATATTTTCTCGTTGAATAGAAGTGTTCTGCATCTCATATAATTATAGAATATCCAGTCCTAATCCGGCAGAAAAATTACATTACATTACATCTGTGAGTTTTACGTCCCACGGTTATGCCGGTTAGGCTAAAGGAGACGGTGATGATGAGTAATGAATGAAATGGTGGAATGAAGAAAGTGGGAGGAAACGGGAGAACCCCGAAAAACCCACGCACACGGTGTTTTTCCACCACAAAGTTCACTTGGCGGGGGCTGGAATCGAACCCGGGCAGAAAAATTGTCACAACTGGTTATGTTCATTTTATGTTAACAAGTTCCATTGTTTATAAACTCTGTATGCATGGAGTTGGGTAGAATTTTTGACCACAATAATAGACGGTTTACTTCAAACACATTTGTGCGGTGACCTGTTCTCTCTTGATTTCTTAGGATGTGATAAGAGGACTTCGCTAGGACGAAAGCTAGAAAAAGAAATTTTTGACGTACCGGTACTCATTGTTTTATTTATTACGTTTATATAATAGGGTAACTTTGTGTGTGTGTGTGTGTGTGTGTGTGTGTGTGTTTTATGCATTTGAAAAGTTCCATTGGGTATAATATTATCTAATGCATGGCACTGTTGGTGTCGTAGAACTACGTGTATTCCCTTAACTTCCCAACTATACTTTCGCAGAAGTGTATTAGTCGAAGTCAGCAGTGGTCTCGTATTGTTTTTTCTAGCCCCGAGCCTCCGATGTACCTGCCCTGAGTTTCCGTCATATTTCCTCCACTCTCTCAGCGACCATGGAGACACGTCGGCTCAGTTGTTGAAGATTTATCCCTTGAGAAAGGAGTTTCTTCTTCGATTCCAGGCAGTGAGAGTTTGTGATGGATAATATTGTATCTCATGTTTTTTTTCGTGATTCCTTTTTATCTTCTTTTCGTATTTCACCAGTTCTTCCATAACCATTTATTTTCATTTATTAATCGTCTCTGTTATCAAGAGTAGGTAATTCTATCTTCTTTCTGAATTATGATTAGTATCACGCATAACGGTCTCATATCTGCAAATTCATTATACGTACATACATTCCATTCATCCAAATATGTACAGAATTCACGCTTCGATTCCTTGTGGAGATGATTCTTATGTATGTAAATTCTTCTGTGTGAGATGTGAATAAAGCTTGTTTTGTTAGTCATGTTCATACTTAAAGTAACTCTGATAAAAACAGTAAAGATCGTCATGAAATTAAAGACTAAGGAACTTTCTGCAGTAAGAAAAACTACATACCCTTTTATCACTGGCAACTAATAATTCTTTTGCATAGAAGCCAGGATATATATATAATGAATTTTAAATTATCCGTATGTTAAGTCACCATTATCCTGGAAGCTATTAACGGATTGATTCATTAACGAAATAGACCGAGATATCCATTAACAAAATTCAAAACTTCGCTTTTGTTTAAGGGTTAACGTGACAAGTAACGTACATATCAGGGGCTAGAGGTCTGCATGGGCTCAAGCCCGACCCGGCTGCGGGCCGGGCTCAGGTTTACGAAGCATACATCGCTTCGGGTCCGAGCCGTAAATTTTCAAATATAAACACATATTTCTCGGGTCTTTCGGGCCTAACTTTGTAAATATGCTGTACAACGATATTTATTAGACCGCCCTTTCTGGATAACTTTCAAACCACAACTGTAAAATTAAACCTCTAATTGCTCTAAATAAAAATACAATTTTTCGTTTATTATTGTGTTTCTGTAGTTCGGGCTTACTTCGGGCTCATTTGATTATCAGTCGAGCTCGGTCCTAAATGCTAAAACATATTTCGGACTCGGGTCGGGCATCACATTATAAATTCACGGGTCGGGCCGGGCTCAGGCTAAAAATTTCGACCCCTGCAGATCTCTGCCAGGGGCACACCTCGGGGGATTCACCGGGTTTGGATCCCTCCAAAATCTTCTTATTTAACATACGCTTGCTCAAGAAAGCTAAGCTATACTTGTTGGACACGGGAAACGATTGATGTAGGATGAAAATTTTATGTTACACTTCATCTATATAAAAAAAGTGGCCCCTCATAGCATAGTAGCTAACGCACTCGACTTCGGTGCGAGTGGTCCCGTTTTCGATTCCCGGTGGAGGCACTCGGTTGAAAAAGTGTAACACGCTTTTTCAAGCCAGCCGCTTTGAATGAGGTTTTCCTGATTCACACGAGGCAAATGTCGGAGTGGTACCTAACTTATAGGTCCCAGGCCGCTTCCAATCCTTTGGGGGTCCTTCCCCAATTCTTTCTTCCTTCCCTTTCCCCGGATAGTGTGATCGCCTAGGGACGTCATCCCTCAAAACGTGACGGGCTAAATGGCCTTAGATGCCGAAAGCCCAGAAATCTAAATCCTAATCTAAATCCCTTATAAAAGCAATCTTGTTCTATATATATATTTTTTTTCTGCGCATATATAGGTGGAGATATTTTAGAATTTACTTATTGTCTTTTCGGGTATATAATAAAACCTTTCAATACTGCATAAACGTAGTGGGTTGTAGTATTTTACTTCCGCCTCCGTAACTTGGACCAAGAAAATTTTTTTAGGTGCACGCCTGGTATGTACTAACATTAAAATCTTGTAAATCACACTGCGTAATCCTAATAAATTAACTTTGGATATCAATTCACAGAATATGATTTTTTTCACATCGAGGCTATTCTTCCAAGTTTACTGTGTATTTTGTTTCCGAAATTCTCTAAATATAATAATAATAATAATAATAATAATAATAATAATAATAATAATAATAATAATAATAATAATAATAATAATAATAATAATATAATTTTATTCTGTGAATATTAATCACTGTAAATAGGAATCACAAAGTTCTTTCAGTTTTACGTTCACGATCATGCTCTGTAGGTTAAAGGGAGATGGTGATGATGAGTGTGAATGAAATGGTGGAATGAAGAAAGTAAGAGGAAACGGAAGAACCCGAGAAAACCCGCGCACGCTATGTTTATCCTCCACAATGCCCACTTGGCATCACAATTATTTAGCCGATGTTATAATAAGTGTTTCATTATTGAGAGGTATTTTTTTTTAGTTAATTCTGGTGTTGATACTCTTTGACGTATTGTGCAGTAATGAGAAACTTTATAAACATTGGCTATTTTAGATTGCATTCACCAATAAGCTTAGAGTTTGAATTTGACAACGGTTATGTCGTAAAATTTAACATTTTGCAGAAACTAAAAAGTTGAAATTAACATTTTACAAATAGTGGAACTAATCTGTAAAATTAAGCGTTTTTCATTAGAATTTTTCTTTTAAAAATATATATATTGTAATGAGTTTTACAAGGTTATGTGTAATTTATCAGTTTGAAAATACTAAAAAGTAGTAAAATTTTCAGTTTACTAGTTCGTGCATTTTTTTTAAAATGTAAAATGTTTACTAGAAATCTTGACGAAGTTACTTCAAGGTGTACGTTTACTTAAGTATAAGATTGACACATCTAATAAAAGTTAAACAAATGAGTTTTTTCTTAAGTTTTTTTTAGACATACTTTGTAATATATGCTGCTATTAATAATATTAGTCACGTACTTGGTATAATAAAGATATCAGTTGAAATTAACGTTCAATATGAGAACTGTGTTAGAACTATATGTAGAAAAAATATTCACTGTTTGTTACCCGTAATTAAGTGGACTCGGAATACATGCAAGGTAATCTTAGAACATTAACACTCGTTAGGCAGCCATCTTGAAAAGTGAACAGGCGTTGATCATTTTTTTTTTTTTTGTTACAAAGAAGTGGTAGTAAAGAAAGAAGCAGAATCTATGATCTGTTGATAGAGCTAGTTAGGGGGGAAGCAATAGGCACTAAAGTACCTATAGATGGGAAGGGGCTTATACTTTATAAAGATGCAGACAACTTCATTCCATAGATCGCACATCTTCCATTGTTTGCCATAACTTACGTTTTTGTTTCAGTTCGTCTTTCTTTCCTTATTTGATCCTTTCAGTTCTTTTTTCTTTTATTTTCTTACATTATTACTCTTATTCTTTGATCTTCCTTCTAAAAGCACGATTTCTACCCCGTTGTGATCTTTTGCCCTGACTTACCCTAAACTATGTTTTAAATCTTCATTAATACCAAGATCGGTTTTAATAAGTGCAGAAGCAGTGAAGTAATCATAATCTCTCTCTCTCTCTCTCTCTCTTCTTCCTTCTTCATCGCTCACCCTCCTAACTTCTTTTCGTTCGTTATTTTCTCTCTCTTCTCTTCTCATTTTTGCTCACTTAGTTAGCTTCTTACGTACCCGGAAGTCGGGTGTTTATGAGGCTACTTTGCGTTATGAAGGCGTAGCACTCGAGATAAAAGTTCCTTGTGGATAGCTAAGGGAGGTAACTGAGTTTGTTGCTTTTTTTTTTTCAGGAAGGCTATAATGGCGAGAGGGAGTAAGATTCGGCGTAATTAGGGAACCCCCTAATTGTTATCTGTGAGAAAGATCACGTAATATGTATATGTATGCATATCTAGCCATACATACATACACATAAATGATATCCTTTCGTAACCTTCTTCATTTAAAATGCATCTAAAATTATGAGAAATAAGTCTTTTATCACAGCTTTAACTGTACGGTGATTGTATGGTACACGGTTTGGGGCTAAAGGAATGAACATTCTGATATGCGAATATGACAATTGATATCTATATCCTATTTATTTTCTTTAGTTATGTCTTTGGAAGTATATGTAGTCAGCAGATCATTCATATATCATTATTATTTCTCATTATAACTCTCTGAGCTCCTCCGTGGCTAAGCGGTTAGCGTATGAGCCTTTGGTGTGGAAGGCTCGGGTTTGATTCCAGGCGGGAGCTCATGTGGTTCGGATTCCGCATTAATCAATAGGTCTACGTCTCATATAGCCGTACTGCTGAAAAGGGACGTTAAACTCAAAATCAACTCAACTCTCATTGGAACTGAAACAAATCGATAGACAGGAGAGTGTAAGATGAGGTAGCATTTCTTTCATTTTGGCACAATACGAAAAACATTTGCTGAGACCTTATCTTTATACATCTGCACACTGTAAATGGAATGAACTTCTGTTACTTGACCAAACCTGTGTTTATGCTTTTCTGTTTGTCAATCTGTCCGCCTGTTCCATGAAAACTTTCGTACAATTTAATCAATTTTAATGAAACGTTCGTGGGACATAAAACGTTCGTTCCTGTTGTATATACGTTATTTGGATTGATCGATTAATTTAAAGTGTGACGTTACTTTGGGTACCAAATGATTCATGAAATTCATACCATGAAGCATTCATTATTCGGATTTACCCACAGCAATTGAACTGAGACCATACTCGAAGGAAACAGACCTGGCCAGAAAGAAACGTGGGAAATCATATGGTTTGGATCTCACATTAAGGCATTGTGATAATGAAGTCCAAAATACTACTGAGAAAATTTGCATCAAGACAGATATATAACTCTGTGGCCTATAGAACCCGGAGGTGCAATTGCCGCGTTCACAAAAGCTCTCCACTGACTTCTATCCTTAGCCATCTGGATCCAGTTTTTACTGTGTATTCTTATTTCTGCGAAACCCATATTATACGTGGAAGTTCGTCGGGATCATAATGCGTCCCGGTCTCACATTGCCTTCAAAGTGAATGAAATTTTGGAAGATAAATTACAATACAAGTACTAGTACTAAGTTACAAGTAAAACTAGATCACTGTTCAAGAGGAAAAAGTGTTAACAACTTACGTGTTGTATTGTTTTGGTTTCTTTATTGAATACAAGTTTAAATGTTTAAAACTAAATTTATTTTAGACCATTAATAAGATTTAAAAATTTACGTAAAAATGTGATTTTTTAAAAACAAACTTCAGATCACATGCGCGACCGGAAGATATAAAACGATTTTATATATTTATTTATTTATTTATTTATTCATTTACTCCTTTTTAGTCCCCCCAATTCGGAACTTTTCCGTGGTACCGGGTAATTACGACTTTAAAAAAATGAATTTTTTCGGTCTACCCGTATGGGCAACGTCTAGTGAATAGCTTTGTCGTATCCCCGTTTCGACGTCTCACGTGGTTCTTCTATGGTGGCTTAACGGTTGGTGAAAAAAAAAATAACCCTCGTACTTACATAAAGCTTGGAGTTACGTTGTCGAAAAGTAGATCTTGCATTGTACTTGTACAGTGTAGTATTTCATTCTATGAATCGCAGTACTAGTATATACGAACTGACTTCCAATTAGTGTACAAAAATACATATAACAGTATTTACCTCTTATACCTAGTTGTTTATTACAAATATATCTGCTTCAGTATATCTTAAACCTCTTTTAGTAACTGTTTATAATATCTTTTTTTATTTATTTTATGTCACTAAGTGTTTTGAGGTTCTATTATGATGGTGTGATGGCAGCTGTGTAAGAAGGCAGGTATTCTTTTCTTTTCTTTTCCTTGTGAATGCAATGAGCGCATGTTTTCATGTACCATGTTAACAGGTTGATGACTCTTCAACCAACAGCCAAGTTGAAGACTTGCATAATGAACAGTTAACATTGATTTCATGTATTAAAAACTGTTGATGAGATGTTATATTACTATTAGCGACGGTTGGATAGTAATGATTCCTTTCTTTTGCACTTCTAGGTTCTTTAACTAGATTGTAGACTTCGAAGTGACAAATAGCTGAAGGTCAAGCACTTATTATTTAGCTGATACTGCTCAGCAGTAAAAGGTAGTAAAGTGGAGTACTACTTCCCTGTAAATCTCTTGATGTTATACAGAGTCCGCCAGAAAAATGTCATCCTTTATCAGGATAATAATTGTTCTGAAATTTAATTATGTTGTAGTGTGTGTTTTTTTTTTTTCGCCCAACAGATGTCGGCATTGCCAATTCTTTTCAATTAAAATTATATTGTAGTACGGTTTTTCGCTCAACAGATGTCGGTATTGTCAATTGTTTTCAGTTGAAATTATGTTGTAGTACGGTTTTTTGCTCAACAGATGTCGGTACTGTCAGCACGGTTAGTGATATAAGAAAATGGCAGGAACACGCTTGACGTTCGAGCAGCGTACCGGTAAGTACGTTTTGAAGGGTTTTTATCAGGTTTCGGAACGCCATCGAAGTGCAGCGTTAATAGAGAGGAGATTTTGGTACTGAACCACCAGCCCGCCTAACAATCAAACGCATTGTTGACAAGTTTGAGGCGCATGAAACGATTTACGATATTCACATTGTTCCATCATAACTTTTGTAAACATCCGATTTCGATGAAACTAGGTTTGCTTTCTTTGAGTTTTTGAGGTTACAACGATTTCTTAAGTATTAAAAAAGAGGAAAAACCAGGGTGACCAGCTTTAAAAAATGAAATAAAATAAATCAGTAACTAAATAACGACACACTCAGCAACCTGGCATAATGTGACAGTCTATCTAGATAGTATATAGCCATTGTTACGTCGTTATTCATGCCAGTGAAAAAGGAGTCTCTGACTTTTCAAAATAATCAGATTTTTGTTTATTTAACCTTATTTCAATTTTAATTTTTACATTATCTTTTAACATTTAACCCAGAATTAGCCCTTTTAAGATCTTGGGTTTTTGGTGTATTTTTTTTTAGACCTTCAGTGAAGCAGCTAGTTATCCTAGGATCGTAGTTCGTACCTCAGAATAAAGCGGGCTTTCAAATGGTGCCACTTACATACCCATGCCATATACCAGGAGAGAGAAAAATTGAGGGGAAAGGGAAAATTTCCGGGATTTTTTTTGTCAGACTGGCCCCCTATGGAACGGCCCCTGTGTGAACGTAGAGATCTGAGAAAAATCTGATAAATACAACTCGGTGGACTTAATATGTGTACCAAATTTCAAGCTTTCATCTTGAATAGTAAGAGCGAGAAAATATTTATCAATAATCACCACACTGACACAGATTACCGCAAAAGACCCTGATCTCAGGTAAAAAAAAAAAAAAAATCCTGAGACATCCATATAATCCTATAATCATTGTTCGTCCATCATTCTCTTTAGAATACAACTACCTTTCAAACGGTACCATTCACATATCTCCATCATGTATCTGAGGCGGGAAAATCTCAAACAAAGGGATTTTTTGGTTAAAATATTCCTTTTTAAAACTTTTTGCTCCTCTAGAGCCCCCCTGTTTTAACGCAGAGACCTGAAAAAAATTGATAAATACTACACGGTGGAATGAATGTTTGTGCAAAATTTCAAACTTCTGGGTGCAAAAGTAAGCCCGCCAAAAAATATACATACCCACAATACCCCAGATTCCCCCATAAAAAGGATCTTGTGTAAAAAATTCCTGAGACGTCCGTAATTACCTTAGAATCATGATTCGCCCACCATTCTCTTCAGAATAGAACTGACTTTCAAATGGTACTATTCGCATGTCTCCATCGTGTATCTGAGGCGTAAAAATAGCGAAAAAAGGGACTTTTTGGTAAAAATTTCCTTTTTAAAACTTTTTGCCCCTCTGGACCTCCCTGTCCTAACGCAGAGATCTGAAAAAATCTGATAAATACTACTCGGTGGACTGAATGTTTGTGCAAGATTTCAATCTTAAATAATGAAAATAAATCTAACAAAATAAAATATATTTTTGAAGTTATGAAGTCCTCACCTCCTGTCTTGACGCAGAAAGGCGTGAAACCATATGTAACGTGTTCTACAATGCCTCTAGACTTGAAAAAAAAAAAAAAAAAAAGAAGAAGACGAAAAAGCTCAAATAGGAGAGTTATAACGCAAAGTTCCAGAAAACACCCCTGTGGTACAAATTGTACCTAAGATCATAAAAGGATTAAAGGCATTGATTGGGGCACAAAATTTCGAAATTTTTCCGAACGAAGACTCAGTTATGGGGCTTAAGAGTAAATAAATAAATGCATAAATAAATAAAAACGGTACACTCGGAAACCTGGCATAATTTGACAATCTACCGAGATATAGTTACATCCTTATTCATACAAGTAAGACAGAAAAGTATCTGGCTTTTGAAAATTACCAGGTTTTTCTTTATTTAACCTTATTTAACCTTATTTCAGTTACACATTAACTTTTAATATTTAACTGGAGTCCAGGATTAGGGCATCGATTGGGGTACAACATTTGAAAATCTTTCCGAACGAAGACTTAGTTATGTGGTTTAAGAATAAATAAATAAATAAATAAATGGATTAATAAATGAAAACGGGATATTCAGAAACTTGATATAATTTGACAATCTACCTAGATATTAAAAACGGAACTTTAGACACCTAGAATATGATAGTGGGTTCATCCCGAAAACTTAAAAAAAAGCACAAGTAACAACAAATCGGATTTGGCTAATGTCGACAACGAGTAGCGCAGTCATAATTGTATGTGTTGACGTCATAAGTAGAGGAGGGAGATGATTGGATGCTTAACAGATTTATCAGTTTTAGAGGGGAAAAAGTAAAGCAGAAAGTACAAAGAGTATAGTAAATACATTGAGTTAGTTAAATAAACTACCATTTTCTATTGAAAATGTGTAACTCGTTTCTTTAATCTAATTCAGAAGCATAATAAAATACTTTCCCCTTTTACTCCTTATATAAACCCTACTAAAATGTTGTTTTCGTTTAGGAAGTTTCTTACACGGCTACCAACCCTCCACAGCACAGGCCCGCATACACGGAAGGCCGGGCTCCGGTAAATTCTTATTGGCCCCTAAAATTTCACGGTAGACTTGCAAAGGAACTATAATATAATGATGAACTATACTATGGTTGGATCGGGCCCCCCTAACTTCTACTGCCTGCCCCCTACAGTTTTGGACTGGCTACGAGCCTGACACAGCATTCTCCTTCCAGAGGCGGCTCCAGAGGGGGGGCGATCGGGGCGATTGTCCCCCCCAGAAGAGGAAACTTTCTTATTTTATATATATAAATAAAACCCATCCCAAAATTTGGAACCCTTAAAAGTAGCAGTATGACAACCCGCCCCCCCCCTAGAAGTCGGTCCTAGATCCGCCCCTGGTCTGCTACAATAAATAACTTTCCATTAGTCCCGTCCTGTAATTTCAAGCTTTGTCTATATATTATTCCTTATGTGTGTTTACAAAACTTTTCGATTTACATTAAATGTTACGTGCTTTCTTCGAATAGAACCAAACTTATTTCTTGGAGGTAAAATAGTTCAGAATAAGGAGCGAGTTACTTCCCGTTAACTGTAAAAATATACTTGGCTCACATACAGTACTATGCACTATGTAAAAAAAAAAAAAAATCACTCAGCGAATTTTTCGTCTTCCACACACTTATTTCAGTTTGTTTCAGTGTTCATCTTACGAGATTAAAAATATAATTTATAAAAATTAGTGAGCTGGTAATTGGATTTTTAGAAAACATAAAGATTTGACAGTTAACATGAATAATAAATGGGAGCTCAGAGTTAATGAATGTGCACACGACCACATTATGACGGATGGATGGCACAATAAAAGTAATAATAATAATGCAAACAATCATTTAAAAAAAAGTAGTGAGGCTATAAGGGCGCTGCCTGTTTTTTCTTTACAACCTACAAGGTTGATAGATAAATCCGTCGAAAAAAAAATCCGATCAGTTTTTTTAAGGATATATATAACATGATAGAGCAGCTATTAATACATCTCACAGCAGGACGCCATCTGGCGCTAACCTGATAGAAGACGGCGTAAAAAAGTCGCTTCCCTCTTACTCCCCACACCTTGCTCCTTCAAAAATAAAAGAAGGAATAACGTATCCCTCTTATTCAGAGCGGAAAATTGAATCCATTGGTTTTTGATTGGTCTTATTGATTTGCCCTTTTGTTTTCGCAGTGCTGTAGTGTTTCTTCTATATTAAAACTGACTCTACACAAGAACCACTGCGGGAGTCTTTGCATCTATGTGTTAGTTACACAAGGAAATAATAAATAATATTATAGTGAAAGAAAAGAAGAAGAATGTTTTTTTTTTCTTTTTGTACCTGATTTCGTAGCTGATATTAACAAAGGGATATTGCTTTTTAACCGTATAATATATATTGGATGTCCGCTAGTCTTTAGTTATCGCGTCGAGGATCAATTTCAGTGAATTAATACCGCCAGGTGGGCCTCTGTGACTGGGGGTCAGCTAGTGATAGGAATGTGCAACCTCTAGATTTTTTTCTTCTTTTGCTGCTTTACACGCTCTCTTATTGTGTGTGTGTGTGTGTGTGTGCTGTAGCCTACGTAATGCACTGCAGTCCAGTTTTACTGGATCCGGCTTTTTAAAAGAACAGAAAAAGAAAATGAAAAAGCAAGGACCTGAAGGCGGTTTAAATTTAATACAGTTGGAAACAGTGACATATTATCTTCTTGCTTTTACAGTATACTTTGTATTGTTAATACATTTGTTTGTTTGTTCTTTTGTAGCCAACGGGTAATAAATCTCACGCAAAGCTTATTTGCAGTTCCTTCTTTCTTTCTTTCTTTCTCTTTTTGCTACCTCGATTGTTTGTTTTGTTTATGTTCACTTGTTTCTCTCTCTCTCTTTTGCAAGCCATAACTTTATTTACCACGTGTGTAAGGTTAATTGGTTTTGTTTTATTGTAATCGGGAGACTATTTTAGTCCCCACACAAAATAAAGTTGTATCAAAGATTGTTTGTCAATCACTTTAGGTAGGAATAAACTATTCAAGGGATAAACACATTCTCCCTTTATACTTTCCAGAAAAAAAAAATTGAGCTGAACGAATAAACCCTGCTTATTGGATCATCATGCAATTTTACTCAAAGTAACTCAAACTATCCGTTTCGATTTCGATTAAGAAGGAATAGGAAAAAGTCAAGCTTAATAATGCTAACATGGGGTCCTTGGTTCGATCCAAACTCGCGCTAAATGAGCTTTATGGTGGACAAACATCTTGTGTGTGGGTTTTCTCGGGGTTCTCTCGTTTCCTCCCACTTCCTTCATTCTACAATTTCATTCGTTTTTCATTATCTTCTTTAGGTTAGCCGGCATAACCGTGTGACGTAAACTTAAAGATTTCATTTCATTTCATTTAATAATGCTAAGTTTGGTTGGTTGAATTTAAATGTAGCGTCTGTTAAAGCATTAAGGCTATATGAGACGTGGACCTAAAACTTAATTTCGAATCCAAATCACATGAGCTCCCAACGGGAATCGAACCAAGATCTCCTGCGCCTAATTAACGATACTAAGTTTATGGAAAAGTTATTTGAGTACCATTTATTCTTTAGACACAGGCGTTTCTACTCAAAGAATGGTGTATGCTCTCCATGATTTTCAGTATGAAATTCTTGCTTACCTATCATATTCTTCTGACGTCTATCCCATTGAGTATCATCTCTTGGCAGTGTCTCGGTCAATTCTTGGCAGAAAATAATTTCTTTAACAACCGGACGGTGCAACGTGCGGATGAAGATATCTTCGCATCACACACTTTATACTTCTTTTCAGTGGTGGATCTAGGTGAAACCTGGGGGGGGGGGTAGCCAGGACCTATGATAGGTATATCAATGAGTTTATCCAAAGATTTTAATTTGAAATTCGTTAACAGGAATTAGGAATATCTTCTGTTCCCAAAAAATCCAATAAAGTATAAAAGGCAACGCTCTCTATAAATTTCAAAAATGCATAAATAATACATCATCAGTTATTTTTATCAACTTCTCTTGAATACAGGGTAACCAATACTGCAAATACGTAGGATTGAACTATTGCGACAGCTGGGGGACTATCCCCCCGGCTTCAGACTAGATCCGCCATTGCTTCTTTTGTCATGGAATCTTATCTTTGGTTGAACGATAGCGAAATTTCTATATTTTTTTCACTTTGAAAGTTACACAAGTCAAAAGCAGTGCCGTATTTAGGTTTGATGGGGCCTAAGTTGTTGAAAGTAGACCCCTATTAAAGTTGGGTTGGTTTAATGGGGACCCCATCCCACCACAAACTGGGCTGAGAAACAGGCTCCAATTACAAGCCAAGCTAGAAAACAGGGGCCCCATTAATAACAAACTAGTACATAATAAAAGAAACACCGTTGTTGTGTGTTGGTTTTATCGTATTTTCTTTCTTTTATTATTTTAAAATTACATTACCGCCAGGTTTTTTCTTTAATTTTATTTGCACCCCCCCCCCAGGGAGTGAGGCCCTAAACTATAGCTTGTTTAGCTTATACGTAAATCCTTCACTGGTCAAAGGATATTTCAATCACACCAGTCCAACAATTCTTTTCTTATTATAGGAAAGTTCTATTATAGCAAAATTCACAAGCAAAAATTATATATTTTACTTAAAAAACTCAATTTCTTAATTAATTAATTAATTAAGGTGTGAAATAGAAAGGGAAAATATCAATCTTGGCAAAGCCTTCGAAGCGGAAGTGTCAATGAAAAAAAGAAATAAATAAATGTGAAATGCTTACGTGAGAAAGGTGCAGGATGCGTCTCATTGCATCAATCGGTAACGTGACTTGGGTTAAGAAAAATAGAAGCGTCATCGCATACTTGTACCCAAGATTCTGAGAATTTGCTTTGTGACAATATCTCTTGCGTTCCACAGCAGAAACACATTATTTTCGGCCTTTATCACAGCTACTGATTCAAATAAGAAAGAATGTTGCATATATTAGCGATAAATTGGGGTATCTATGTAAATTTGGGTGTATGAACTCTAAATAAAAAAAGTAAATAAGCAAATAAATAAAA